>NW_027509053.1:1055000-1362500 GCF_051911475.1 Siphateles boraxobius
GAAAAAAAGTGTTTTCAAACGAAAACGTATTAGTATGGACAAGGTCTTATGCACGATTACACAAGTTTTCAGCCCTGATTTTAGCCCTGATTTTCACTCGCTAATATTTTATTAACAAAGTTCGGGAGAGGCACGTTCAGATAATTAACCTAATTGTCATGGGAGGAGCTCATCCAGTCAACTCAATTAGCTAACATCAGGAGTTATACAGCAGATTTTACAGCTGTTCTATGACAGCTTTCCAGCATTTGGCCCCCGCCCAATTGCAACATGTCTGAAATCGAACTCTAGCCGTCTGATGACGAATCCTTTCTCTCCCCTGATCCTCTGCCGCAATCCGGCGCCACTAGGATCATCCCTCCTCCTCCAGTCACAGCCGCCGAACCCCCGGTTTCATCGCGTGGACGTCGTTCCGTCCGAACCAAGTTAAGCATTGAACGTTAGCATTTTGTTTTTTTAATTGTTATTTGGACCACCATGAAATATGAAACGCTATATTCTGGACTGAAGACTGACAGTGATTTTTGCAGATGTGTGTGTTCAATAGAGCTAATGTTATATTTTTTTGGCTAACCAGTGTGTGAAATATAGTGTGACAGTCTAGATTTAAGTAGCTAGCTATAACGCAAGAACAAGCTGTGACTTATTTATTTGCTCTGTGATTTATGGGCTGTTTAAATACATATTTTCTCTTGGAGATAAAGGACTTTTTGTTTTTATCAATTAGCTCATCTTCACAGTTCACATATTTTTAGATGTTTAAATAAGCAGAGGCAGAGTAAATTGCATTCAAATGCCACAAATGTTTGAGATGCAATATGTGTTAATTGTGTTATTATAAGTGAGTGGTAAGAGTAGTTCTCTTACGAGAGTATCTCTCGTACTGCGTAATATCTTACGCTATGGGGAAAACCTCTTTTCCACGAGATATTGAAGCCAAAAATTATCCTTAATTTTGAATTAATGTAAAACGCTGTGCAGCAGCATGCAGACATAGGTTAAGACGGCTTGCGCGCCTATTGGCTGCCCTGCGGCAACAGCAGCAGCCTATCGAGAGAGGCTCTGCGTGACACATATCCAATGGGGGCATTTCGCGCCCATTTCATCACGTCCCGCCAGAAAGGGCGTGGTCACGCCCTATAAACATAGCTTGATTAGGCTGGTACAACTGATTTCTGATCTCTTCAGCGAAGCATCACTGCATCGCTGGATCCGGAGTGAGAAGCCACGCCGTCTGAGAAAAAGCACACAGCGGGACGAGCCTTGAGTCTGAAGTCGCTGGCATCGCCGCCTTTAGCCGCCGTACCTGCTACGCTTTCCGGCGTTATATCCTTTTCTGCAAGTGTGTGTGTGTGTTTGCCGCTGCGACACACATTTTTTCACTGTCTCTCTCCCTCTCCTAAAAGAGCTGTGTCTTTTTCAAGATGCATAGATCCTGCGGCTCGTGCCGAGCCACACTCAGTGAAGAGGATCGCCATGTCATCTGCGTTTCCTGCCTGGGTGAGGATCATGCTGCTCTCGCTCTCGTCCACGGCGGATGCCCTCACTGTGAGCTACTGCCGATGGTGACTCTGAGGACTTGCCTGGCATCATTCTCAGAGCCTGCACTTCAGCCAGCTGTAGCGCCGCGCCGTAAAAGCGCCGTGCCAGCGCGGCCCCGAGCCTTCTCCTACCCGCCAAAGCTCGCCGGTTCGCCCGCCAGCTTCGCCGGCATCGCTCGAGTCCCTCACAGACGGACAGCAGCCACCGTCTGCCGCCGTTTCCGCCATTGAGGTCGACGAAACAGCCCCGAGCCTTCTCCAGCCCGTGATAGCTCGCCGGTTCGCCCGTCAGCTTCACCAGCTTCACTCGAGTCGCTCGCTGACGGACAACGGCCGTCGCGCGCCGCCGCTTCCGCCGTTAATGACGACGTGATAGCTGCATCTGTAGAGAAGGCCAGCTGCTCTATCCTGGCGTCGGACAGTGAGGACTGGGCGAGCTCTGTGGACCTCCCCCCTCTGCCCGCTAGTCGTCAGGGAAACGGGCCACTATCAAAACCGCTGCGCGGCTAGCTCTCTTTACGTTACAAGAAAGCTATCCCGCCCCCCGTGGACATGCGTCACCGGCGAAATGAGGAAAGGGTGTGTTTTGGTCACAATCCAGTGGCCATTCTCCATTTCTCAAACATTTCTCAGCTCCTCTTAGTTCGAGCGGCTGAAAAAGTACAATATTGCAGCAATGAGCCTGTTGTATAACACGCACGCCTGCAAACAAATGCCAACACATACAAACTGTGATGACGCTCTATTATATGCTCGAGCTATTTTAAGCTTTTGTCGTTTCCCCCTGTGGCTCAGAGGCAAAACCCAAAGCCTTCGCACGGGAGACCCGTGTTCGATCCCAGGTCTCGCAGCAGATAAAATTTAGTCTCGCCGCGGCCAGACTTGCACCGAAACTTTTCGCTCGTTCAGTTCCAAGAAAATGCGACTGTTCTAGTGTATTTTGCAGTAAACAAGCCGGTACCATGGCCCGCTTGCCTGCACAAAATGCCGTTTCCACGGCGACCCAGAATAATCATATAAGCAGTGTATTTTCTGGTATTCCGGCCACAGTCGATGGTGTTATGAGTGTAATAAAAATGCCCACAGCCCAGTGTTCATTTCTACACACAAACACAGCCCGCCACAGTGCAGGGCTCGCACAAATGAGATCGACTCATGTCATTGTGCATTAAATGTAGTGAATGTGCCCACAAGCCAGTGCCCACAAACACTACACACTGCATGTGCCACGTTTTCGGTAAACCGAAACCAACACACATACAGTCAGCTAAGACCCACGGTGTTTAAGTCTCGCCGCGGCCAGACTACACCGAAACTTCTCGCTCGTTCAGTTCCAAACAATGTGACTGTTCCAGTGTATTTCGCAGTAAACAAGCCGGCACCACAGCCCGCTTGCCTGCACACAAATGCCATTTTTACGGCGACCCAGATAAATCCCAAAAGAGTGTATTTTCTGGTATTCCGGTCACGGCCGATGGTGTTATGAGTGTTGTAAGAATGCCCACGTCTCAGTGCCCATTCCAACACACAGACACAGCCCGCCACAGTTCAGGGCTAGAACAAATAAAATCGACTCATGTCGATTGTGCAAAAATGTAGTGAATGTGCCCACGACACAGTGCCAACAAACACTACACGATGCGTGTCCCTCGTTTTCTGTAAAAACGAAACCGACACACATTCGGTCAGCACAAGCCGACGGTGTTCTCAGTGCAGTGAATGTGCCCGCAATCCCGCGCCCACATTCCTTCACAGACACGCTCAACCCCACAGGGTTTGTCCCGCTCGCTCTCTCTCCACAACCTGTCACAGAGAATTCGAGCGCGACCAGGCTGCCCGCCGTGATCGGCACGCCTCCCGCCTCACACACTATAAACACAGTGTTTATGTCTCAGCACACCGAAGCTCTGCAGCTGCCGCTATGCCGCGGCCAGAGCCCGGATTTCATTCTACCCCTAGCTATTCACGCAGATGCGTGGGCAAAGCTTCCCGGGGTATCAGAATGGGTGTTGAACACTATAAAAAGAGGCTATTCGCTACAGTTCGCTCTACGTCCCTGCCGTTACACGGCGTGAGTCGAAACCACGGTAAACAACGAAGTATCTCATCTACTTCGAGCCGAAATAGCGAAACTGCTGAGCAAAGGGGCCATAGAACCTTTATCTCAGGCTCAGAGCGAAGGGGGGCTATACAGCAGATATTTTCTGGTACCGAAAAAAGACGGGGGTCTCAGACCCATTCTAGATCTGCGACAGCTGAACAGAGTGCTTATGAAGCGCCAGTTCAGAATGCTGACAACCAGGAAAATCCTCGCGCAAGTGCGCCAGGGAGACTGGTTTATGTCAATAGATCTGAAAAATGCCTATTTCCAAATACAAATAGCGTCACGTCACAGGCGATTCTTGAGATTCGCCTTCGAGGGCTAGGCATATCAATACACAGTCCTACCGTTCGGCATATCCCTAGCACCCCGTACATTTACGAAGTGCATGGATGCGGCCCTCGCACCCCTGAGACTTCAGGGCATGCGAGTTTTGAACTACTTGGACGATTGGCTGATTCTAGTTCGATCACATTCAGAGCTCATAGAACACAGAACCACATTACTCGAGCATCTCGAGAATCTGGGTCTCACAGTCAATTTGGTGAAGAGTTCGCTGTTTCCCAGCCGAAAAATCTATTTTTCGGGAACAGTGCGGGACTCGCTGTCTATGACAGCACGTCTGTCGCCAGAGTGAGAACTGGACATTCAGCGCACCGTGAAATCCTTTCGCCGCGGCTCTATAGTCCTGCTCAAAAGGTTTCAGAAAATGCTGGGCCTCATGGCCTCGGCATCTTCAGTACTCCAGCTGGGCCTGCTTCGCATACGCCCACTGCAGTTATGGCTGAAAGTGCGAGTTCCACCCCGGGTATGGACCTCTGGTCTGTTTCACCTCAGGGTGGACAGGAAATGCGTTTCGGCTCTGGAACCTTGGAAAATAGCCGACTGGTATCAGTCAGGCGTGAGTCTGGGGACTCCCTCGAGTGTGACGGTGGTGTCTACGGACGCCTCCACCTCGGGATGGGGAGCGCTGCTCGAGGGCAGACTGTTCTTCGGCCAGTGGTCAGAGCGGGAAAAGCTCCTACGCATAAATTGTCTAGAAATGCTGGCCATTGACAACGCGCTATGGCGTTTTTGTCCCCAGATAAAAGGCCGCCATGTCTTAGTCCGGTCGGACAACATGTCATTGGTGGCATACAAAAATCACCAGGGTGGCGTCAGGTCCCGAGACCTTTACAGGCTGACGGAACGTGGACAACGGCGTACGCGTATTTGGAATCAGTGTATATATTGATGCACTGAACTTTGGCCAACTGACAAGCTCTTGTTAGAGCAATTAATTCTGCTACTTGAGCTGATTTATATGGCAATGAATATGCCTCAATTACACGATCAGGTAATTTGACAATAGCATATCCACACAAGTATAAATTGTCATTTGGCTTGAAACAGGATCCGTCTATATACCAATTATCTCCCTCCTCCAGGACAGATGTCGACACATCTGGCCTGCAGGCAGTCGAAGTTTGGATTCTGGTCAGTGTAAGGACTGGGCTAAGTGGGTGAATCTGAATAACTAAATACATTCTGCTAAAGACCAAAAATCTCTGAATGTAAATTAACCCAAACACACACACACACACACACACACACACATTCCCCCACCAGTGAAGACCACACTCAGGACAGAGCGTGGTGTCCGCTTACAAGACATTTTATGACTGATCGGAATGTCCCAAAGGAAGTGGATTCCAAAGCGAAAAGGAACTTCTTTTCTTTAAAAGACATTTAACCAGATATATTCGATGTGTTTTTTTTTGTGTGTCCATTTGCCCATGTCACATTGGAATGACTATGATTTTATCGTAGCTTAAGGTGAATTATAAATACCTTCATTATGCATTTTAAATATAACTGTCTATTCCCATAACTTGTACACATAGTTCTGGACACCTCCAGAATGCTTTCGGTGTGTGTCAATCAGAATACGTACAGTAATATCCAGTAAAATATAGTTTACTATGTTTTCCATCTTTGGAGTGAAAAGAGACCAAAACTAACATCACTGGTGTTCTTAGATAACAGCGTTTACGACCCAAAGGAATGTTCACAGAACTGTGGCTCTCTCTGAATTCTAACCAAGGAGGAGAAATGAATCCTGTATTCATATATATATGCTATTATATATCCACTTGAGAATTGTATGAACAATGTATCTAAGTTCCCTATTTCATGAGTTGCCTTTTTGTGGTTTGGTCTATGTTTCTCAACAACTCTAATGCGATAATGTTTTAAACTTTGCCAACTAATGTTTAACCAAATCCATTTGTGGCAAGTTTGGTCTCGATAAACTCCAATCTTCATTCCCCATTTGTTAATTGACATTACATTTTGCTAAACTTGTGACACATTAGTATTATAAGAATTGTGAAGATTCTGCTCTTAAACACCGACGAAATTAGGGTTTCAAATGTCTCTCTCCTAGACAAAGAGCAATAAAAACCAAAGTCCCGCCTGTGAAATTCCAACCCTCTAATTGGCCAAGTCAACAGGAAGAGGCCGGATTTCTCCAAGGTGATAAATGACGCTTCCCCCCTCCGCTCGCTCTGTTACTTCGCCTGTCTTTGTGTCATAATGTAAGGTCTCGCCTCCGGGCGAGCTCTTCGCCTTTCTTTTATTTGTTTCTAGTTTAGTTTGTGTTTTTCAGTCTTAGATAAGTCTCCGTGTTTAATTCCAATCGACGAGTGAAAAGAACACCGCGTGACATATCTCTTCAGCAAATCCATCTACAAGGGACCTTTAAACGAGCGCGCGCTCGTTTTGAAGGAGAAACACGCGCACGTGACCACGTGGCGAGAGACGCACACACGCTTCTTCACCAGCCATGCGAAGATGTGACGTTAACTCCGCGTGATTTCCCCATAGAGATCTTTATTTCTTTTCTTTGTTAGTCAAAGTTTTGTTTTTCGTAGTCGACTCTGTTCACTTCCACAAAGTGAAACGAACTTAGCCGAACTATTTTCCTTTGGTAATGTTACCCCAAAGACTTGGAAACTCCGTTCAACACGCGCGCCAAGCAGCACCCAGTGACGCTTCCTAAAGGACTCCTCTGACGCACGCGCAGGAATGCCGCGACACAGAGAGACCCAGAAACTTAAGTATATCTCTTTATAGAGCTTCTAAGAAGCATTAAGATGATGTTTTCGTGTTGTTACAGACAGGGGACTGTCAGGGGGAATGTTGCCAATGCTCTCTCTCTCTCTTCCTCTTCCCCTCTCACACGTGTTTCCATTGTCCACACTCTATGCATTTCTCGTTCATCGATGCCTTATCGTGTATTGTTGTTTATTATGTTTGTAAATACATATATCCCATGTAACCGTAGTAAATACATAAGTAGTTCTGCCTTATTAAATTCATTATATTCATCTGATTGATGTACTGCCTTTTGGCTCATTTTCAAGTCCCTTAAGTGCCAAAAGATCTTATAGCAACAAGCTTACAAATTAAAGATACTTTAAAGAGTATGTGTTTATAGGGCAGGAAACCCAATTCTTGTGGCCACAGAATTGCTTTTCCTGAAATCCTATAAAGTAAGATGATATTGTGGAGTCCCAAAAATATTAGTCTGACAATTGAGCTAATTAATTTAGCCTGTTTTGTAAGACGTGGTCCGTGTAGTTAATTGCAATCAACTTGTGGTTAAGTGCAAGGATACACAGACATGCATGCAGGTAAAATGACATATCACCCCTTATCGGGAGTTTTATTAACATGTAAGACTGATCTAATCCAAACATGTATGAATAATTATTAATTACCAATTATTAATTATGATATGCAAATTCCCCACGGATTAGATCCGCCCCAGAGTCTTTACATAATTGGTGGAGAATGCGGGAACATTTTAAACTTGTTTTTGAGCAATTCAGTTTCAATCGATGTCTATATTGTGATTTAATATTGTACGCGCGCCTCGAGTGAGCGAACGCAACGCGAACTCACTGGCTGACTGATTAAAGGCACAAAGCCGAGTCCATTTCAGCACATTAACAGCTGCAAAATAATGTCTAACATTCCTTTTGCCATTGTTAATAACTAAAAGTAAAACTACAGTTTCATAGTATTAAATTTGTCCAACAAAAGACGAAGAAACCTCTTTTGAATTGTAACATTTTAATGTTAAACTCCCCTGTCCGAACGAGATTCTTCTGTCAGGGTGAAGACTAGATTTAGTGAAACGATGCTCTTTCACTATTCTTAAGAAAGGCCTGATATTATAATCGTTAGATTAACGATAAACTCCTGGTTAACCCTCTGAGACCTAAGGGTATTTTTACAATAAATTTTTCGTCTGGTGTTATTCACTAAAAAAGCTTGTAAAACATCAACACTTTTGTGCACAGACAATTGACACACATCTTTTTTTTCAGGACAAATTGAACTTTCAGCTTATTTGTGTTTCATTGATGTCACCTGAATGTAAAATAAGTTATGGGACCACAAAGACAAATGAAAAAATAAATCGGAAATTGAATCACTGAAATATTTATTGAAATCACACACAAATAAATAAAAGCTAAGCAATTTTCCTCTGGAAAACAGTTTGTTCAAGTCTTTGGAGTCCTGGAGCACAGGAATGAACATTATAACTTGAACAGAACAAAAAATATTTACATTTTTCCAAAGGAAGTCCAGGCGTTTTGGGCCTCATGAAAATCACTGATGCCAAGCCTCAAAACAGTTCCTATCAGGAATCACACAGAGGGCCACATCACAGGCTTTGCATTTCCAGGGGGTGGCCTGTTTCACCTGCCTTGTCTGTTTGCAGTTCACACATTGCCTTCTACCATAGGTGGCCTTCTTGCTTGCTTCAGTTTGTTCCGATGTTTGGACGGGTACATGGTTACTTTGTTGCTGGGTGGGAGGAACAGCAACTGTAACACCACAGAGTTGGGCTGTCAGCTCCTCCAGAAAAGCCCTGTGGGTCATGGGCTGTTGCTGCTTCTCTGCACAAACTTCCTTGTGAAGTAAAAAACTGCAGCAGCCGTCCATGACCTATTCCTGGCAGCTGCTGGGATGCTGCAGCAGAAGTGGAAGGGCCCTCCTCAGTGGAAGAATGGGAGCTTTCCTGTCTGGCTTGGGTGGGTGGGCTGGTGTCTTCATCATTATCACAACTGTAAAACAAATAAATAAAGCAAAATATTAGATCATACAAATTAGATCAATTACTGTTTTTGTATTTGATTTTTCACATAAGATTACAATGGCTGAGATTGCTACTGTACCCCCAACCCACCACAGCTATAATATGACCATTCGCTTTCCAGCCAAAAGGTGTGACCGACCCCCCACTATTCTCTCCACAGGTAAAAGGTGTGACCAACCCCCCACTACAACATCCTTTGTTTGTATCTCTAGGTAAACTCAGACAAACAATGGCTGAGAGACAAAGTGTAATCCACAACTCTGTAACAAACATAAACAAATGAAATACTACTTTTACAGAACTTATTTTTACATATTTAGAAAATTTATATTTTATCATATTAGTTTTTTCTTCTTTTTTTATACTTTTTACAGTAAATAAACTCAGACATACAATGGTTGAGAGACAAAGAGTGTAATCTACAACTCTTACTACTCTGTAACACACACAGAAAAACGAAATACTACTTTTACATAACTTATTTTTCCATATTTAGAAAATGTATATTTTATCATATTAGTTTTTGTTTATTTTTATACTTTTACAGTAAATAAATAAATGTAACTTACTCTTCAGCAGGGTCTAGACGATTCTGGTAATCAAGTTCCTCATCAGTCAAAAAGCTCTCTTCTCCAGAAAATCCATCATCCTCCATGGCATCCAAAAAGGCCAGTGCTTGATTTACATCCATGTTTCTCAATCTCTGAGGATCCATTATTCTCCGTGTTTCTCTGTGTATTATTCAAAACTCGCGTCTCTCTGTGCGTCTCTCTCTCTCTCTCCTCGAAACCACTGTGCCGTGCGTCTCTCTCTTTCCAAAATATCACCCTTGGTTCATGCGTAATGACGCACACCAACGTGGACGACGGATCAGCCTGTCATTGGTCAACAACCTCACGCAAAGCATCGCGAGATGTCCAAAATGGCAGCTTGCATCAAGCTAGCAGCAAATATGACGGAAAATTTATAAATTATGGACTTCAGAGATCAAAACTGGGATATACACATATGGATTTATTACTGAAACACTCTGAAAGGACGCACAAGTTCCAGGCTGGATAGAAAACCTTCTGAAAAGGCTAGAAAGACACCAAATACACCCCCGTGACGGCTAGCGTGTTAGCTTTCTGCTGCAAAAAACGGTAAGGAAATCGATCAATTTTTCATCAAATAATATCAATATTTATCGGAGGAGTCGTGTGGCGTCGTCGACGATGCCGTCGGTTTCAGAGGGTTAAACATTGACGTAGCTACTCAATTGTAAAAAACCTAAAGCATATTTAATCATAAGTGCTATTTGATAATATGTCATGGGAGTCGAAAAAACAGACGAATATTTCCTGTTTTATTTTGCACGACGCAGCGAAGCAATCCCGCCAGACGTGTTTGTTAAAATATAGCACCAAAAAAATCCAAAACCTAAAAACATTTTTAATCATAAGTGCTATTTGATAAATGTTATTTGGATCCGAACGACAGACGTATAATTCCTGTTGTCCATATTAGTGTGTGGAAGCGAAGAAATCCTTCCGGGCACACGTGTGTCGAAGAGAAAAAACCCGCCGAGGTTTATCATAAGTTCATTTAGTTCATAAGCGAACACGTGTGAATCATAGCGCTAATTGTTGTATGTGGGAATCGAAAAACCGATGCCTAATTCCTGTTGTCCCTATGTGTGTGTGTAGAAAAAATTCCTGCCACGCTATTTTGTGAAATATGCCGAAGAAAAAGAAAAAAAACCCGCTGAGATTTTATTTTGGATAAGTGTGATCTTACAGAAAACAAAGCGTCTGCACGCTCAAATTTGAATCACACATGGAAGCAGGCTGGTTGTTATTCCGCTGACAAACACTAGAGGGCAGCACTGAGGCCTAAGTGCTTGACAGTTCTCGAATTACGCACAGCCCCCTGACTTTACCCTCCATGAGCGAAATAGCGCCATCTCGTGGACACTAGTAACGAGGTCGTCCTTTCCTAAACAATCTCTCTCATCACAATTTCAGATTTTTCCAGTGAATTTCTGAAATTGTGTTTCTAACTTTCAATGCATGTGCAAGTTCCAGTTTTACTAACATGATTTCACTCCTGACTGTGTACACTTATTTTGAATTTGGTTCAAACCACAGTTGAATTTAAAATGTAAAAGTAAGCAGTAGCAGTTTCTGATGACCACTTAGGAGGAATGCGCCCCTTGTGGCCTCCGCCTCTACGTCAGCTCATCACTTAGTTCCTAACATCATTCTTTTCTGAAGTGGCTTTCTCCCAGTTGGTTTTATTTTGGTTATTATCATTGATACCTCACCGTAGTCGTGATCATCATCAAATATAATGCTAACCTTTAATTTCCTACACTTAATCAAATTTGGTTTGAAACAAACAAATTTCAAGATCAATTTGAATTAAGTCTCCTTTCCTGTTGGGAATGGTTTTATGGCTTTATTTCTATATTTCCCTTTTCAAATTATTTTTAATAATTTTGATTTGATACGTGACGTTATGTATTTGATACGTTATGACAACTGTATCCTTACTATTCTAGAAGTTACTTAACATCTATGCATACGCTTGATTTGAATTGTATTTAAACCAGTTTGAATGCAATTTAAATCAAGTTCTCTGTCAGCCAGGTTGACCACTAGGAGGAAGTGGCCCAAACCCTTAGTGGCCCAAACGCGCCACTACAGCTTGCTTCCTCCTGTGCTCTTCCTGCTGCACTTAATCTCTTCTCTGAATGGAGGCTAGGTTGTTCTGATAATTAACATTGTCATAATTCCCTTTTTGTTTGTACCATAATTTTAGTAAAGCCGTTGCCTTTGATGACTTTTCTACAAAAAAAAATAGACACTCAACTTGATTTAGATAGAGAGAGCTTTAATTCACGTTGAGGTTCACTTGTCCTTCATCCTGTTTTGTGTTTGAAGGTAGAAATTTCTCTCGTGCTGTGGTGATTTGACAGTCATCTCTACTTGGGGTCCAGCAAGCTGGTTCGTCTGACCTGCGTCACCAGCGCTGACTGAGCACGAGTCTCGGACTTTCCTGTATTTCTCCGTTGGTGCGGCCCGCAACACGACATCACCAATTTGGCACTGCCGGTTGTGTTCAAAGTCAAGTTGTGTGAGGGCACACATCGGTACAGATATACGGAAGGGCCCGAGAGACTGCTGTCAAGTGTTTGGGGACTACAGAAAGACCGACCACGATGCTGACTCCAACCTGAATGACCTCATTTCACCCCAGGGAAACTAGAAAAGGTATTAAATCCATCCACTTAGTATTGGCCACAGAATCTAGGGATTCCCCCGGTCATTGAAGTGTTTGGCTCCCTCCTCCTCTCCGAGCCACAAATCGCAGGCTTAGGCCTCCTCTTCCCCTGTAACACTTCCTGTGTACTATTAACGCCATTTCATTACAGACCTTTCCATCTTGGATGGTTGCATGTTACTTCAAACTTTGCTATCTTGCCATTGCTGTTTTCTGTTGTGCTCTGTTCCTTTCAGTTCACCTAGAGACAGAACCTATCTGAGACAACAAGGAATGCTGAATAATAGTTTGACAACCAAGCCGTTAGCATCAACAGGTGACCCCTAAGCTACCGCCCCGTTAAAAATCTTTATTCAGGCCCATGCTGACCTACCCAAATTGTCCCACCAAATGATTTAACTGTCGGCATCAGTTAACCAAAATTTTCATACGCGGCATAGCCCGTTTTATAGCTTGTTAAACGTAGAACGAACCTGCATACAGATACAGATACAGATAGCTTTATTAATCCCCAAGGGGCAATTCAGTTCCATTGGTCTCTCTCTGTGTGTGTTGTGTTCCTCTGTCCCACAGTGAAGCCAGTATGTTCCGGTCCTACAGTCCCACAACCCGCTGGGACAACCTGGAGACATGGCTGAGATTCATGACACCTCCATTCCTGACCAAGGTCGCCAGTGACTCAGAGCCCCGAGCCAAGAGCATCGCAGACGTGGACAGGCTGATGGCGCACAAACCAAGCCAAAGCTCCCACGACAAAGACCGGTCAGACACGTCAACCTCACTTGCCAGCTCATCGCACAAGCACGTCTCCACGAAAGGAGCCGCATCGCCCTGGAGCACGAAGTCGCAACGCTAAGGATGCAAGCCGAGGATGACAACGACCCCGAGCTACAGAAGGAAGTGGAAAGACTTCAAACTGCCCTATCTGATCTTCATCTGCACATAGACCAAAGAGTGCAGTCAGAGAAAAGAACCAGAGAGGAACTCAACGAGAAACTCCGACAAAAGTGAAGCCCCTTGCAAAGAGCAGAGACTGAACTTAAAGAGACTCGAAAGCTACGGCCTGCGAAAGAAACTCGCAAGAGGCCCGTGCTACCATCCACAAGCTCGTTCAGCAGAGACAAGATCTCGAACACGAACTTGACACCGTTCACACAGAGTTGAAACCCTCTTATAGACTGCAGAAGGACCGGGAAGGGGAAACGCACACCACAAAGTTTCCCTGACCAGCCAGTCCGCACCTTTCAGCCAAGAACCCAGAGCTGTACAGGGGGGTGAAAGCCCACTGTTCAAAACATCACCAGCAAGCCCACAAGAACCCCCGTCAGCAGCGAGGGGGGAAGAGCCTTTCCAGGAGAGCCCCGGCCACTAACCACGGCATGGCTCCCAAAAGACTTAACAAGCTGGCCAGAAACATCCCTATGTTCACTCCGAACCATGCAGGAGGCCACAACGTGCACGCCATCCGCAGGACATTGACTTTCACTTACAAACTGTTACTAACGTCACCGCGTGGGACAGATTGTACCTGCTCAGAATCACGTCCAGTCGTGATGAGCGCAGCTTCCTCGACCGTCAACCAGAGACAGTCAAGTCGGACTACCAGCCGCTGCGGCAGGCCTTCACTAAAGAATTCTCTGATCCAGAATCAGACCAAAGACTAATCACAGCCATGGACCTCAATCAGTCCGGCATGGAGGATGATTTCAACTTCAGAACTTTGTCTCTCCGAAATCTGCACCCCACAGTGAGTCATCATCTAGACATCCTGGCCTGACCACATAGCATGACTACTCAACAGCTAAAAGAAGCTTACACAAAGCAAAAGACTGTGTCCGAAAAGACTTTGAAAAACCCCACAATCTACTCTGTCTCTGAGCCCTACTCAGAGCTGCCTCTAGAGGGCGCCCCACAACACCATAGCCCTGTTTACAGAGAGTCAAGACCGTTCCAGGCCAACAGAGGGCAGCACTACTGCGATGGTGCTCGTCCAAGACACCAGAGCGAGGGCTTTGACAGATTCTGGGACCTGCAACAACCACCCGACCACCCAAAAGGTGGAGCCACATGGGAAACCGACCAATGGCCCAGAAAGAGCCGAGCCCCATCGACCAGACCATCAAGCCCAGACAGCCCAGAGCGGAACCCCTCTTGACATGCCACTTGTAAGCACAAGTCTGAACCCACATCAGAAAAAAAAAGTGCCGCCACATCTGAGACAGCTGAGACCCTGAAGTCGCTGAAAGAGCTTCTTCACAAAAGACTTTCCAAAGGAGACAAGAGGGACGAGACGGACATCCTATGTCTAAGCGTAAGACCTGAACCAGGCAACCAGAATACTGCTCGTCAGCCTCAGAGCACAGAGCTAACTGTCACATCACAAAATGACAGCATCACCCAGTCACCACAGCTGACAGCTGCCCAGCCTGAGCAGGACGGCACAAGTTCCCATGTTTTGGCTACCTGCCTCCGCAGCAAACCACATGAGACCGGCCCTAACCGCCCATCGATCACCACACCAGCCCCTACGCTAAGACTCCTGGGGAACCTGATCGAAAAGGGGGGGTGGCCCGGAAACTCTACCTAGCCATCACGTTGGAAAATGAGGTGAGCCTGGAAGCCCTGGTAGACACCGGCTCAGACCTCACTTTAATGTCAGCTCAGCCCTTTGAAAGACTCGGCACTAAAGCTAAGAGCAAAGATCGAACTCTTATACCCCAAACGTGACAGCTGAACGTGCAGTCGTACAGCCAGACTCCAAGGTCACAGAGTTCCCAGGAACTCCAGCAGCCATCCATGGGTACACAGCCTCAGCACCAAGTCAAGATTCAAGTTCGCTACCCTACACCTTCCAGCTCGCCAGAGACCAAGAAATGCAGCTCAACGATGCGTGAACTGATACAGAAGGCCTCTAACACATAAGGCCTCCTCAGAAAGGGTCCCCTAAGATCCCATTGTTTCCAAACTGCAAAACCAGAAGGCACACAGAATGAACACAATGCAAGACTCTGTAAAAGGGTCCCTGGTCAGCATAAAACATAAAACTTTTAAAGTAGATGAAAATGTGTGCTCGAAGAGAAGCAAGACTCTGCATTACACAATTTAGAATTCAACTGATTTAAAGAAAATCTTGAATGGACGTGTAAGCCTCACCTGCCAACACACTATGCACAACTTTTTCGAAACAAACATTTGCTACATGCTGGTTGAAATGACACTGCTAAACATTAGTTTCCATGACAATAAAGGGTTACAGGAAACACTAGCTCCCAATAAGGCATACGTCACCTTTACGCCATAGGGTAGGAAAACCACCTGAGTTTTAAACTACTTTTAACCTACAGGTGTGCATGTGCTCAGTGCGATCCAAACGGAACACAACATGCGATACGCATTTTGATCACTGGTTGCTGGCTTGTCTAAATGCAGATAAAATAATAGCTGAAATTGACATCCCTACTGTAAGTGAAAGAGTCTTAGATTTCCAACTAATATCAGTAAGTTCAGCAGTAAAGCGTAAGTCTGTTTGACAAAGAAATCTCATATCAGCAGCCTGTAAACTGTACCGATATCTATTCTGCTTTGGTTAAAGAAACCCAAATTGCAGTATTGCTAAACCTGTTCCTGACATAGAAAGCTCAGGACAGAGTTATATATATGTAGACCTGGGTGATGCTCCCCTTTCTACAATGTAAAGGCCTTACAAATTATTGTTAGATTGATGTAATTCAACTAAATTCTAGCTACAAGCAGAGAGCTACCTAGCGATCAAAACTGTTTACTCGCGGAAAAACCAGCATTTGTGCATGAGAGGGACGTAACTATAGATGCTTAGACAACCTTTGACTTACAGCAAATTCATTTCCTTACTCGGTAAACAAATAGAATAAGTTGGGTAAAGTAAAGAGAAGAGTTACATGAGTAAAACTAGCAAATGCCAAAACACAGTCGCAGTTTACTAAATGTAACATCAAGTTCTTGAAAGACTTAAAGTATAGGCGCCCCCTTTTAACCCGTTTAAACATGCATAACTCATTAAAAAGGTGCATTTTAACTCATTAAAAGGAATTCAGTACCATTCCTGGTACTGAATGTTCAGTACCAGGACATTCTTCAGGTACTGTCGAATTGTTCTGACATGCTCTGGTTCCCATGACAACGACTTGTCACAGGAAGTGCTAACTCGTGATGTCACTTTGTAAACAATCCAGCCTAGGTGGCTAAGCTAACCTAACCTAGCGTCCATCCAGCTTAGGCTAAGCTAACCTAACCTAGCATCCATCCACCCAGCTTAGGCTAAGCTAACCTAACCTAGCATCCATCTAGCTTAGGCTAGGCTAACCTAACCTAACATCCATCCAGCTTAGGCTAAGCTAAATAATAACTTCTACAGTTAGCAGTTAGCATCATTTACTTGAAGCCTTAATTACAGCTGCTGTTTATACAGCCCAAAGTATTCTAGAATACTTTCTTTAACCCCAGTTAGGGTTTGTAATTCTTCACTTTCCGTACTTTCAATTCTGCTCAGCTAAAGTTCACCTTCACTAGTTTAGGCATAGTCCTTGCTGAGCACTGTAGGCTAAATCGCCAATTAAACTTAAGCTTAAGTACATGTAAAATGTGTAGCTAAAGAAGAATCTGTATAGTAATGAGAATTTTCATCAGCATGTTGACTAAACCTTTGAAGGGACACACAGAGTGGTCGTGAACACGCAACCGCTGTAACCCACCATGGAGTGTTGGTCCAAGCGAATTCAAAGTTTAGTCACTAGTGCTACTGACTATTCTCACATTCAGATCATTCCCGCTGTTTTGACCACTCACCTACGTTTTATTTTTATTTTTACTTTAATAATAATAGCAGTCAGCTATTACCTTGTCTTTTCGGTCATCTATATGATCCAATTCCATTTCCTCTCTTGTTGGAATGTGGTTCCATTTCCCATAGGGCCCAGAAAGGAAACAGAGACACCTTTATTTGTGATTTTGTTTATTTTCAACAAGTGCACTCATTTTTATGACCCTGCAACACAAGTAATTTCAACGATTACTAGGGCATAACTATAGTCCTGAGGATTGATAATAAGCATAATTTGTATAGGAAAGCTGTCCTTTTTCCCCCTATCATTCACTTCGTCAAGCCGTAGTGAACCACTACAAAAGTCCAGAGAAATAATTTAGTCATAAGAACCATCTTAAGTCATTTATTTAATCTCGGATAGGCCCTTTCCAGGAAATACTATCGGAACCAACATAAGTCTTAGCCTCCTAACATCCACAGCTAAGATAAGGATACAAGACACACTTCACTAGCTAGATACACGTGAAGCGCATAGCTTTATGCTACATTCCTAGCGAACCCATTAAACCTTGGTTCTGAACTTTTAGGGTCATGCATTAGTCTCACCACAAGTGCGACAAAATGTCACAGAGCCTCTGCTTAACCTGACCTTAACGTTCCAGCTTACCAAAGACTATGACAAACAATGGACACTATGAGAAACCACCTCTCATACCCCTCCAACCACCCACGAACGCCGTCTGCACCCACCGACAACCAATGCCCCAGACAACCGACGTCAACCGGCACATGCTGCGTGCACAAGACAACATTCAGCGTTCTGCACCTGATGCCATCTCTGCGCCACAGCTTGTGGTGCCACAGTGCAAAAGGGGGTCATGCCAATGTATGCCCATGACGCACCATGTGCTGCACACCGCAGCACCAGAGACACTTGCAAGACACCGAACCAAGTGGCATACCGGCGTCCTCAAAAGCGGAAAGACTGTCCTAGCCAACCAAGGACGACACTCGCTGAATTTTTTCCTCCCTTTCTCTTTCTCTCTCCCTTTCACTTTTACCAGGATGCTGCTGTGCCTCCAGCCAACCAGAGGGCAGCCGCAATCGGACATCTCACCAGGTCCGGCATCAGGCATCGTCCTAAGGGAACAACCAGGACTCCTTTTCTGCCGGACCCGCACTCAGAAAGTGTATGTGCCACCTGATCCTCGCAACGCCTACAGAACACAATACAGCTGGGTAGGGGCCGATGGACAGAAGACACCCTCACTCACGCTGAGGCCGATGTCGAGCACATGCTCAACGAACTTGAGAAAATGACTATCACACAAGCGGAGTTAGGTGGACACAACCACCGCTCCAAACAGTTCCGGGGAACTTTGCCCAGAGCCGCCGCCACTCTGTTTAACACTTGTATGTCCAGGTTGAATACAGTGAACCTAGCCACCGTGAGGCGGCATGCAGCCGAAATCCAGACAGAGATTCCACAGATAAAAGAGCAACTCGCAACACAGAGTGCATCCCTGCAGACCATCGACAAGACACTAAAGGGGATTGTGGTAATTTTCAACACTCACAGCGTTCTGCTGACCCAGAGAGTGAACTCCATGAAACAGCTGTTTACTGTCTTCCAGAATGACTTTGCTCAAACTCAGCTGGTAACAGCCCTGATAATAGACACGCTGCTGGAGGTGACCTCCTCCATTGACAGCCTAGCCATGGGTAGAATTCCACCGCACCGGATACCCTTAAGCCTTGTGCAAACCGTGCTGGCTTCCGCCATCACCACGCCAGCTGTCTCTCTACAAATACACCTTGCCTACTCGCTGGGTAGTGCCAGCCCACTCTGCGTCGACCCCAAGCAGAGAGAAGTGGGTTTTGCTCCGGAACTTACCCATCATAGAGCCAAGCCGAATCTACCGGCTCAAGAACATTGTCAATGTCAGATTTTGAAAAGTAACACTCACATCAAGATCCGCACGCCGGACGTGGTTGACTTCAACGACAGCTACACAAAGCTGTCCTTAGCTCCGAACCCGTACGTGTGCACATTGACCAAAGACACTCACTATCTCTGCCCTAACAAACCCTTCCTCGGAGACAACACTGACGGAATCTGCAGGCTGCAGATCAGCGACACCCGCTGCCCTGCCAAAGCTAAGCCTCGCACTCAAATCATTGAGACCCAAGCAGAGATTGTAGGTGACAGGGCTCGTTAACACTCCTGTGCGCACAGCTGCACTCAATTACGACCAGAATGACACTGACACCTGTGTCACCTCGCTCCACCAGAGCATGTGAATCCAAGTACCGAAAGGCGCCATCCTTCACCTTGACAACCTGGCATGGTACCATCTTCCAAGCAAAGAGCACAAATTAGAACTGGAAATCCCATCCTTCTCCAGTAACCACACTTTCACCCTAACTCCAGAACGGGAGTTGTGGTTTGCGAAAGGGGGGGTCCCAGCGAATTGACATTTATCCTATCGACACAGCCCTCCAAGCTTTGTCTCAACTGCCCTACTTAACCACCACACCTGCTGTCCAATCCTGGATTGCGGCCGACCCTACGCTGTTACCTCTATCAACCACACCCAGACGCTCGACAGTCATCCTGCGCAAGAGGCTCAACGAGGTGCGAATATCTACAGCCAAGCCCACGGGACCCTCAGGAAGAGGGTACCACGCTGGGGGCTGCGTCGAACTTAATCAAGCTGAGCCCTCAGCCTCAGCCTGAGAGCACCTGCTACCCGATCATCATGATTCACCTGTCATCCGTCCATTGTGATGAGTGTTGTCCGATTAAGTCCACACAGGGACTTCATCAGACAAAAAGGGGGACTGTAAGGACTGGGCTAAGTGGGTGAATCTGAATTACTAAATACATTCTGCTAAAGACCAAAAATCTCTGAATGTAAATTAACCCAAACACACACACACACAAACACACATTCCCCCACCAGTGAAGACCACACTCAGGACAGAGCGTGGTGTCCGCTTACAAGACATTTTATGACTGATCGGAATGTCCCAAAGGAAGTGGATTCCAAAGCGAAAAGGAACTTCTTTTCTTTAAAAGACATTTAACCAGATATATTCGATGTGTTTTTTTTTGTGTGTCCATTTGCCCATGTCACATTGGAATGACTATGATTTTATCGTAGCTTAAGGTGAATTATAAATACCTTCATTATGCATTTTAAATATAACTGTCTATTCCCATAACTTGTACACATAGTTCTGGACACCTCCAGAATGCTTTCGGTGTGATCAATCAGAATACGTACAGTAATATCCAGTAAAATATACTATGTTTACCATCTTTGGAGTGAAAAGAGACCAAAACTAACATCACTGGTGTTCTTAGATAACGGCGTTTACGACCCAAAGGAATGTTCACAGAACTGCCACCCTCTCTGAATTCTAACCAAGGAGGAGAAATGAATCCTGTATTCATATATATATGCTATTATATATCCACTTGAGAATTGTATGAACAATGTATCTAAGTTCCCTATTTCATGAGTTGCCTTTTTGTGGTTTGGTCTATGTTTCTCGACAACTCTAATGCGATAATGTTTTAAACTTTGCCAACTAATGTTTAACCAAATCCATTTGTGGCAAGTTTGGTCTCGATAAACTCCAATCTTCATTCCCCATTTGTTAATTGACATTACATCTTGCTAAACTTGTGACACATTAGTATTATAAGAATTGTGAAGATTCTGCTCTTAAACACCGACGAAATTAGGGTTTCAAATGTCTCTCTCCTAGACAAAGAGCAATAAAAACCAAAGTCCCGCCTGTGAAATTCCAACCCTCTAATTGGCCAAGTCAACAGGAAGAGGCCGGATTTCTCCAAGGTGATAAATGACGCTTCCCCCCTCCGCTCGCTCTGTTACCTCGCCTGTCTTTGTGTCATAATGTAAGGTCTCGCCTCCGGGCGAGCTCTTCGCCTTTCTTTTATTTGTTTCTAGTTTAGTTTGTGTTTTTCAGTCTTAGATAAGTCTCCGTGTTTAATTCCAATCGACGAGTGAAAAGAACACCGCGTGACATATCTCTTCAGCAAATCCATCTACAAGGGACCTTTAAACGAGCGCGCGCTCGTTTTGAAGGAGAAACACGCGCACGTGACCACGTGGCGAGAGACGCACACACGCTTCTTCACCAGCCATGCGAAGATGTGACGTTAACTCCGCGTGATTTCCCCATAGAGATCTTTATTTCTTTTCTTTGTTAGTCAAAGTTTTGTTTTCCGTAGTCGACTCTGTTCACTTCCACAAAGTGAAACGAACTTAGCCGAACTATTTTCCTTTGGTAATGTTACCCCAAAGACTTGGAAACTCCGTTCAACACGCGCGCCAAGCAGCACCCAGTGACGCTTCCTAAAGGACTCCGCTGACGCACGCGCAGGAATGCCGCGACACAGAGAGACCCAGAAACTTAAGTATATCTCTTTATAGAGCTTCTAAGAAGCATTAAGATGATGTTTTCGTGTTATTACAGACAGGGGACTGTCAGGGGGAATGTTGCCAATGCTCTCTCTCTCTCTTCCTCTTCCCCTCTCACACGTGTTTCCATTGTCCACACTCTATGCATTTCTCGTTCATCGATGCCTTATCGTGTATTGTTGTTTATTATGTTTGTAAATACATATATCCCATGTAACCGTAGTAAATACATAAGTTCTGCCTTATTAAATTCATTATATTCATCTGATTGATGTACTGCCTTTTGGCTCATTTTCAAGTCCCTTAAGTGCCAAAAGATCTTATAGCAACAAGCTTACAAATTAAAGATACTTTAAAGAGTATGTGTTTATAGGGCAGGAAACCCAATTCTTGTGGCCACAGAATTGCTTTTCCTGAAATCCTATAAAGTAAGATGATATTGTGGAGTCCCACAAATATTAGTCTGACAATTGAGCTAATTAATTTAGCCTGTTTTGTAAGACGTGGTCCGTGTAGTTAATTGCAATCAACTTGTGGTTAAGTGCAAGGATACACAGACATGCATGCAGGTAAAATGACATATCACACCTTATCGGGAGTTTTATTAACATGTAAGACTGATCTAATCCAAACATGTATGAATAATTATTAATTACCAATTATTAATTATGATATGCAAATTCCCCACGGATTAGATCCGCCCCAGAGTCTTTACATCAGGCAGTCGTGGTCGTCACTCTCAAATTCACCATCCGTCAACAACCTGTTCAGATGTACAGTAGGACCATGAATAACAGAAGTTACTTTCAACGTTAAATTAGCAGTTGCTAATAATATAGCCTCATAGCCTGAACGACGTTGAGCAGTCATGTGTTGAGTAGAAATGTTATGCATAATTGCTCCTACCTGATGTGATGTGTGAACTGTGAGTGGATATGATAAAACAACCCTTTCAGCATCCTGTACCATGATCGCTGCAGCAGCCACTGCACGTAAACAGGCCGGGAGTCCCCGAGCCACTGAATCAAGAGTTTTAGACAAATAAGCTACTGGTGCTTATTTGTCCCCCAAATAAGCTACTGGTGCTTAATAAGCCCCCATGCTCTTGGGCCAGGATTCCTGCGGCTGTGCCCCCACCTTCGTGCACGTACAGGTTGAAATCTCGCTTGTAGCAAGGAAGGCCGAGGGTGGGAGGCCTTAACAGAGAGGATTTCAAATGTCTTAACGCTTGGTCCATCTCACTTGTCCATGTAATGTCCTCTTTATCATCCAGCGTAGCGTCTCGCAGGATTTTGTCATACATGGAGCAATTTGGCACCCATAATCGACAGTAATTGACCAGTCCCAGAAAGCTTTGCATTTGCTTCCGTGTTGAAGGGTGCTTGAACAAAGCGATGGCTTTGACTCTGTTCCCCAGACAGGCGAACTTGGCCTTGTGACAGTTCATGGCCGAGGTAATTGACTTTCCTCTGCACCCACTGAAGTTTCTCTTTAGATGCCTTGGAACCAGCCTCTGCTAAAACGTTGCAGACAATTGTAGTGGCAGCAGCACACATGTCCGCAGAGGCACCAGTGACGAGAATGTCATCAGCGTATTGGAGCAGGCAGGTGTCAGGAGGGAGTCTGACATCCTTCAGCGTTGCGTGCACTACAGCGGAGAAAACAGCCGGAGAATCTCTGAACCCTTGAGGGAGTCTTGTCCACATGTACTGGCAATTCTGAAAACAGAAAGCAAAAAGTGGCTGAGTTTGTTGGTCAACAGGAATGCTGAAGAAGGCGGAGCATAAATCAACGAAAGAATAAAATGCATGTTCTAAAGGAATAGAATTAATAATAGTTTGTACATCTGGCACAATAGGAGCATGTGGTTTTATCAAATCATTCATTTTTCTCAAGTCTTGCGTTAAGCGCCAAGAACCATTTGCTTTCTTGATTGGATTAATTGGTGTGTTGTAAGGTGAATGAGTGCGAACCAGAATGCCTTGAGCCAGAAACTGATCAATGAGGGGTCGAATTCCATCCTCTTTTTCCTTTGAAAGCGGATATTGTTTTTTAAAAAATAAACACAGGCCTATTCATTGTCAAATTGGCAACATAAGGTTGGATATCAAGAAGTCCCAAGTCATCCTTATGGGCCGCCCACAATTTCGGGTTTACATCAGCTACTTCCTGTCCGAGCTCAGTTGCAGACACATCCTCGAAGAGAGCACTTCCTGTGTTGGTTCGTAAGAGAAAAGGCTGCTGGAAACATGAGTTGCAAAGAGTCAGAATCAAATTCTAATTTAACACCCAACTTATGCATTAAATCTCTATCTAACAAGCAGAATAAAGAATCAGGTATAATTGCAAAAATCATGCATTTTGAAAAATGATGGTATATCATTAGAAGTAACCGGTAAAGGTGGTGTCAAATTACAAACCACTGGAATATTATCTATTCCTATAGAATTTAATGTCTGTTATTCCTTTCCCCATTCAGGCGGATACGCAGGTCTCTGTCTTTCAGAGGGAGAAAGAAAGGGAGGCCATCAGAGCACCTAAACATCGGTTTCTCATTAGTTTGCTGAAATCTCTCAGCTTTTTTTCTGCAAAATCGCTGTGTGTGTCCGCTGTGTGTGACATAAAAAACACTTTATGTCATTCCTGACATTGGGTGGCGGGCGATTTTGGACAGTGGAATTAACTTGGAACATTGCGGGAACTTTTCCTCTGGAGTTTTCAAATGCCCCAGCAGACGACAGTTCACGCAAGCGTCTACCCAATTCATCAACAGAAATGTTACTAATGTTGGTTATAGTTATTCGAATCATTTGTGCAGTCTCGTTGTGCATGTTATTCAAAAATGTGTTCACAAACAGTAAATAATTTTCATCAACAGGGTAGGATTTATTTTTTATAGGTTCCGAGACAGGAGAAGTTTGAATGCTCTCATATCTGGGAGGGAGGGGCGCTCTGACTTCAGCAGGATGTGAAATAACTTTCTCCTTCTCAGGCTGTTAAGCTTGAGGGGGAGAAAGATTTTTGTTGTTATCCACTTTTGGACCACGATTCCAATAAGATTGCATGTCTTTCCAGATCTTATAGGAACGTTTCATATACGAATAATCCCAATCGGGATCGCCCCAATTTCCAAAAATCATGTATTTTGCTTCACGCATATATGTGTCTTTAAATGAGCCGTCACGAGGAAACGCATCTAATTGTGTTTTGCCAGTTGACCAGCCAGCTAAATTTGACACATATGGCTCCGTAAAAAATGCTTGATTATTTCTAATCATAAAATCTTTCGGAGATTCATTTTCTAACGGTGGACTAATTTTATTTCCCATTGTAAACACACAAAAATTTCTCCTTCATGCAACTTAAATAAATTGCAATATAGCCAAATGGAACTGTAGGGTATGGACCAATCAGACACTAATTATTCATTATATACAAAGGTTTATGAAACTCCAAAACTAACAGCCCAAATGAACGAACACAAGGGCAGAAACAGTGTCATGTTACAGGGCATGATAAGGAGATTTTACGACCTCCGAGGAACGTGGCCACATGCACAAGAGAGAGACTATGAAACAGAAACCCTCTTTAAAACAGACTTTGCTGCATTAATCATAGACTAACTGATCTATAAATGAACATGCATAAAACTGTGAAAGAAACAGTGTAAATGGTTTACTGTCTCGTGTACTATTAGGTATATATTATGGTATGTATCCTGGTATACAACCAACTAACGATCAATGTAACCTCACCTGTATCATGCCTCTTACCTAATTAATCCTCATTTAATGACTCACACTTTGATGTTCATCACCTTCTTCTAGAATGCAGTGTGGATGTGTTATAGCTATCTGAGCATTAATGAAGGTATAACCACGCTAGGGACAAAGACCCGTAAATCAACTAAGAGCCACTTTCCCTCTCAGACATGTCACCTTTCTGATTGGTCGAGTTCAACCCTTAGGGGAGGATCTTTTCCAGGCTTTATTAGAGACAGCCCACATGTGACCTCCCTCTCTTAGTTCTTTCATCCAGCCGCAACACTGCTCTGGTGATCCTGGGGAACCCCCTCCCCCTCCACAGGGGCCCCAGGGCCCAGCAGGCCTCGATCCAACCAGATATGGGTTCAGGCAGGAGAGAGAAGACTCTCACAAAGAACCAAGGACAATCTCAGGAGTTTTGGAACAAAGACTCCAACCAACAACGACTCCATTCACTCACTCTTCCGACTTCCTCACTTCTCCTGAGTGCTCAGCGTGGCCTCAACAGGGCCCCAGGCCCTGACCAAACCTGCGTTCCTGGAGAAAGAGAACTCTCAACCAACTTCCACTTCACACTGCACTTCACTAGTCCCTTTCTCCGGTTGCCAATTTAATCCTATCACTAACCTATTTCTGTAATTCTGTATATATGTGTTTTTAATTTATTCATGTTTATGATTTAGTTAATAAAACTTATGCACTTTATGTATTTGGTTCTGATTTGCTTGCAATACGAAGTCCCTTTATGGTTTTTGTTCTTGCTACATGCTCAAAACGCTGTACATATTAAGAAATAATTATTCTTCTGTGTCCAGGGAAGATACCCTTTTCTTAGAATTAATGAATAATCAAAAGAGTTCGTTGGACGAACTGATTAATTGATTGTAATATTAATTTAGCCATGTCAAGTTAATCCAATTAACTGACCCAAATATTCATAATTAATCATAACAAGTTATTATTGATTATTAATATTTCATATAGCTAGGTTCCTTACAGAACTCAAAGAAAAGTATACAATTTCAAATTAATTGTGTTAGTAAATTGGCAAATAGAGAGAGAAATAAGAGAGAAGAAAAGAAAAGAGAAAGTGAAGAGAAAAAAAATAGTGATTTATTTATTCATAGCCCTAGACCAAAGGGAAATTAAAATAGACTTTGCAAAAGAAAACAAATTATCTGTGTAGCAAATCTAATATTTTTTTCTTGCAAAAAACGGAGGAAAGTGATCAATTTTCCTTACGTTCTTCCCGCATTTATCGAAAACAGGAGGATAACCGGTCCCGTATCGTTTTAAACAAAGACAAATAACATCAAAAGAGGGAGCTCAAATCTCTTTTGCTTGTTCTTCTCACATTTTTTATTAAAAATACGAGGCTACCGTCCTGTATCGTTTTATACAAGGACAAATAACAAAAACAGAGAGAGAGATCAGTTCCCTTTTTTCTGCTCTTCCCGCATTAATTAAAACACGAGGCTGATTTCACCAAATATGGTAAAAATCACGGCACTACAAATACGTTTTCTCAGCAGACAGTAAGAATCAACTTTCTCTTTTGTAAAAAAAAAAAAAATTCTTACCTGTCTGGAGAAATCCCTGACGACGCCCCCAAGTGTTAGAATCGAAATGAAATGGTCCAAACGAGAAGTGCCAAAATTCTTGGTTTTTTATTATGAATAAACAATTCACAACTCCAGCGCCGGAGGGAGACAAAACGCTCAGCTCATAATGTCTAAATTATACATTATATAGGCAAAGTATTACAGGGAGGAGTATAAGAATATATATAACAACTTCTTTATATGGGCAGTATCCGCTAGAATCTCCTTGCAAGCCTGGAGCTCAGAGGAAGCTCTTCAATGTATAACATAGAAACACAAAGAAAGAAAAGGAAGAGAAAGGAGAAGGGAGGGGGCTCCCTTCCTCATTAATGAATACCAGATGTTTAACTTTACATACATAGAAAAGAATGTGCAAACGTGTCAGTTTTAGGCTGAACAAAGAATCCTTCTTATGTTATAGATTTATGCTGAGGGAGAAAATATATTTCTAACAGGGTGTGAAGATTTTCATAGTTTAAACAAGGGTTGTGTACCGAAACCTGGTACCAATATGGAACCGGTACCTAATGGCTCGTTTCCACGGAGCGGTACGTTACGGTACGGTACAGTACAGTACGATTTGGGATGGTAAACCCTGATCTGGCTTGCATTTCCACCGCCAACAGTACCCTTACTTGATAGGCGTTGTAGTGTTACAAATTTATTAAAATGTTTCAATTTAGGTTCAACAGTATTTTAACTGAGGAAGTTACCATTTTGAGGCATAGGACATTAACCGTTTTGTTACTTCTCATCTGATGTCACAGACCTGCCTGTTCCTGTCTGTCCTGCTCTCTCTATTGTAAGTTAAATTGATCAGAGCACTGAGACTATCACCTTTTGTCTTTATGCACTGCCTGGCCATTAAGCTCTATGATAATGTGAAGGTATCGGTGAAGAGTCTGGCTGATTGGATTAGGATATTTACATTACACTGTTATGCTGATTGGATTAGGATGGGTAACACTCTCAGTCTAGGGCAAGTTCCTAAACTTGTATGCCTCATTTACATGCTTTTGTTTCAGAGTGTCTCCACCTTTATGTAATTCCTCCCCCTGAAAGGGTATATGAACTAAAATGTATACTGCCTTAGTTAGACTTGGGTAAGATTTTGGACGAAGCGGACTAAAGCAAATAAAGAATCCTGCTTAAAAGATAAGCCAAGTTTCCTGGTCTTCGCTTCTGAGTTTTTCTACACTTAAGAAGAACAAGGTTTACAACAGTATCCTCTCCCCAAATTTGTCACAAATAAAACTCAATAAAAAATATTTAAAGAAAAGGCTTATATTTACCTTTTAATAGTTTGTTTACATCTACCTTGTAAATATATTTTTTTATTAAAAATGTTACAATTACAACAACAATTCAAGTGCAATCTTTCTTTGTAAAAACTAAAGTATACATTTTATCATACATATTTCAAAGTTAAGGATTCATTACTTTGGATATAGCCTAGGCTACATTCACATAATACATATGTGAACAAACACATAATAACATATTATTTGATTACTTTATTTTTGGGCCGCGAGCGCCACCTGGAGGGCCGCAAAAAACTTTAAGTTTTTCACCTGTGGGCCGCGGGACCAAACTAGTTATCAATTGAAGACACCAGAATGACCACTGTTATCCATGAGACAGTTACGGCCGCTTCACACCGCAAGCGTCAGCGGCACGTGAGCAGCGCATATTTTTTTCTTGCATGTTAATCAATGAGTGCATTCACACTGCGAGCAGGAGCAGCGCGTGAGCGTCAAGCAGGAGCGTCGCGTGAGCAGCAGTGAAGCGGGGGATTCGGCGCCGAGTCTATTTTTGCTGCGATGCTCACGCTCCATTAAAGTGAAAGCACACTTTAGATGGACAAAATAAATTTTATTTCACACAAAAAGTGCCCAAAATGCACAGAATAAGCATGTCTAGTGAGTTTTAACAAGAACTAGAGTAGGCAAAAAAGGCAAGGAATATAGGCAAATTAAGTTTGGGTGAAAGTATGGTGTATTATAAAAAACTAAAAAAACTAAAGTAAAATAGCCAGAAAATATTATATAAAAACTTTCTTTTAGTTTATGAAATACACAGACAGCTACATAGGCTAGCACAACCCAAATCAAACCCGAGTGTGCGGTTTTGTGTGTGTGTGTGTGTGTGCTTTATCTGCGGAGTTTGCATTCTTGTAAACCTATTGAAAATATGCTATGACTGAAACGACAAGATTGGAGCTGTTTTCTTGGTTGTTTTGTTGTTTACTGACATTTATATGGTTTACCAACTTCTAAAATCAAATGTATAGTTGTCTTTGTAAATAATTGTTCGCTTATATGTAGCTTTGGAGCCGCTACTGTGACACTGTACAAACGCTTCCAGTGTGAATACTCTCGCGTGTCTGCAGCTGCAGTGACGATGTAGTTACGCTGACGCACTGCTCAAGCGCCGCTCACGCTTGCGGTGTGAAACAGCCGTTACAATGCACCATCCCACCACTAGTGGCAGTAATGCCAACACTGGAGGCTACTCTGAGAGTGAGCCTTTCCCCCATTCCACCCAGGCTGGATCTGATCATATCTGTGAAGCAGGCCCAAGTGTCTCATTAAGAGGGGAACATAAATCGGGAGTTGTAGCTTGTTCAAATTAGACTGTTGTGATTGTTATTGTTCATTTATAACAGATATGAAGAGCAACTTCAGGTTCTACCATGCAAAAATGTAGACTGCTGAAACAATTATCAAATTATTTTGCAGATTATAAAGCTATATTTTTATTTAAATTTTAATTTACAACTTTCACGGAACACACACAGGAACACACACAGGAGGCAGAAAATCCAAGAGCAGTAGTTTTTACTTAAAGGGCAATCCAAACTCGTAGTCATCCAGGCAGGTGTCAAAATCCAATAAGGCAATCCAAAACACAAGACAAAAACAAGAAACAGGCAGATACAGACTAGAAAGTGAGGTGACATAAACCAAGGACTCCGTAACAAACACTAACACAGACAGGGAATATATACACACAGAACTAACAAGGTGATGGGAAACAGCTGAGTGCAATATTCAGATAAGTGACAGAACAGAATGCTGGGAATTGTAGTCTAATGTGAATGACACCGTGAGAACGAGGACCTCTAGTGATAACCCAGGGAAACACAACCAGACACTGTGACAGAACCTCCCCTCTACGGAGCGGCTACCAGACGCTCCATGACAGTACACAAGACAACACAAGAGTCCAAGAGGAAGGTGGGAAATCCAAGGGAGGGATGGGAGGGCCAGGACCATGAAGGGGAACAAGAACAGGGGGTGATGGCTCAGCCGGCGACCAGGGCGAAGCAGACAGTCCATCGGGCGGCCAGGGCGAAGCAGACAGTCCATCGGGCGGCCAGGGCGAAGCAGACAGTCCATCGGGCGGCCAGGGCGAAGCAGACTGTCCATCGGGCGGCCAGGGCGAAGCAGACTGTCCATCGGGCGGCCAGGGCGAAGCAGACTGTCCATCGGGCGGCCAGGGCGAAGCAGATGACCCATCGGGCGGCCAGGGCGAAGCAGACGACCCATCGGGCGGCCAGGGCGAAGCAGACGACCCATCGGGCGGCCAGGGCGAAGCAGACAGTCCATCGGGCGGCCAGGGCGGCGGTGAAGAACCCTCGGGCGGCCAGGGCGGTGAAGACCCCTCGGGCGGCCAGGGCGGTGAAGACCCCTCGGGCGGCCAGGGCGGTGAAGAACCCTCGGGCTGCCAGGGCGGTGAAGAACCCTCGGGCTGCCAGGGCGGTGAAGAACCCTCGGCTCAGGAACAGACACCGGCTCAGGAACAGACACCGGCTCAGGAACAGACACCGGCTCAGGAACAGACACCAGAACAGTAACAACCACAAGGACAGACACAAACACAGGAACAGACACTGGCTCCGGCTCAGGAACAGACACTGGCTCCGGCTCAGGAACAGACACTGGCTCCGGCTCAGGAACAGACACTGGCTCCGGCTCAGGAACAGACACTGGCTCCGGCTCAGGAACAGACACTGGCTCCGGCTCAGGAACAGCAGACACTGGCTCTTGCTCAGGAACAGCAGACACGGGCTCTTGCTCAGGAACAGCAGACACGATCTCTTGCTCAGGAACAGCAGATACGAGCTCCGGCTCAGGAACAGAAACTGGTTCCGGCTCTGGAACCAGGGACACAAAAGGTCTGAAGGGTCCTTCCAGGATCCGTGCCAGACGCTCCAGATAGTTGCTCGGTATTCCCCCGGCTGCGAGAATGGTTATCTCCTGATCTGTCTCTGGCTCTGGAACAGACACTGGCTTCAGCTCTGGAACAGCAGACACCAGCTCCGGCTCAGGAACAGCAGACACCGGCTCAGGAATAGCGGACACCGGCTCAGGAACAGCGGACACCGGCTCAGGAACAGCGGACACCGGCTCAGGCTCTGGAACGGACACCGGCTCAGGCTCTGGAACGGACACTGGCTCCAGCTCTGGAACAGCGAGCACAGGCATGTCTAGGATCCGAAACAGATGCTCCAAATAGTCCATCCGTGCCCTCGCGGCCACGCGAATGGGCATCTCCTGATCCGTCTCTGACCGGGTAGACATAGCGTGGACAGTCTCTGGCTGAGCAGACGTGATGTGAACAGTCTCTGACTGGGCAGACGGAACCTGAACAGTCTCTCGACCACCTCCTCCACTGCGACCTCCACGGGTCCCGCGAAACTTGACCAATCGGGTCCCTTTAAAAAATTCCCTTCTCTCCCGCTCGGTGGCTGGGGAAGGGATGTTACGAAACATACCGCTGGATTAGGTGTGACGGAGTCCTTCTGTCACGGAACACACACAGGAGGAAGAAAATCCAAGAGCAGTAGTTTTTACTTAAAGGGCAAACCAAACTCGTAGTCATCCAGGCAGGTGTCAAAATCCAATAAGGCAATCCAAAACACAAGACAAAAACAAGAAACAGGCAGATACAGACTAGAAAGTGAGGTGACATAAACCAAGGACTCCGTAACAAACACTAACACAGACAGGGAATATATACACACAGAACTAACAAGGTGATGGGAAACAGCTGAGTGCAATATTCAGATAAGTGACAGAACAGAATGCTGGGAATTGTAGTCTAATGTGAATGACACCGTGAGAACGAGGACCTCTAGTGATAACCAAGGGAAACACAACCAGACACTGTGACAACAACTTATTTATTTTGAAAAATATTATTATGAATTTATTTATTTAAGCAACACATTTTATTGTTTTTATTTTTATTAATATACATTTTCACAGGCAGTGACATTCACAGGCAGCGATTCAAGTGATACAGCAAATTCTCTTTTGTCTTGTCGCGCATGAATGGTTCAAAAGCATTCGCACGTATAAAAGCGGGATCATGTAACACTAGCCAAAGGATGACAAAAATAACAGATGCTGCGTTAATTGCGTTAATAGCCCTATTTGTTTATTTCATATAAAATCGCAGCATTTTGCTTCATATAATCGCATTGGCTTGACATCGCGATTGCGATACGATTAATCGTGCAGCACTAGTTAGGCTAATATGCCTGACTTGAGCCTTTAAATTTGTTCTTGATGCAGATTGATTTGTTCCATGAATTGTTGTGTGTTTTGCATCTTGTTGTAGCCTATGTGCAGGTTAACATACACAATAACCTGTTAAACTGCAAGTGGATTTCATTTAGTTATTGAATACAAATCAAACCAATGGTGAGATCAATAAACCAATACAGTGCTAATATTTGAATGGGCCCTGGGCCACTTTGTACTGTAAAATTTGGGCCCCGACATCAAAAAGGTTCAGAACCCCTGCTATAGGCTATTTAACATATGAGCAAAATTGGCAAACAAAAGCTTATTTGAGATGGCAAAGATTTTACAGTAAAAATGTATAATCCATCCAAAACTAGTCAACGAAATGTTGTCTTTCATATGTCTGTAACATAGGTCTTTCGTTTATATAAGACATATAAATGTTAATTTGCAGTTTAATACGTTGCTTATACAAATACATTTTATTTCAACATATTTCAGTCGATTTTTACTCATCTCAGTATAGCAATATAGTTTGCTAAAAGCGGATCATTCATTCACACACAGAAACGCGATTCAAATTTAAACTGTCTTTTTGCGAGTTGTGGTAAACAGCGCATCTCTGCTGTTCATTCATTCACACACAGAAACGCGATTCACTTGAGAATGAAAAAAAAACTACAGTATTCCTCAGTATTATCCTACAGTATTATCATACATATTTTAAAGTTAAGGATTCATTAGTTTTTATATAGCTTACATTGGAACAAACACTATAATAACAACTTAGTTGATGAGTTTATTTTTGACAGAACATAGCCTACTATATATTTAAAATATGAGCAGAAACTGGGTGACAAAAGCTTATTTGATATTTTAGAATAAAAACTTTATAATCTATCCAAAACTACGAAATGTTATCTATGGGATCAAATTACCGCCAAATGTATGCGGCCACGGATCAAAATATAATAAGCGTGAATCAAAAAATAACAAGCATGGAAAAAAAAAATGTAAACACATTAAAAAATATTTTTTACAAAACTTAAACTTGTGTTCATGCTTTCTTTAAAATTATGTTTTCCTTGGTTTTATTACTCTGTACTTTGCGTTCTCTTTCATTTTCTGCTCATAATTTATTTTTTGGTACGCTTGTGCTGTTTTCCTCTTCGCTCATCTTTCCATCTTCTGCGCTTGCTCTTCCAAATGTTGCAGTTCGAGTTTCATGTAAATTAGGGCAGGCTTAAGCGTCACCATTGGTCCACTAGTTCTAGATTGACAGCTCCTCCTCTAGCCAATCAAACGAAGAGGGGAGTTGACGTCACTCCAATGCGACTCGCGCTACTGTACTGATGTTCTCTCGTAGTTACAGGTGAAGATAACCATCAGCTCAGCTGGCAAAAATCTTTCCGTGGCAGGACACCGTTAAACTGTATGTGTGCCTGCAACTCGACCTGTTACGTCTACCTGGCGATCCGTTATCGTTAAATTCGTCACTTTAACGACGACGACCTGTTGTGTCGTTAGTTGACAGTTGTGCCTGTCTGACGATCCATCATATTAACCTTTAAAGATGAACTGAACTGAAAAAAATCAACGTTGATAACATGTTGTTTATGACAATTAAAAGTAATTTACATTAAAAATTGTAACTAAAAATATCAATATAGCTTTTTTTAAGCAGCACAAAAATTGCGTTTGTTACGCTGGCAATTTCGATGACGTCACTGGCATGGTAGGACCCGCGAAGGTATATATGCAACAGCTGCAAGTCCTATATACACACACGAAAATGAGTCATTTTAATGGCATGAGTTACGCATTTGAGCATGTGAGGGACATGCCAGTTGTATCTGACTACCACCACATGGAGGATGACCAGTTTCAGGCTCCACATACAGTACAGGATCGTTTGGGGGAAGTGACTGGTGTGGGCGCGGGCGCTGCCGGAGCATGGACACTGCACCGGAGTCGATCTGTTGAAGAGAGGTCAACCTGGAACATTTATTGATCGGCGAAAATGCATCACCATGCACCGTTCATTTCGGATGCTGTGCGGTGAGAGAGACATGTTGGAGGAGGCTAAGCTATCTCTAAGGGATGTCCGAGCTGAGACGCTGGAGCGTCCCATAAGTAGCTGGTATGTAAAAGTGTATTTTACGAATTGGCGACTGCGCTAGGCTAGGCTAACTTATATCCTTTTCTCAGACTGTTAAGCTTAACAGTGTACCGGCAGTTCACTCTTTGGGCGAGGGGGCATTTGGGAAGGAGGAATAAGATTCCGTTCCCATCCTGTGCAGTGAACTAACGTTAACGTTACATATTTTCCCCTCAGCTGAACATCAAGGATTCTAGTATGCGTTGGACTTGTAGCTAAATAAAACATTTGATGTCAGACGCTTCATGTACTCATTGATGTTTTCAACACATCTGTCTCTCGTACCTAGGATTAAACACTAGAAATCACGACTAGAATAATTTTGTTGACAAGGCAGGGGGTAGAGAGAAGCTAGCTCTGCTAGTGTTGGTTAGCATCGGAGTAGCCTACCATTCCAGTGACGTAGTCGAATGTTGAAATCCAACATGGCGCGCCCGTGTAACAACAACAACATTTTCAAAGTACCATTTTATCCCTTTCAACAAATTCTGCCATTTAAATAATTGTACCAATGAGAATAAATAAAATACATCTGTTATATCACATTTTTTCAAATTTCAGTTCAGTTCATCTTTAAAGCCCTGGGCTTACTTCTGGACCTTGCACTGTGAGCGTTGATCACCTGCGAGCCACACAACAGTGTTTCATTAAAGAATTCCTGATTTGAACGAGAAGTTTGAATGAATGACTCACTTATAAAGACAGTAACTTGCCACCACCTACTGGCCGTTTTACTTTCATATTTAATCTATGACATGGAAGGGCAATGTCGGTCCTCCTGGGTGCAGAGTTTAGCTCCTCCAACCCTAATCAAACACGCCTGAACCAGCTAATCATCATCTTTAGGATTATTAATACTGCTAGCTAGGTTTTTATCGGAGTTGATGCTAAATTCTGCAGGACAGCGGCAGTCCAGAAACGTTACCTATCCCTGATCTTTTCAATAATTTTCATGTTAATGTATTAAAAATTTAAGCTATATTTAAAACATTAATCCTAAAGTAATATGCAATTATGTAGCTATGCAAATGAACACAATAATTATAATAAATCACTGCATATCAAATCCACCTGGTTTCTGTAATCTCCTCTGTACACTATCATTTTCATTAATCTTTAGTCAAATGGCACATCTATCTAGTCTAGAATTCATTTACCATGCTACCTAGGCTATATGATCGCTTAACAACAAAAATTAAGAAAATATTTCAGGATGGCGTATTTAACTGTAACGGATCACCAGGTAGGCTGTGCATTTTTTTTCCCTTTTACAAAGGCTACAGGTTTATTTTAAATTTTAGTTGTTGTTCTTTGTTTTACATACTCTGAACTGTACCACAAATGCCTTTGTATTCGTCTTGTACTTTTTGCACTGTATGCCTTGTCTGTAATGGAACTAAATGTGACCGATCACGGAAAGTAGGGACACAAGTCGGTTTTGGGGCATTTTGAGTTATTCACAGATTCTGAAAGTGTAGTCTCAAAGCTTTCCAACGATGTTTAACACATGGAAATCTGATAATATTTGGAGATGTTGTGGCCATTTGAAGGTAGGCACACAAAAAAGCTAAAAGGGGAGAAAACAGCCTCAAAAGACTGTGCAGTTCTCACCTCTCTCTGCTGCTGGGAGTGACAATAGGGCTCATTTACATCTCATTTAGATAAGCCATACCCCCTGTAAAGCTCCCCCTGTAAAGCTGTAAAGCACAGGGGGGAGCAAAAAGGTCAGGAAAATGTGCCATCAAAGAAAAAAAAAAGTTTGCAAACAGGTAATAAATAAATGTCTCTTAGCATCTACCGATAAAACTGTATAGGCAACTCTTATGTACACTGAATAAAAAATAAGATAAACTCTAGAGAATGTTAAAATCAGAAACAGGATGTGCTATGTGATTTATATATATATATATATATATATATATATATATATATATATATATATATATATATATATATATATATATGCTGGGCAGTAGCTAATATTAAGAAATATGTTGTGCTTTTACTTTTAAAAATGTTGGTAACGTTACAGTTAATGCTTACAAACATTGAAGATTTTGAATACAGAAGTTACATTTGTAATGGTGTATTTTCATTTAGATGTGGTATTATTATTTGTGCAGTAGCTAAGATTAATTACTGCATAAATTAATTAAGATTATTAAGTAATAAATTCATTTTAAGACAGCATGGAATAGATTGTAGAATATGCTGTTAGCTATAATTTGGATGGTATAGTACCATGAGCCACAATTAAAGTCTTGTGACACTCATGGCAGGCGTTATTGTTGTTGTTGTCGAGTTTCTGCGCGCCGATTGCTTTGGGCCGGGCCTAGTCAAAGTCCAGGGCTGTTTTTTAGTCCCCGTCCGTCCCTACATACAGTATAGGAGTATGCATCAGAATAGAGTTTATTGCCATTGTCAATGAAAGGTTTTACAGACTAGGAATTTTCTTCGGTGTACTCATGCAACATGAAACACAAACTTTTGCTAATGATAAAAAATAAGCAATAAACTGGTTGATTGATATTTTCTTTTTTTATTTTCCATAAGCAAATCAATCAAACATTGTTTAGAGTGCTTTTCATACAAGAATGTAAAACTAAATTCAGGTGGTTGGTTGATAAAGTGACATTGCAGGTGTTGTAAACAAGAAAAAAGGTCTTTGTGACACAGTCCAAAGAAATTACATTCGCATCCTCTTCTGTGGACTCTTCTGTGTTGTGACCCTTGGCGCTGGGCATGTGATGTCTCTTGCCTCGTCAGCACAGAATGGCCTGATTTTTTCATATAGATAGTTCTGCCTGTCAATTTTCAGTCCAGGTGGGGCCAGGACAGGAAGACCGTCGACAGGGGGCAGATCTGCTCCGTAGCGCAGTAGCTGATATTCGACAGGTTGTGCATCACGGTGACTTTTTGCAAGCACCACACCTGGTCTCTTGGCTTCAAAGCTGTGACAGAAAAAGCACATAAGACATTTTAAACATGGCAAAGTATTTTCTTATAAAAAAACTGTCATGTGTATGTTGTTGCTATGTTATATTGTATGTACACAATGTGAAAGTTTCAATTTCCTGAAGTGCTGATAACTCTTGATCTGTGGGAGTCTACGGAAGTGGCGAGTCAGATGCTGCTGCCAGTCGAAGGTCTGGACTAAAACTTTGCCCTCTGCCGTTCCAACAAGCTGTGGGATATTGAGGCGACTCACAGGAGAGCTGTTTTCCACAACCTGATGACAAAAAAGAGAAGAGAGGAAGAAAAAAAAAATCTTCAGTTAAATGTTTCATTGAAGCAGAACAGAAAACAGCACTGAAGTCATTAAAGCAAAGTAAAGTTAAAGTACCTCAGCGATGTCTGCCAAAGTGTTGACTCTTGTCTTCATGTAGGCTTGCTTGATGAGTCCAAAGCCACAGTCAGGGGAAAACTTGGTGTGGCCAGCAATAAGGAAGTGGATTTCAATTTTATCGTGAAGCTTGTGTCCAACCCGCCAGGCAAGGTACCAGAGCATGAAGTTGTTCTTGTTCTGCCCACTGCAGTTGTCACAATGAAGATCCACCTCTGTTTCTCCAACTCCAAAGTTGCAGAAGAAATGATGCATGTAGCTGATGACTTCATTGCTTCCCTTAGTAGATGACATGCCTTCATCAATCAGGTAATTCACCTGTTTCTGCAGCCCTTCACATGAAACACCAAATAGGCCACATTTCCGTGGGGTCAGGAAGTACATTGGTCCTGGCTGGAGAGGGTTTGAGGGAAAGTGTAACTGTAGGAGACAGAGGGAGAGAGGGAACTTGGATTAGATTAAATTAAATTTGCATCTATTCATAATTGTCTAATAAAGATAAACCTTACTATATTGATGCTATTCTGCATTTGCACTATTTATTCTCATGCACCAAATCGCCCTTTAAGGGACATTAATGAAGTAAAGTGAAGTAAATGTGTGTGAAATATTACCTGCTGAGCAAAATCAAAACTGTAATGCATCCTAATCTTCTTGCTTGCTGGTAGGGATGGTCCAAAAGACAGGTTAGAGCCAGAGCAAATCTTTCTGCAGGCAGCAGTCATGTCGTTGTACACAGCCCTCTCTTTCTGCACAAGGGAAAGATGATCTTGTTGCTTCTTTACTGCTTCAGACTTTCTATCATCTGGGAGGTTTGCACTTCGTATCAGCTGCTCGTTATTGCTTTGGCACTGCCAGCAGAGATCTGTGCGTGGCCGGCAACTTTTGATGTGTGGGAGAAGTCGGTTCCACAGTGCTTTGAAGCTGGTTTTACAAACTGCACGCTCACCTGAAAAACAGATATTGCTTATGGTTAATTGTATTGTAATTGCTAATAGTGCTCCGCATTATTTCACTTTATAAGCACTCAATTTTAAATCAATGTTTACACATACCAAGCTCCTTAGCAGACTTCACGTAGAGACGCCACACTGAGGCCTTGGACACATGAGTTGGCAGCAACTTCACATGCCAATCCTTATGCCCAGGCTGTCGGCCAGGCAGCATGATGGCATTGTCTTCTGCATAGTTTTTTATGAAGTCCACAACTCTGTTGATATCCTCAGGGCTGATGAACCTGGCTGGTGGACGTGGCAGTGAGTGCTTCTTCCTCAAACGTGGTCTTGCCCCATTCTCCTCATAGTGTTTGACTATATCAGCCAGGGTGTCTCTGCCAATGCTGAAAAAAGGGGGGAAAAAAGAAAAAACGTTTAACATCATGGTCTTGCTAACAGGCATCTTGTCACCTATATCAAAATGTATTGTACAAATTATAGGTACTTTTACTTTACTGAAGTAAATTTTATGATGAATACTTTTACTTTTACTTACTTTAGAGCTTGTATCTGTACTTCCTGGTTTAGTCTTGTTTTAGTCCTGGTTTAGACCTCACAGTTAGTGGTTAGACCTGGTTCGAGTCAAAGGATTAAAAAAATCCTGTACATTAAACTCTTCATAAATACTTTTACTTTTGACTTATAATGCACATTTTACGGCTACGTATACTTTATACTTTTACTTAAGTAGGAATTTAATCTGATACATTTACGATTACGTTAGTAAATCCTTGGTAAGAATATTAAGTAGTACTTCCTCCACCACTGGCTAAAATTATTAGCATCACAATCAATTCAAGAATGCTAACAGGCAGGTTTACCTGGGATAAGTTAAGTCATTAACACCAGTCAATTCAAGCAATTGAAGCATTATTCAAATTAATAGCAGAAGCTCACATTACCATCTTAAAGCTCATTATAGTAATGGGGGTTTTGGCAAGTGATATGGTGCTAACGATTAGCAGCTAACGTTACAACTAAAACGACAGTCCTGAGCTAGCTAAAAACAATAGGTAGGTATTGGAAGGTCTAAACATGGACTAAACATGAGCTGAACTTAGAATGAACTTAAAACGACAAACTTTGATGTTTATGGAAACTCACCCCATAAGAAACAGAAAAGTATTCTTGCAGATCTCGTTGCCTCCAATGAAATAAGTCGTTCGGGCACACTTTCTCTTTGTCGGGGTCTTCTTTGTGGATGTAACCATCTCCGAAGTTTGCACTGTGCGTCTGTTTGCCTCTAAATGTCCAATAATTCGCATGTCCTGCCACTCTTTTTCCGCAGCTAAAGAATCCAGCCGTATGTTGTACATAATGTCTGGAGAAAGCTTCTGGCTACAAGACTGTCTCCCATGCAGAGAGTTATCTTTTCTCCTCGTGTAACATTTACAGTCAAAGTTACGGATTTTCCCCATTTCTCTATCTATATCCCCATCAAATGTTACTATCGATATAGCCTCTGATATCTTACGGTCCAACTCGTCTGACGCCAGTCCGATACATTCTTCCTCGTCTTCATCTTCGCTCAGTTGTAGATTAGGGATATTATTCAGTCTTATCATGCCACTTTCATCGTCGCTCAGATCGTCTTCAGAATCAGTGAACGCTTGTTCATAAGCATCCGGCTTGTCGAAGAAGTACTTCAAAACATTTTCATTGTAACGGCCACGGTTCAGCTCGTCTGCGACATTCTTTGCGGCGTCCATCTTCATTGAATTTTGATATCAGATAGAGCCGGCTAGAGCGCTGCATAATTAAGTAGCCACGCTGTTGGGGGGCGGGGGCAAAAGCGCCGGCGGCTATTCAGTATGGAAATACACACAGACAATGACACGCCCCTACTGCATGCTAGAATCTCCGAAAAACAAGCCGATTTCAACCTCAAAATGTACGCTTTTGAATATACCAATACTGTTATCTCAAACATGGAGAGGCTTCTTCATGATCTCAACTAACAGATTCTGCAAAAAAGCGGAAATCACCAATTTTGGAAAAAAACGCTTGTTTCTCATTTTGCTCGCAAGTTGTGCTGCCGACTTGTGTCACTGCTTTCCGTGACGGGTCACAAATAATATAAAAGCTGTGTGTAGTGTTGAAAGGTCAAAGTCCTAAATTCTTCAGACGGGTAAAATGGTCGTTTTTAACTTAATTTTAGCAAAGAAATGTAGTGTTTCAAAACTGCATGATGTTTTAGAGCTGCTTTAGCATAATCATGAGCCATTGTTTAACACCAATTACCAGTGTGCGCATTAAAATGTAGGCTACCTCAAAAAAGAGGAATTTAATTATTTGTATATGTCCAGAGTTCAGATAGCTTTACTGCTTAAAAGTCCTTGTAAAATTTAAAATAAACTCTTGTTAAAGTTTTGTGAAAAATATTTTTTAATGTGTTTAAAGTTTTTATTCATGCTTGTTATTTTTTGATTCACGCTTATTATATTTTGATCCGTGGCCGCAATACATTTGGCGGGAATTTGATCCCATAGTTATCTTTCATATTTCATCTGCAACATATTAGGCTAAACATACAACAGCGCCCATCTGTGCCGTTAATTCATTCACACACAGAAACGTGATTCAAATTTAAAGTCTTTTTGCATTCACAGACATTAGAACAAAGTACAAGAATAAAAATGTTAGGGTAGCTACTCACAATTCTCGGCTAGATCGGTCGCTCCTCAAAATGAAAATAAACCAGTACATGTTCTGAGGTAAATCTCCCAGGATTACTCCTCACAGTCACAGCCTCACAAGCCGAAAAGGTACATTAATCTGATGATTAAATTTGTGTTATCGCGTTTATGAGGGACGTTGACACGTTTGCATGTGTCGCTTCAGATCATTTGCGTTTGAATATCGCACACTCTCCGTGGGCGGTCACATTAGCAGACTAATGAGCTGAGAGAACGATAATGAGATCGGCTGACACCTCTCTCTTTTTTATAGATTACATAAACAGAGAATATTTATTTTAGTTTTGAATTAGATATTTTAAAAGTACAAACTTAAATGATTATAAAGATATATTGCTCATGCTTGGGTGAATAGTATTCGCTGAGTTTTGTTTAAGTTTAGAGACGTGCTCCAGAAGAAAGGTTAACGGAGATGGAGAGACAGAAAGCACACCCTGTTTATTTTCTTTATTTTACAAAAGCACAATGTTTTATTTCGATTGTAAGTGGACACATAAAAAAATAGACATTCAACAGTTTATTTTTTTATATTTCTTAAGTGTGTTTGACCAAAAATGACAGAGTATTTTAAGTCTATTTTCCTGCTATGTGAAAAAAATCGAGCAAAACGCGCCGGCGCGTTTGTCGACCCCAGAGGGTTAAAGAAATCTTAAACATCATAGCCACACAAATGGGGTTCAGGCAATGCGTATTGGTTATATTCACTGCATGCATAACGTTAGCCTATTCATAACAAAACGAAATATAAAAGAACCCTGCCTCTTTTCATTTAAATTTTAAAAATATTACAATTATTAATATGGTCCAGGCAATATGTGCATTTGTACTAAACAACAAATGTTGCAGTAATCAACATTACAGTGCTCATCTTCACTGTAATAAAATTAAAAATGACAAAACTCAACCCTGTCTCTTTTTGTTAAACTTCAGTTTTATCAATAATAGCCATTATAAAAGTATAAGTAAAAGGTACAAGAAGCTATAAATTAAGAAATAAAGCAAACAATTCAGTCAAAAGTCAGCGCTCTAATCGTCCTGGTTGCGTATGCAACCCACCGTTCCCTGAAGGAGGGAACGGAGGACGTAGTCGACGCGACTGAAATGGGATCACGCTAGGGAGCCTATCATCTTCGAGTACTATTGAACGAGCCAATGTAATTGGCGTGCGTGATTCGCATCACACACTCCGCCCCCGCGGCGCGGGTATAAATACGGAAGTGGATGCACGCACTAGTTGCTTTTCGCTGAGGAGCCGAGAGTAACCCGGGGTCAGCGGTGGTCCAGCGGTAGTGGCAAGGGGACTACGTCCTCCGTTCCCTCCTTCAGGGAACGGTGGGTTGCATACGCAACCAGGACGTTCCCTTTCAGTCGATAACGTCGGACGTAGTCGACGCGACTGAAATGGGATCAACCATTGAACACGCCACTAACGCTGCCACCTTCCAGTGCCTAAACCAAAGCCTCCTGATGCCCCCGCAAACTTAAGGCGGGGAAGGACAGGGCTTAGGCCAGGGAAGTCACTGCTGTTCCTACAGGACCACTGGGAAAGCGTTCCCCGTACGTTGGAAGGAAGGGACGCTGCGGAAGCCACATCCAACCCGAGGGAGGAAATGTGGAGAATACACATATGAACTGGGCGGAAACCGGGCAGTCTAACATATGGAATGTCACTGGGGTGGCTCCAGCCTAAGACGGGGGGAGACACACCGGACAGTGACGGCAGAGAGACTCTGCCGAGGGAAGACACGGGCTCACCGCAGGGAGCCGTATCGTGGAAGAATACACATATGGGGTCACCGAAGGGACCGCAACATATGGACCCAGCCTAACACAGGTTCCACACTGCTTACGAGTGGTAGGCCTAACACCAGACGTTCCGCACGTCCGACGTCGGAGGGGTGTGGAGGAACTCAACAGGGTTCAATTTTAAGGGAACTCAACTGGAGTAGAAAGGCGCACGTATCCAGTCCATAGGAGGGGAATGGCGCAGCAAGCCGACACTTGAACCGGGCTCACGGTGAAACTGGCTTCATGAGAAGGGAGCCCACGGGAAGCAGCGGTTCAACTAGGTGTCGTCCAGCCCCCAACTCTAGAATCTGTTTAGCAAAGTATATCGTCAACGCCCAGGCGGAGCACTTTACACTCATCATAGAGGAGCTCAACACCTAAGTGGACATGTTGCATCTCGGATCTTTGCCGAAATGAAGGCAAGCACTAAGTGCAACTTTGCATGGAAACAGCCTTCCCTCTCTGCTGAATTCCAACAGATATTTGAAGAGCTGGTCTGAGGTCTATGACTTGCATTCTGTACACGTCCAAGCGAATCGGACAGAGAAGCCAGGGCTGGATCTGCCTCCTCCAGGGCAGCGCTTGCAGGCTCACCACCTGCTCCTATTACGGGAGAGGTAGGAACCTTGGGCACAATCCGAGCCGGGGTCTCAGCTTGTGAGAGTTAGCCGGCCCAGACTCCAGGCACAATACGTTGACCGAAAGCGAGCAAGTCCCTACCCTCTAGTAGAGACCACGCGAGCAGGAGAACTGATATAACAGAATTTTTAACTCACTACCTGCAGTGGCTCAGGGGCGGTCTCTGCAGTGCAGTCGCACCAGGGACAAGGCCCAAGAGGATAAAGAGGGACACAAGGATTTACAAGACCTTGCCCCTCAGGAACCTGACGATCAGAACGTGCTTCTGCATACTTCTGCAACACGATGAGCGTCGTTTAAACACCGAGGCAACATCATTTTGAGGGTGATTTAGGAAAACAGCCTACTGCAACCCATTTTGCAGGAAAGAGAGCACTGAAGTGATCGAAAGCTTTCAGGATCTCCTCAGGGGAGAAGACGCACTCAACGACTAGGTTCCACTTCTAAAGGCGTAAGCACGCTACCCAATTCTAGGGGGTGCTCGCAGAAGTGATGGTAACTAACACATGTTCTTGTGATAGCCACCTGAACCTCCGCGTTCGGATGTAAGACCGCCCGGAATCTCCGGGGGAAGAACGCGTGTGCCATCGTGCCCCGTCCCCGAATCCAGGGGAAGTCAGGAAGGCTGTTGAAGGGAACCATGTCTAGTTGGGCCAATGAGGGGCAACTATGAAGACCTGTTCCTCTCCTGACATGGCACGTAGGTGCAAGTGACGGGCGCAAAAGACAGGAGCATTGCTCAACACAACATGTGAAGATCACTGGGCTTCAGGAGCATTTTCTGCTCAGCACTTGGGTGTGACAAGTTCACTGAGCTTCAGGAGCATTCCTGCTCAACACCTGAGTGTGATAAACTCACCGAGCTTCAGGAGCATTTCTGCTCAACACTTGAGTACGAAGAACCTCACTGAGCGACAGGAGCATTTCTGCTCAGCACTTGAGTGTGACAAGTTCACTGAGCTTCAGGAGCATTACTGCTCAACACCTGAGTGTGATAAACTCACTGAGCTTCAGGAGCATTTCTGCTCAACACTTGAGTGCGAGGAACTTCACTGAGCACCAGGAGCATTTCTGCTCAGCACTGCGTGTGATGAATTCACTGAGCTACCTGTGATGGACTCACTGAGCTACAGGAGCATTGCTGCTCAACACCAGAGTGCGATGAACTTCACTGAGTTTCAGGAGCAAATCTGCTCAACATGAAGAGTGATGATTTCACTGACTTGCAGGCGCAAGGCGACCATGAGTCGCAGTCACTTTTAGAAGGCTCACTGGGGTTAAACGCATTTCTGCGGGCCCCTGGGGCCGCTGAGTCCCAGTGTTTGTCCAAGGGTAGTCCGCTCGGTTTACCCAAACACTGGCGGAAAAATAAAACCGGGGGGGCAACTGAGCGGCCCCGGAATGGTCATGACCCAGCCGGACCCAGGGGATGGAGTCTCCACTTGCCCTGGCTATAACTGTCGTGAGGCTCGAAGGCGGCACGATTGAGTAAGCGGGAGGAGTGGAATAAGGCGCCCTCAGAAGCGTCTGACTCCAAGGAGGTGACGGGTGAGTTTGTGACATGCAGGGGAAGCTTGCGCAACGGTCACAATGTCTAACAACTCGAGGCACGAATGCCCGTGTAGTCGGGGGTCGCCCAGGCCCCCGATAAAACACGCCCTTTGTACATGGCCGCTCTGTTGAAGAGGGTTTGGCAGCAGACCGGGATGAACTATAGTCACACAGGGTGAGCTGCTCTGCCACGGTCACCTCGGGACTCGATCGTGAAGCTAGCGCTGAAGCGGTCACATATGGAGGGAGCCAAAGGCTGCGACTACCATATACCCCAGGAGCCTCTGAAAGTTCTTTCAGTGGGACCCTTTCTCACTTCAACACCAGCTGAACACATTCTCATTGGAGAGACATGTTGGACCGAGTACCTCTCCAAAACTAGAAAAGAGATACTCAGCCCGTGGGCGAGATTACTCTCTTCCAGTTGACCTGAAGACCCAACGGGCTCTGGAGCACTCAAGGGGAAGGACACTGTACTGATACTCCCCCCTTAGACGCAACACACAGGATGGCCTGCGGTGCGGGAGGTAGAGATCTGAAGCACATGTCTTTCAGGTCAAAGCTGCAGACCAATCTTGGGCCAAGATGGTCACGACCCACCACCTAGTAGCACGAAGAACGAGTTTACAACTGGCCTTCGTACCGGCTGGAGGAGCGGCTATATCAAATCCTTCGCCAGCAGGATAAGATAAGCACGCACAAGTCAGGAGCACTGCTCAACACTCGGTGTGATGAATATCACTGAATTTTCAGGAGCACGTCTGCTCAACACCTAATGTGATGACTATCACTGACTTGAGCGGGGTAGCCGAGCCTGAGGTGGGGCAGCAAAGTAGAGAGAGTGGTGTTAGTGTGCTGTGCAACACTTACCTGTCTCCACAAGCGGCAGGGGGCGCGTGAGAAGGCGGATGACCGGGTCCTCGAACGCACCAAGCTGCCTGCTGGCGACCAAGGGGGAGCTGAGGGGTGTAAGGCTATACAGGGTCACACCCGCCAGGCTGGCCCTCTTGGGACCCAGGAACAGATGAAATTGAAGTGTGGGTACCGCTTGCTCCGCTTTTTTTTTTTTTTTTTTGGGGAGCCAGCGGCGGAACAGACACACACACAAACAAAGGCTCCACCCGGCCCTCACCCGGGGGGAGGGAGTGATCGTGCCACTCCAAGAGCATCTCATCCATTCCTGGGCGGCCCGCTCCGGAATGCTTTCGCTGTCGCTTGCCACCTGGCTTGGCAGCGCCTGGAGCGGGCTGGGCGTCTCTACTGCGGCCGGCTCCCTGCTGAGGCCTGGGTGGAGGCTGCTGCGGAGGGCCAGCAGGAGCGGCGGCCGGAGAACGCCCACAGCGACGAGCAGGCGGAGGAGCTGCCACCGGCGGCGGGTGGAGGCAGCAGCTGGCCACCGGGGCAGGATGTGCCGGATGACCTCCGTCTGCGCTTGAGCGGCAGAGAACTGTTTGATGCAGTTCTCCACCGCGTCGCCGACCAGCCCAACCTGGGAAATTGGGGAGACCAGGAACCGAACCTTGTCCGCATCCGCCATACCAACCAGGCTGAGCCAACGAAGGCGCTACTGGACCACCAAGGTGGACATCGCCAGACCGATCACGCACGCTACGACACCCGTACCCCGGAGGGTGAGGTCAGATGCAGTGCGGTGCTCACCTATGAGCGCACGGTCTGGATTACCCTCGTGCATGCCATGGGTGACCTAGCCTGCAGCAACGCCATGGCACGCAAGAGGAAGGGGCTTGCCCACAGGCTTTGTAAGCTCTGCCCGTCGGAACGGACGAAACTCACAGGCCTTAGGGGGGAGACGAGGATCCCCCCAAAAGGCAGCGGCCGCCGGACACAGGTGCACCTGTGTCGACAGACCGCTCCAATGGAGGGACACCTCGCAACCCTTCACCGTTCCTCCATCAAGGGTAATGAGGGGGAAAAGCTATTCAGGCAGTTTCTGGCAGAGAAAGATGCTGTTCACCACCTGATAAGCTCTCCATGCATTTCGGGAAAGAAAGGCACTGGGGCGGCGAGCTGAGAACCAGCGCGGCCCGCCCCAAGATACCAAACTCCAGATTCCAACCGAGACTGAACGGGACACGGCGGAGGTTCCACTCGAGCCCGGCAGCCTCGGCGGCCCGTTTCAGCATAGCTGATAATTCTGGATCCGGCTCGGGCAACATTGAACTCCCGGAGGGAGACAACGCAGCCGAGTCATCATCTCCAGAAGTCAGCTCACCCTCTGATGCTGCAATCGGCGTCCTGTCCTCCAGGGGAGCCCCGAGTGAAACCGCTGGCCCACCCATTACAGATGGACCAGCAGACAACACAGGAGGCTCCAGTGGTTGCAGTGGAAGGGAGGAGTGAGGAGCCCACAGGGAATGGTTACCGGGCGGGACATCCAACACTATCCTCCGGTCACCCATCCCACACAGCACCCGAGGGTGGGGCATGGTAATGGGGACTCGCTCTCCGCGAACGAAGGCGAGTCTCGCCCTCAACACTGCGACAGTCATGTTCCCACAGTGAAAACATGAGCTGTCCACAAAAGCTGTCTCAGCGTGCTGTAAGCCAAACACGTGACACAACAGTTGTGACCATCAGAGAGAGACAGGGAACGACCGCACCCAGAAACGCACGGGCGGAATGACATCTTGAAAAAGACGCAAACGCACCCGTGTTGCTCTTTCAGAAAATAGGACCGTCACCAGTGCCGGAGCACACAGGGAAATGACCGCGGCAACACTGAACAGAGAACTGAAACAGTGAAGCACTCACTTTTCCGCCCTCTAACCAGCCATCAACACACACAAACATTTAGAAATTTGTTGCTGTTAAAACAGCAGTTGAGAGCTCAAAGCTCGCGATCACCGCTGCACTCGCGCTGTAGAACACCAGCACTGGGAGAGTCTTCCTGAAGAACACCGACACACTCGCTCGTTGTAGACAACAGCACTCTCAGAGACATCAAACGATCGGCTCCGAAGCGAAAGGCAACTAGTGCGTGCATCCACTTCCGTATTTATACCCGCGCCGCGGGGGCGGAGTGTGTGATGCGAATCACGCACGCCAATTACATTGGCTCGTTCAATAGTACTCGAAGATGATAGGCTCCCTAGCGTGATCCCATTTCAGTCGCGTCGACTACGTCCGACGTTATCGACTGAAAGGGAACTAACGTTACAACAGTAAAGTTAAATAGCCTAAATATATAAAGTTTTGAAACTTCACTTAGCCCTCAACCATTGGCCAGGGAACAAATTATAGATTCACGAGACCAAAGATCGCCCGTTAGGTCTACACAAGACAAATTATATCTCATATTAAACCACTACAGAGACGTCAGCAGCAAACGTCAGAACTAGCCGAGGAAAGGCTGTTCCAGGCGGGGTACATGAGCGCCGAACGCCCTGTGATCGCCTGGAATGGATCTCACAACCTAGATCAAATTTTCATAAATCTTTATAAATAAACCACAGATTTGAGCTTTAAACAACTACATTCTCACCTGAAAAACTCTTAAAACGACATTTTGAGACACAATGACAGTAATATATTAAAACTGTATATTAAAAAATGGTGCTTCTTATGTTGTCATTCCCCTTCTAGCACGTGCAAGTGACTATTCTCTGTCAACCAATCAACATTCTGCAGTGAGTCTAGCTCCACCCTTTAGGTACCGTACCACTGTGCTAAGTACCCCAACGGAAGGGTACTGAAAAAGTGGTATGGCTTTTGACAGTGGAAACGGAAATAATTGCGTACCATACTGTACTGTACCGTACCGCACCGCTCGGAAACGAGCCATAAGTTACCGACATGTACTCGGACCGAATCAAAACGCAGATTTCGGTGACACTTATGCCTCAGCTGTCGGTTGAAATACTTCCCTCTGGATCTCCGAAACGGACGTAAGAAGCATCATCACCGCACGTGATCGCTAGTTAACCCTTTAACACGTACGATCGTTCACACCGGTGTGATTAGACACATAAGTAGACTACCTACTAGCAAACAATACATTTATTGTTTGTAAAATACACAACGATGTCCATGGAAGCAGCAATAACAATCCTTTCAATTATAAATTGAAGACGTGTTTAGATGCATATTGTGTAGGTAACTATAAAATTTACTCTATTCTTCTCACACTTCACTGGCCACTTTCATGTATTTTGGGAGAAGTGGATGAATTGACGCGCTATAGGCCTAAATCTGACAGATGCAATTCTCTGAACTGCGGTGCGTACTAACATGGCGAACATTATGCGTTAGATCAACTAACATGAGTCATGACCATTATAAAGGTTTCTTAAAAGACAAAACACATTCACTTACATGTATTTAAGAATAAAAAATATCAGCCAAGGACTGACTCGCCCGTCACGCAACCAATCACAATCACGTTTTGTTCCGCACCATGTTTAGTGTGAAAATGTAAAATTGATGTCCCTACAATAACAGACCTACATACATCTAATAAATTAGTCAGGAGTCAGGAGAGGTGTCATATTTGGCCAGAGAAGACAAGAAATGTGTTAATATTTCTGCAAAAGAGAAAATAGTTTGTAGCACACCAAGAATACACACTACTTTGCTGTTATTAGAAATGTAACTGCTATTTAGTGTTAAATTATTGTAGTTGGGTTAGGTGGCTTGGGTTTTATTGTGAATTTATTATGAAAATTTGTTGTGTTTTGTATTTAGTACACTTTAAATATTTCAGTATACTTTAAAAAATCTATATATTGTTAATTTTTAAGATTATTTTATTTATTTATTTTTCAATAAAAAAGCCGTTCTTTAATGTCATTCACCATCGTTTTGAGGCTCTTTTTTTAAAGTATCGGTTCAGGCACCGTTTAGGCAGCCGTACCGTTTTAAAAGTATTGATTTGGTACCGGAAAAAAAAAAACGATAGCCAACTCTAGTGAAAACTATGAATATTTGTACGTTCACTGTGTTTTTATCCTTGTTCGACTCCTTTGTGAGTCGAGTCTCCTGTGCGATCTGTGTTTGTTTGATGCTCAGAGCTTCAGTCATTTATGAGGTTGTGCTTTGTGTTAAGACGCTGCTTGAGAATGTTGGCAGAAAGACAGTTTATTTGGGTTTGAAACAGAGCCATGATGTCTTGGTTGATTAATTGATTGATTGGTTGGTTGGTTGATCGATTTGATTGGTAACTTGGTTGGGTTTTTTTCTTGATTGATTTATGATTGATTTGATTGGTTGGTTGTTTGTTTTATTGGTTGATTTTTCTTGGATGATTGGTGGTTTGTTTGTTTTTTCTACTTGGTTGGTTGTTTTTTTCTTGGGTTGATTAGTTAATTGATTTGGATTGGTTGGGTAGTTGGTTGTTTTTTTATTGGTTGGTTAATTGATTCGATTGGTTGGTTGTTTTGTTATTTTCTTGGTTTATTGGTTGGTTGGTAGATTTTGATTAGTTGGTTGGGTTTTTTTCTTGGTTGATTGTTTGTTTGGTTGATTGATTCGTTAGTTTTTTTCTTGGGTTTGTTGGTTGGTTGATTGATTTGATTGGTTGGTTGTTGTTTTTTCTTGGTTTATTGATTCGATTGGTTGTTGTTTTTTTCTTGGGTTGGTTGATTAATTTGATTGGTTGGTTGGGTTTTTTTCTTGGTTTATTGGTTGATTGATTGGTTGTTTTGTTCTTGAAAGGAGTGGTTGTTTGGTTTTTGTTGTTTTTCTTGGGTTGGTTGGTTGGTTGATTTGGTTGGTTGGTTGTTTTTTTTTCTCGGTTTATTGATCGGTTGATTGATTCGATTGGTTTTTTGGTTGATTGGTTGTATTGTTCTTGGATGATTGGTTAGTTTTCTACTTGGTTTGGTTGATTGATGGATTGTTTTTATTGGTTGGTTTAGTTGGGTGGTTATTTTCTTGGTTTGGTTTATTAGTTGGTTGGTTGTTTTCTTGGTTGGTGGGTGGTTGGTTGATTGGTTGTTGTCTTTATTGGTTTGTTGGTTGATTGGTCGTTTTTTTACTTGGTTGGTGGTTTTCTTGGTTGTTTGGTTTATTAGTTGGTTTCTTGGTTGGTTGGTTGTTTGTTTGGTTATTTTCTTGGTTTTTGGTTGGTTGTTTCCTTGGTAGTTTGATTGATTGGTTGGTTTTGTTGGTCGTTAGGTTGGTTGTTTGGTTGATATTTTAAATTGGTTGTTTGGTCTGATTGATTGGTGTAGTTGATTGGTTGGCTGTTGTTTTTTTAGTTTATTCGTTGGTTGGTAGTTTGGCTGCTTGGTTCCAGACAGTCATCACTGTACTACAGGACATTGTGACAAACGTTACAATAAACACATAATACGCTATATAGATGGCATATGGGGGCTCGTCTAGCCATTTGGATCCCGAATTGTAAGTAGACTACTATAATTCGCAATATTGTGTAGGCTGGGTTGCGTGGGTAGTGCTACGTCATTGGTTCACATTTTGTGAATGACACGTACCGGTGATCAGCTGATAGTAGTCTAATCAGCTGGCACGCGTGCGTTGTGATTGTTTGTTGGGGAGTTCCGCATCGGGTGTTCAGTTAATGAATTTAATGTTACTTTATTAGGTTGATCGCTAAAAGTTAGTTCTTTGGTTGTGAAAAAAGTTGGGAGTAGGTTATTTGCGCAGTTTAGAGCAATTTTTGCCAACCATAGTTTGTTTGTTGAGTTTGAGTGGCGAAGTGTGTTTGTATGTCTACTTGTGTTGCAGGATGACAGTTTACGGAGCCTGTTTTATCCCCAATTAGTGCGCTTAGGCGTTGTGGGTTTAGGTTGCTGGTCACTGAAGTCTGAACGAGGGCACCGCCGTGGAGCACCGGCTGAATTGACTTTTGTCGGGACAGTACGATTCCATCGGTATTGGTGAGTAAATGAGCCTTGTTCTTGGAATTAGTGTGAAGATAGGTTAGAATAGTAGGGGGGAAAATGTTTAGGGGGAAACTCCGTTGTTGTCCTGTAACATGAGCTGCATTCCGCTTCACCCGATGTAATTTGTGTGGTTGGAATTGTTTAGTAACCCGAAAGACGTTGAGGTTTAGTTTTGATTATTTGACTGGATGTATTGCTGTTGGGTGTTTATAGACCATAGCCTGGTTTGATTGTGATGGGTGACTCGTAATTTAAGTTGTAATAATGAGTACACTTGAGGCGTTTTTGGTTGCTCCTTCAGTGGTCTTGCTTGCGGCGTTGAAAATGAAACAATTGCATAGTGTGGCTAAGCACTATAAAATTGATGTAACATTGCCGAGGGGAGCTAAGAAGCATGAGCTGCTTGACTTTATTCGTGCGTGTTTGATTGACAATAACGTGTTACCTGACGAGAAATTGCCGGAGCGCTATGGTCAGGGAGAGTCGAGTTCAGATAGTGAGCCCACTCCGAGTTTGTTTGTGGACCCACAGCCAAAATCCAGCATATTAACATTTGAACAGCAAGTCGAAATGTTAAAACTACAACATGATTTGCAAGAAAAAAAAAAAATATTGGAATTGGAACAAGAATTAGCAAGGAAAAAATTAGATGATGAGTTGTCTCAAAGAAGGCTTGATAACGAAATGGACCTTAAAAGGTTAGAAGCTGCACAGAAAGACAAGGATCGTGAGTTGGAATGGGAAATGCTTAAAAATTTAGAGCAGGAACGTGAGATTGAGCGTACTAGGCTGCAATTAGTAGCTGAAGGTAAACTTGGCAAATCGCAGCAATCTGGCCTGGCCGGTATGATCAAGTTCCTGCCTAAATTTAATGAGCACGATCCAGATGTGTTTTTTTCGTTATTTGAGAATATTGCTACTGAGCAAAAATGGAGTGATGAGGATAAAATTGTATTGTTACAAACTACGTTAATTGGCCGTGCTCAGAAGGCATTTGTGGCTTTACCGTCTTCTGAAAAGAGGGTCTATCGATCCGTTAAGACAGCTGTCTTAAAGTGTTATGAGTTAATTCCCGAGGCTTATAGACAGCGTTTTCGATCATGGAAAAAGTCAGACAAGCAGACTTACGCTGAATGGGCTGGTGAATTAACCAGTTTTTTTCATCGTTGGCTTACAGCTGAAGAGGTTGATTCTTTTGATGAGTTGTGTGATATTATAATATTGGAACAGCTTAAGAACACATTGCCTGATCGCATAGCTACTTATATTAGCGAACATCACGTGAAAACAGCAGCAGATGCTGCTGTTCTTGCTGATAATTTTTCTCTCATACACAAGACTCCAGCTCGTGATTTTTGTCCGCGTCCTAACATTAATTACAAAGAACGTCGCTATAGTCGTGTTAATACGGACACATCTGTGTTTTCAAATTCAAGTGCACGTGGTAAACCATCAGATTTCGATATTAAAACCGACTGTAATTAATGTTTTGGGAAAAATCATTGGAAAAAAAATTGCCCAGTGTTATTGGAGCGAAATCGGGGGAAGGTTGATGGAGGAAAAATTGGTCTCTGTACCTCATCTGTTCCCGGTGTGCGCTCAGGGACTAAAGATAAGAAAATTCCAGAAAAGACATTGGATCGTGCACAATGTACTGCGTCAGTTGATAAAGGTAATGTACAGAGTGATGAGTTTGAATTTTCTGCATCTATGATAACGGATTATGCACCGTTTGTTACGGAGGGTTTTGTGGCATTGGTTGGAGACGCACGTCGCGTTCCAGTGAAAATTCTGCGTGATACGGGTGCATCAGAAAGTTTCATTTGTCAATCTGTCTTGCCTTTCTCGTCTGAATCTGATACAGGAAATTGTGTTTTAATACAGGGAATTGGTCTTCAGTCATTTCCAGTGCCGCTGCACAAAATTCAATTGTTTTCTGGTTTTGTGAATGGGGATGTAACCATTGCGGTGCGTCCTTCTTTACCTATAGAGGGAGTTGATCTGATTGTGGGTAATAATTTTGCTCATGATCGTGTTTTGAACGCTACACAGATGGTTTACATGGAAATATATGAATATCTTAATTAGAGCGATGTCATGTGCTTTCAGGTGGACCATGTGGTGAACGGACACGCCGCTTCGAGGCAGCTGAAAGAGCAGGCGGAGAAGAGGTGAGCATCAGTCGCTCTGATGCGTTTCTGTTCTCACTCAGTCTGATCGCTGAGCTTTTCTCTGCAGTGGGAAACACGTTTACTCCTGCCTGAACCTCCATCTGGAGCACATGTCTGGAGACGCAGCACAGCTGGAGCAGCTGACGGCCGGCCTGCACATCTGGCCTGATTTCCACGGCAACCGCTCTCCTCTGGCCGACCAGACGTCACGGGGATCGGTGAGGATCGCTGTGCTTGTTACAGTGCTGATGAAAAAATATAATAGTTTTCATTGTACTGCCTTTAATTTAATTTAATTTTTTATTATTTATTAATAAAACTGATAACTGGACGTACATTTTCTGCAGAATATGTGAGTGGTGCTTACTGCGGCAAAATTTGGCACCAGGCAGTTGTTCGGATGTTGTGGGTGGTTGCTAGGGTTGTTGGTGCTGCTAGAATGAGAATATTGAGAATGAACTCCAAATTAACATTTATAGTAATGACAATCTTTTTTTTTTATTATATTTTTGGGCTTTTTTCCTTTATTTCAGAGGACATAAATGTGGATTTAACAGGGACATTTGCTTAATGTCATGAAAATAATGTTAATAGCCCTAGAAAGTACTTTTTTCTTTACGTTCTAGAAAGAAAGATTTTCTTTACGTTTAATATAATTTCTTATTTTTAACAATTAAGAAAAAAGACACATCAGATAGTTTTAGCTTTTATAACTAATGTTTGCAGTGGTGGAGAGTTGATTGATGATGTCACTGCTGGTGTGTGCAGGTTGTGGGACTCACTTTATCACAGACACTGGATGATTTAGCTCTGCTGTATCTAGCAACTCTTCAGGCCATCGCTGTAAGACACACACCACACACACACACACTCTCTCTCACATACACACACACAAACACACTCTCACTCACACACTAACTAAGTGTTCAGTATTACAGTGTTAATGTGATTGTGTGTCTCTGTTGTATGAAGCTTGGCACCAGACACATCCTAGATGCCATGAAAGAGGCAGGATATGACATCACAACCCTCTTCCTGTGCGGGGGGCTGAGCAAGAACGCGCTGTTCGTACAGACACACGCCAACACCACGGGTCAGTGCTCACTCACACACACGCTCATATATCTGACATGACATGACCAACACCACGGGTCAATGCTCACTCACACACACACTCACTCATTTATCTGACATGGTAGAGACCTGCGCGGGATGGATTTTATCCCGTTCCTGCAAAAATATATGTTGTTTTCTCCCGCTGCTGCCCCCAACAATCAAGTTTCGTCCCGCTCCCGCCCGCAAAATCCCGCGGGTAAACGTATAAGTACTTTTTTTTTTTAAATACATTGCATATTCTGCCTGCTACTCTGTGATTTTTTTCACTTGCTCCCCTGTTGAATATAAAAAATAAAATAAAAAATAAACGGAAAATAAACAAATGTTTCGTTTTATTTGCGTTTAATTCAATGGATGAACATGAACAAGGAACTTAGAACAAATAAATACAGTAAAAAAGTAAGAAATGTACATAAATAAAAATATACCATAATGATTATAGTATAGCCTAATAAATTATATAATAATAATAAACCTGGATTTCTTTCATGTTCAAAAGTAGCCTATATATAGGGCCTAATACTGCTTAAGAATGCTGCCTTTGCTTTTAGCAATTCCTTCAAACATTAAACAAAAACTATCCTTATTCCTCAATAACAAAATATACCAATTTTAAATATTTAGCTAAATAAAATAAAAAACTGAATTAACTAAAACAATTAAAAAAAAACTGTATGACTACTTAATGTGCCCATGCAGGAATAGCATGTCGTTCACTGATGAGGGCTTCAGATTAATCCGTCTCTGCTCCAGTATGCGACCGCAAATACTGAAAGCCCTCTCCGATGGTGCGCTGGAAGCTGGAATGCAAAGTACATGGCGTGTGTCATGCGGTGCAGACATTTTGCCTCTGTGTGGTAGGCTTGGCTGTTCTGCGCCTATGAACCACGCGAGAGTTAGCTTCCGACCATGTGCCTGTAAATCGTTTTTATTTTAGTTATCCTTGTTGGTTGTGCATTAGATAAATAACGGTTTATTTGTTTCTAGTTATTTTATTTTGTTCTATATTTCCCACAAATAATTCTATTTTCCTGCAACCCGCACACAATAATATCTTGCCGCCCGCACCCGCATTCACCCATCAAATATTGTCCCGCGCCGCACTCGGTTGCGCTGGGTCCCGGGGTAGTCTCGCAGAAGTGCAGGTCTCTACACTCAGGTATCTGACATGACATGACCAACACCACGGGTCAGTGCTCTGAGGGATGTGTGTGTGTGTTTCAGGGCTGCCGGGAGATGGTTCTCACTGCGGAACATGAAATCCACGGGGAGGAGTCGGATCCACTCCTCCCACCTTATATACACCTAAACCTAGCCAACTCCGCCCCCTGATCCCTAAACACACCCCTAATCCCTAAACCCAACCCTAATCCTACCCATCTCCACCCATTGGATCTTGATCCGACTCCTCCCCGTGGATCTCATGTACTGCATTGAGGTGCTATTGGCTGCACAAAGCAACACAAAGCACAAAGCAGCAATTCGTAACAGAAATATGGACTATGAAATTGCGAGGCATTATGTACAAGCTAATCATGGTTCCAGTGCGTCCTTAAAATTTTTGGGTATTGAAAAAATTCTACCCTCCCAGCGAGGAGGTGACATAGTGAAGTCCCTACTACAATGGGACGCTTTCTGGATTTTCACTCTTAACACAGTAGAACCAAATGGCCTTAATGAGGAACTGGGCCTTTCATGCTTTCTATAATTCATGTTTTTTATAATTCACATTCTTAGTTAATTATAGACATGTTGTTAGCGGGTCTGCATGTACACTTTTTTTGTGTATATGTTTGTGTGTGTGTATATATAGGCTATCTATCTATCTACAAATAGGGGGGGTTGGGGTTCGTGTACTTGCGCGCGCCTAGGACTGAAGCACCTTTCAAACAGGACGCGGAACGCTGCGCTGCGCTTTGAAACCTATTAATTTCAAGGACTTCCAAAGATACATAACAGCTACAAGTATATGCACTATGCAAGCACTATATACATGATTCACCCTATTATACTTTATCGACACAAATTGATAAGTCAAACAGCAAATAGCAAACCCCAAATACTCTTTTAATCGACGATTGCTTATGGCTTATAAGTAACTTAAATAAAACTAGCTACATTACTAGTTCTCATTAAAGAACTACATTCGATTCTATTCGATACATTCAGGTGCCAAAGGCTTACTCTCAGTACGGTTGACTCTTCTCAGTCTCTCAGGTGCCAAAGGCTTACTCTCAGTACGGTTGACTCTTCTCAGTCTCTCAGGTGCCAAAGGCTTACTCTCAGTACGGTTGACTCTTCTCAGTTTCTCAGGTGCCAAAGGCTTACTCTCAGTACGGTTGACTCTTCTCAGTCTCTCAGGTGCCAAAGGCTTATTCTCCGTACGGTGAACTCTTCTCAGTCTCTCAGGTGCCAAAGGCTTACTCTCAGTACGGTTGACTCTTCTGATTCTCTCAGGTGCCAAAGGCTTACTCTCAGTACGGTTGACTCTTCTCAGTCTCTCAGGTGCCAAAGGCTTACTCTCAGTACGGTTGACTCTTCTCAGTCTCTCAGGTGCCAAAGGCTTACTCTCAGTACGGTTGGTTCTTCTCAGTACAACAGGTATAGGAAGCTTACGGCTGTGAAGGAGCGTCGACTGGACAGCAAGTAGCTACTCCACGTACGTTTGGTCTTCCCAATACGTCGGTGCAGTAGGCTTAGGGCTGTGAAGGAGCGTCGACTGGCAGCAGGTAAATCCTCTCAATACAGTTGGTTCTTCTTAGTTCAACAGGTGCAAAAAGCTTACGGCTGTGAAGGAGCATCGACTGGACAGCAAGTAGGTACTCCACCTACGTTTGGTCTTCCCAATACGTCGGTGCAGAAGGCTTGGGGCTGTGAAGGGCGTCGACTGGGCAGCAGGTAACTGGGTTTATTCCCACTCCCAAGAACAGCGAGGATGAGACGAGAATGCACCGGCCTCAGATGGAACACACTCCGAACAGCAGGTAACTGGATTTTCTCCGTCCCCCAGAACAGCATCAATAATGAAGCAGAGTACAACAGGATTTAGATACACAACACTCAGAACAACGGGTACCTGAGGTTTCCTCCGTTCTCCACAACAGCAACGATGAGACAAATGCAGCGGGCTTCAGATGGGACGCACTCAGAACAGCAGGTAACTGGATTTTCCCCGTCCTCCAGAACAGCATCAATGATGAATCAGAATACAACAGGCTTTGGATATTCAACACTCAGAACAGCAGGTAACTGGATTTTCCCCGTTCTCCAGAACAGCATCAATGATGAATCAGAATACAACAGGCTTTGGATATTCAACACTCAGAACAGCAGGTAACTGGATTTTCCCCGTTCTCCAGAACAGCATCAATGATGAATCAGAATACAGCAGGCTTAAAGTCCGTTTTCACTTAATCTCTTCCTCAGAAAACTCCCGACTGTAACACAAGGCAAGACCGATGGACATGTGACAGAATTCTGTACAGTAAGCATTCAATAACTCCACTTCAACCAAACACAGTGGGACACAGCATTAACTCACGTCACTCTCATCCACTCCGTGAAATTTAAGGTCACGGCCAACCTCCTCGCTCTGGACAGCGGGGGTAGTAAGACGGAAGAATTCAGCGACTGCAATCACAAATCCTAACAGCTGTCTTCTCATTCAGACATCTGGACTCCGTTTTTTATGTCATTTCTCCTCATATATAATCTTTTCGTGTATAACCCACATATAATACAGCCAGTAGAAGGTTGGTACTTATCTTCACCCCAGTAAGTGGACTCGATAATACTTCATAGATGACTTCGCCCTCTGCCTCTCTGTTCTCCGTCACCCAGTTCTTCGTAGCGGATTCCCTTCCCACGGATCGATCTCGCCAGCCGATTTGTCCCACAGAAATCTCTCACTCTCTCTCAGCAAGAAGAAAAGTTTGAACGCCGCAGCAATCCCACCCAACCCACTCAGTCTCTCAAAGTTTTGCTTTTGTCTGTTCCTAAAAGCGACATGTCCCAATCGTCACACAGTCACTTAATGCGCCGCACCTTCTGTCACTTTGCCATCAGCGGCTGCTGTTCCTATGGTAGCGACGCATCTGAGGCCGGCTTGGTGTTCAGTTGAAACCGCTCCGGGCGGAAACATCCCCCCGTGGGCTGTGTAGTTCCGTCTCTAGTTCGTCACCTTGTGACAACTTCACCAAGGATACGGCTCACTTCAGGACTCAAACGGTAAGTAAGAAGGTAAGAGTTCTTCTCAATACAGAATCCTTTCGTCAGTGCACAGTAGTGGGACAATGATTCAAAGGCTTACTTCACCAGCGATGCTGCATACTTCCAGACTCAGACGGTAAGTAGGAAGGTAAGGATTGTTCTCAGTATAGGATACTTTCGTCAGTGCACAGTAGTGAGACAGTGATTGAAAAGCTTACTTCACCAGCGATGCTGCATACTTCTAGACTCAGGCGGTAAGTAGGAAGGTAAGAATTCTTCTCAGTATAGGATACTTTTGTCAGTGCACAGTAGTGAGACAGTGATTTAAAAGCTTACTTCACCAGCAATACTGCATACTTCTAGACTCAGACGGTAAGTAGGAAGGTACGAATTCTTCTCAGTACAAGATACTTTCGTCAGTGCGCAGTAGTGGGAGACGGTGGTTTAAAAGCTTACTTCACCAGCAATGCTGCATACTTCTAGACACAGACAGTAAGTAGGAAGATAAGGATTTTTCTCAGTATAGAATACTTTCGTCAGTGCACAGTAGTGAAACAATGATTTTAAAAGCTTACTTCACCAGCGATGCTGCATACTTCTAGACTCAGGCGGTAAGTAGGAAGGTAAGGATTCTTCTCAGTATAGGATACTGTCGTCAGTGCACAGTAGTGAGACAGTGATTTAAAAGCTTACTTCACCAGCAATGCTGCATACTTCTAGACTCAGACGGTAAGTAGGAAGATAAGAATTCTTCTCAGTACATGAAACTTTCGTCAGTGCACAGTAGTGGGAGACGGTGGTTTAAAAGCTTACTTCACCAGCCATGCTGCATACTTCTAGACTCAGACAGTAAGTAGGAAGGTAAGGATTCTTCTTAGTATAAGATACTTTCAGCAGTGCACAGTAGTGAAACAGTGACTTAAAAGCTTTCTTCACCAGCGATGCTGCATACTTCTAGACTCAGACCGTAAGTAGGAAGATAAGGATTTTTCAAAGTATAGAACACTTTCGTCGGTGCACAGTAGTGAGACAGTGGTTTAAAAGCTTACTTCACCAGCGATGCTGCATACTTCCAGACTCAGACGTTAAGTAGGAAGGTAAGGATTCTTCTCAGTATAGAATACTTTCGTCAGTACACAGTAGTGAAACAATGATTTAAAAAAATTACTTCACGAGCGATACTGCATACTTCCAGACTCAGATGGTAAGTAGGAAGGTAAAGGATTCTTCTCAACATAGGATACTGTTCGTCAGTGCAAAGTAGTGAGACAGTGATTTAAAAGCTTACTTCACCAGCGATACTGCATACTTCCAAACTCAGCTGTATCACTCTGGGCTTCTGATGGAGAGCAGATATAATAACTTTTCACAAACGTGTAAGCAGGGGTTGGGACCGCTTCTCAGTAAAAGCACACCGCACTCGTGTTCACTTCAAATCCACAGCCATGAATCAATGTATATAAATAAGGCAAAAACACTGCAATTCACTCACAGGAAAGGGTTGATCAGAGGCCTCAATCCATTCGTTACACTCCCGTGGCGGATATTTAATCCTCAGTTCCTCCTCAACACACTCTGAAACACATAGCTTCCCCAACAGTCAGATTTACATTCACTGCATCCTCTTCAAGCTTTTCGAATGTTCATAAGATGAAATCAATTCACTTATCTTTCTCTCTTCCCCACATCCAGACAACTTCCCCGAGTAAAGCTTGAGCCCCAAACTGCTCCAAAAACAAAACAGACCACATCCACGTCCCGTTCCCCGAAACCTCTCTGGATAGCCCTTTTATCTTTGGCTTGTGAAGCCGGACACCTGTGTGAACGCCGCTCCTCTCTCTCTTGCACCTGCAGTGCATTAGCGCTAATCAGGCCGGGCAATGTTTCTGCCACACCTGGAACTGGAGTGGGATGTGTCGCAAACAAATCGTTCCCTCGAGAAACTCGTGACTCACCAAGAGGGTTCCGCTCACTACGCGTTTTTGTCACCCGTGACATCCCCCCCGCCAATCGGTTCTAGTCCCGAGAACCGGTGTTCTTCAATTCCATTCGCCATACCTCTCAGGAGGCTGTCCTCGGGTGTCCCGCTGAGACCGTCGGGGTGGCGAGGGCGGAGCCACTCTTGCTTCAACTTCAGGGTCCCTCGGGACCACAGACCACCCTACCATGAGTACCTCTGGGGCGGGTGGCGCACTTGGGGCCTCGGCCGCTAGCTGCGAATAGTTCGGACATGGACGGAGCAAGTTTCGATGGAGCACCCGTATCGGTCCTGGTTTCCCCTCGGGTCGTACCGAGTAAACTGGAGCATCAGGCCCTTGTCGTCGTTCCACCACATATGGCGTCGACTCCCAGCGATCGCGGAGCTTCCCCCTCCCTGAGCGCCGGTTGTCCCTTACCAGCACTCGCTCCCCTGGTAACAAAGGGGCCTCTCGGGCAGTCCGGTCGTATAGCCGCTTGTTCTTGGCGGCTGCTGCACTCAGATGATCTGAGACTCGTCGGTAGGCATCGAGCAGTTGGTGGTGGTGCCGATTCACCCAGTCAGTGGTACTATACCCTCTTTCTGCAGCCTCGGTCCCCAGGGGCAAGTCCACAGGTAAGCGGAGATGGCGCCCAAACATAAGGTAGGAAGGAGCATACCCGGTGATACTGTGCACACTATAGTTATAGGCTTGCAACAGAGAGGGGAGACTCTCGGCCCATTGGCCCTGTTGTTCACTCTCTAGGGTCCCCAATAACCCCAACAGGGTCTGGTTCAACCTTTCGCACCCCCGTTACCCTGAGGATGGTATGAGGTCGTATGGGTCTTCCGGCACCCATAAAGGTGGCTCAGCTCTTGGATCACTCGGGACTCAAAATTTGAACCTTGGTCCGAGTGTAGGGTCTCTGGGGAGCCAAAAGGTTGTATCACTGCCCTCCAAAGGGCGCTGGCTGTGGTAACTGTCGTCTGATCTACAGTGGGGATGGCCTAGGCGTATTTAGTTAATAGGTCAGTCATCACCAGGATATTTTGAAATCGATCCGTCGGCCGACCTAAAGTCAGGAAATCGATTCCTATGATGTGCAGAGGTGCTTTGGGCCACAGGGGGACCAATGGGGCTCAGACTTCCTTCCTGCGTTTGAACAACGTACACAGTGGACAACTCTGAACGAACTCCTCAACTTTCTTTTCCATCCTAGGCCAGTAGAAATACCTCCTCAGCAGAGACAGCGTCTTCTCTTGGCCCTGATGGCCAGTATGGGTGTGGAATGCAGTCAATAGCTCCGAGACTTGGCCCTCCGGTACCACCACCTTGTGTACTGTCTCCTGTGTTCGGGGATCTTGCATCGAACGGCAGATTACCCCTTCTCTAAGTCGCAGCCTCTTCCACTGCCTTAGGAGATGCTGTACTCCCACCGTCTGAGCCCGCTTTCCTCTGCTCTCGGCATGTATCCCTGTCTAAGGTACAACGTAACCTGACACAGGTCTGCATCTCCCAGCTGCAGCCTTCTCCACCACCTGGGGTCCCACCCCCAACTAGACGGAACAGCCCTCAGGGTCCCGGGAGCTTCCACCATTGCCATCAGCAACTCGTCTTCAGGGCCAGGGGTACAAAGGGGTGTTTGGTTGTCCCTCCGGATGACTGGGAGTCTGGACAGGGCGTCCGCATTTACGTGTTCTCTGCCGGGTCGGTATTTAAGCTGTTAATCATAATTTGCTAGTTGTGCCACCCAACGCTGTTCTACTGCCCCCAACTTGGCGGTCTGCAAGTGTACTAATGGATTATTATCCGTAATCACCGTCACCTTGGCTCCCAACAGGTAATCTTTGAACTTCTCCATCATGGCCCACTTCATTGCCAGTAGTTCGATTTTGAAGGAACTGTAATTTGCCGCGTTCCGCTCTGCGGGATGTAAACTTTGACTTGCGTATGCAATCACTCTCTCCACTCCTTGGTGCTCTTGGGCCAACACGGCTCCCAAACCTGCATTGCTGGCGTCAGTGTACAGAAGGAACGGCTGGGTGAAGTCTGCGTAGGCCAAGATAGGGGCCCTCAGAAGTTCCTGCTTGAGGTTCTGGAAGGTGGTCTCACAGGTGGAATCCCAATGCACTGACGGGGAGCCTTTGCCACGGGCACGTCCGGAACCAGCAAGGAGTTGGTTCAATGGCCAAGCAAGCCCAGATAATCCTTTTATAAAGCATCGACAAAATCCCACGAACCCCAGGAACGACCGCACCTGTCTCACTGCCCGGGGTGGCTCCCACCCTTGGACAGCCGCCACCTTCTCCGGGTCGGGGGATATCCCTGCAGCACTGACCCGATGTCCCAAGAACTGTACCTCCTTCCGCAATAACTGGCATTTGTCTGGCGTAAGCTTTAGCCCATATTTCTCCATGGCCCTGAACACTTCCTGTGTTCCTCCTCCTCCCTAGGTGGTCCTCCTCCCACCTAGATGGTGCAGGTGAGTGCGGAAGTCAGGGGAGAAGACGATCACATCGTCCAGGTATACCGGCGTTGAGTCGACCAGTTGTCCCCCTAGACAGTGCTGCATCAAGCGCTGAAAGGTCGCAGGAGCATTGCACAGGCCGAACCGCATCCGGTCCCATTCAAATAACCCAAACGGGGTGGTGAAGGCTGTCTTCTCTCTATCTCGGTCGTCTACCTGCACCTGCCAGTATCCACTCGCCAGGTCCAATGTGGAGTACCACGCCGCTTGTGTGAGACAGGTGAGTGAGTCTTCAATCCGTGGCAACGGGAATGTATCTTTCTTCGTTACACTGTTGAGTTTGCGGTAGTCAACGCAGAACCTCCAAGCTCCCGTTTTCTTCTGAACCAGAACAATTGGCGCCGCCCACGGACTACTGCTCTCTCGAACAATTCCTCCCTCCAGCATCCCTTTCAACAGGGCGCGGACCTCGGCATAGAGGGTGGGTGGCACCGGACGATACCGCTCTTGGCTAGGCATCGCCTCACCGGTAGGTATTTGATGCCTCACTACCCCTGTGCAGCCATAGTCTTCTTCGTGGGTCGAGAACACATGTTGCCATTTTCTCAAGAGCTCCTGGAGCTGTAACATCTGTTCCTCCTCCAGATTTTCACCCTTCAGGGACTCTCCCATCAAATGGGTCGGCACCCCTCCTCCCACAGAGCCTGGTTCTGCCTCAACTGGGCGGACGGCGACTTCCACCACCGCAGAGCTCACCTGCCTGAAGCAGACGTACTGATGCTTGTGAACCTGGGCAGAGCGTACCGAGGAAACTCGAACCAGACGTTGGTGCCGACGAAGGAGCACGGAGTAGGGATTGGCATTCCGCACCTTTACTGAGACTCGCCCACGGTGGATGGCCGTCAGCCCGTGAGCCACTTCAATGGGTTGACAGTCCTCATGGGGCTCTACCAGGACACAGGTACCCGTCCCACAGGGTCCTGCAGGTACTCGGAGCCAAAGCACGGTCTCGCTCTGGGCTGGGACAGACAAAGCGTACCGACAGGCTACTCGACCGATGCCTTCTCTCTCCTTCACTTGACTAGCCACGTGCACTCTTCGGCAATCGGCCAGAATCCGGTCCCTGTCCTGCTTCTCCGATGACAGAGAAGTCCGAGCTGGCCGTTCCAGAAACAATTCCTCCGAGCAATCCAGTATAACGTTCATCCCTAGGAGTGCTCGATGAATGCCCAAGCAATGATCTCGGACGATAACGACCCCTTTCTGTTGGACGGGAACCCCTTGGACCAGAAAGTCTACCACGATGTACCCAGTGTAAGGGATGTCCAGACCATTTGCCCCCGTAAAGTCAGACTAGAAGCGTCCACTGCTTGGAGCCGATGATCTGCAACCAACTCCTGGGCCAGGCTCTCCGAAAATAACGTAACTTGAGAACCTGTATCGACCAGACAATCTATCGTGACTCCGTTAGCTTGAACCTCCACGGTGGGACAGCGCCCAACCCTGTCGTCTCGTAAAACAGGAACAGAAGGAGGGTCACACAAAGGGGTCCCGGCCACTTGACCCACAGTAGCCGGTGGGACTAAAAACCCCCTTGAGAACCCCGACGGAGCCCACACTGACGACTGATGTGTCCCGGGTCTCCACAATTAATACAGATGGGCCTTCCCTGGTCATCCCACTGGAACCGGGGGCCCACAGGACGTAGGGGGCGGCGCACAGGAGCTCGCCCCTTCTCCGAATACGACCTCTCTCTCACCATCGATCCGCCCTCGACTCGACCCCGACGAAGTTCACCCAACAGCCGGCCAAACTGCTCCCACAATTTCAAGGAGTATGCCCGAAGAGTCTGCTTAGGCCCCTGTTGATAGTTAAAGAACTGGGCACGAAGAGTGGCCACCGGGGTAGAGTCTCCATATAATCCGGACAGGAAATCGAAGATAGTTTTCGCGGTAGCCCGTGTGGCTTCTGATGCAGCAAGAACTTCTCTTTTGGCTTCTCCTTCCAAAGACCCCAACACAAACTGTACTTTCTGTGATGCACTCAGTCCCTGTAATCCGGCCAGATATTCCGTCTGCGCCTTCCAATCGTGCAAGCCCAACTCCGATCCTGGCCCTCCATAGCGCTGTGCCCAGGGAGCTCCCATAAAGATCGGTATGACTTTTGAGACAGGTGAAGGCCATCGTACCAAGGAGCTGTAGGCAGACTGCCATGCAGAATGACCTCTGTTCTTTTGTTTGTGGAATTTACGGACTGTCACACTGCCTGCAGAGCAGATTATGGGAAGGAGTTATCTTCTAAAAAGCACATGTGTCTCATCAATAGGTTTCTGTAGTGTAGTGGTCATCACGTTCACCTAACACGCGGAAGGTCCTCGGTTCGAAACCGAGCAGAAACAGTGGTTGGATTCTGACAGAAAATTTAAACTGTTTGCCACGCTAGGTGGGTGCAGCACTCATTTCTTTTATATGCTTTTTAATAAGCGTGCACCTAAAGATTTATGTCTGCAACCTGAAGACGTGTTTCCGTAGTGTAGTGGTTATCACGTTCGCCTCACACGCGAAAGGTCCCCAGTTCGAAACTGGTCGGAAACTGTGGGTGGTTTTTGCAAAAATTTCGTATGCGATTTTCTGTTGAGCAGGTCAGTACACTTGCAGGGATGTTTGTGGTTTAATCTCTTTAGAAAAGGACAAAAATAAAACAAATGACCATTGAGGTTTCCTGTACAGTAATATAAAATGTTTGGTCTGCCAACAAAATTAGCAGCATTTTGCCATGTTAAAAACACTGGGCAATCTATAGTTTCAGTCGCTTTTGAACAAGCGTACCCTAGAAGCGGTGGGACTGACGTCCAAATCAAGTTTCCGTAGTGTAGTGTTTATCACGTTTGCTTTACACGGGAAAGGTGCTCAGTTCAAAACTGGGCGGAAACAAGTGGAGGCATGTTAAATATAAATGCTGCAATTCGCTACAAAACCCTTACTTTTGAGACAGGTGAAGGCCATCGTACCAAGGAGCTGTAGGCAGACTGCAATGCCGAATGACCTCTGTTCTGTTGTTTGTGGAATTTACAGACTGTCACACTGCTTGCAGAGCAGATTATGGGAAGGAGCCATCTTCTAAAAAGCACATGCACCTCATCAATAGGTTTCTGTAGTTTAGTGGTCATCACGTTCGGCTAACACGCGAAAGGTCTTCGGTTCGAAACCGAGCAGAAACAGTGGTTGGATTCTGACATAAAATGTAAACTCTTTGGCACGCTAGGTGGGTGCAGCGCTCATTTCCTTTATATGCTTTTTAATAAGCGTGCACCTAAAGATTTATGTCTGCAACCTGAAGACGTGTTTGTAGTGTAGTGGTTATCACGTTCGCCTCACACGCGAAAAGTCCCCAGTTCATAACTGGGCGGAAACTGTGGGTGATTTTTGCAAAAATTTCGTATGCGATTTTCTGTTGAGCAGGTCAGTACACTTGCAGGGATGTTTGTTGTTTAATCTCTTTAGAAAAGGACAAAAATAAAACAAATGACCATTGAGGTTTCCTGTACAGTAATATAAAATGTTCGGTCTGCCAACAAAATTAGCAGCTTTTTGCCATGTTAAAAACACTGGGCAGTCTATAGTTTCAGTCGCTTTTGAACAAGCGTACGCTAGAAGAGGTGGGAATGAGATCCAAACCAAGTTTCCGTAGTGTAGTGGTTATCACGTTCGCTTTACACGCGAAAAGTCCTCAGTTCCAAATTGGGTGGAAACAAGTGGAGGCATGTTAAATATAAATGCTGCAATTCGCTACAAAACCCTTACTTTTAAGACAGGTGAAGGCCATCGTACCAAGGAGCTGTAGGCAGACTGCCATGCCGAATGACACTAGGTGGGTGCCGTCCAAATCAAGTTTCCGTAGTGTAGTGGTTATCACGTTTGCTTTACACGCAAAAGGTCCTCAGTTCAAAACTGGGCGGAAACAAGTGGATTCATTTTAAATATAAATGCTACAAAACCCTTACTTTTGAGACAGGTGAAGGCCATCGTACCAAGGAGCTGTAGGCAGACTGCCATGCCGAAAGACACTAGGTGGGTGCCGTCCAAATCAAGTTTCCGTAGTGTAGTGGTTATCACGTTCGCTTTACACGCGAAAGGTCCTCAGTTCAAAATTGGGTGGAAACAAGTGGAGGCATGTTAAATATAAATGCTGCAATTCGCTACAAAACCCTTACATTTAAGACAGGTGAAGGCCATCGTACCAAGGAGCTGTAGGCAGACTGCCATGCCGAATGACACTAGGTGGGTGCCGTCCAAATCAAGTTTCCGTAGTGTAGTGGTTATCACGTTTGCTTTACACGCAAAAGGTCCTCAGTTCAAAACTGGGCGGAAACAAGTGGATGCATTTTAAATATAAATGCTACAAAACCCTTACTTTTGAGACAGGTGAAGGCCATCGTACCAAGGAGCTGTAGGCAGACTGCCATGCCGAAAGACACTAGGTGGGTGCCGTCCAAATCAAGTTTCCGTAGTGTAGTGGTTATCACGTTCGCTTTACACGCGAAAGGTCCTCAGTTCAAAATTGGGTGGAAACAAGTGGAGGCATGTTAAATATAAATGCTGCAATTCGTTAAAAAACCCTTACTTTTAAGACAGGTGAAGGCCATCGTATCAAGGAGCTGTAGGCAGACTGCCATGCCGAATGACACTAGGTGGGTGCCGAATGACCTCTGTTCTGTTGTTTGTGGAATTTACAGACTTTCACACTGCTTGCAGGGCAGATTATGGGAAGGAGCCATCTTCTAAAAAGCACATTCCTCTCATCAATAGGTTTCTGTAGTGTAGTGGTCATCACATTCGCCTAACACGCGAAAGGTCCTCGGTTCGAAACCGAGCAGAAACAGTGGTTGGATTCTGACAGAAAATGTAAACTCTGTGGCACGCTAGGTGGGTGCAGCGCTTATTTCCTTTATATGCTTTTTAATAAGCGTGCACCTAAAGATTTATGTCTGCAACCTGAAGACGTGTTTGTTATGTAGTGGTTATCACGTTCGCCTCACACGCGAAAAGTCCCCAGTTCGAAACTGGGCGGAAACTGTGGGTGATTTTTGCAAATATTTCGTATGCGATTTTCTGTTGAGCAGGTCAGTACACTTGAAGGGATGTTTGTTGTTTAATCTCTTTAGAAAAGGACAAAAATAAAACAAATGAACATTGAGGTTTCCTGTACAGTAATATAAAATGTTCGGTCTGCCAACAAAATTAGCAGCTTTTTGCCATGTTAAAAACACTGGGCAGTCTATAGTTTCAGTCGCTTTTGAACAAGCGTACGCTAGAAGAGGTGGGAATGAGATCCAAACCAAGTTTCCGTAGTGTAGTGGTTATCACGTTCGCTTTACACGCGAAAGGTCCTCAGTTCAAAATTGGGTGGAAACAAGTGGAGGCATGTTAAATATAAATGCTGCAATTCGCTACAAAACCCTTACTTTTAAGACAGGTGAAGGCCATCGTACCAAGGAGCTGTAGGCAGACTGCCATGCCGAATGACACTAGGTGGGTACCGTCCAAATCAAGTTTCCGTAGTGTAGTGGTTATCACGTTTGCTTTACACGCAAAATGTCCTCAGTTCAAAACTGGGCGGAAACAAGTGGATGCATTTTAAATATAAATGCTACAAAACCCTTACTTTTGAGACAGGTGAAGGCCATCGTACCAAGGAGCTGTAGGCAGACTGCCATGCCGAATGACCTCTGTTCTGTTGTTTGTGGAATTCACAGACTGTCACACTGCTTGCAGAGCAGATTATGGGAAGGAGCCATCTTCTAAAAAGCACATGCCATGATATCACATTCGCTTTACACGCAAAGGTCTTCAGTTCAAAACTGGGTGGAAACAAGTGGAGGCATGTTAAATATAAATGCTGCAATTCGATACAAAACCCTTACTTTTGAGACAGGTGAAGGCCATCGTACCAAGGAGCTGTAGGCAGACTGCCATGCCGAATGACCTCTGTTCTGTTGTTTGTGGAATTCACAGACTGTCACACTGCTTGCAGAGCAGATTATGGGAAGGAGCCATCTTCTAAAAAGCACATGCCATGATATCACGTTCGCTTTACACGCAAAGGTCTTCAGTTCAAAACTGGGCTGAAACAAGTGGAGGCATGTTAAAAATAAATGCTGCTATTCGATACAAAACCCTTACTTTTAAGACAGGTGAAGGCCATCGTACCAAGGAGCTGTAGGCAGACTGCCATGCCGAATGACCTCTGTTCTGTTGTTTGTGGAATTTACAGACTGTCACACTGCTTGCAGGGCAGATTATGGGAAGGAGCCATCTTCTAAAAAGCACATCCATCTCATCAATAGGGTTCTGTAGTGTAGTGGTCATCACATTCGCCTAACTCGCGAAAGGTCCTCGTTTTGAAACCGAGCAGAAACAGTGGTTGGGGTCTGACAGAAAATGTATACTGTTTGCCACGCTAGGTGAGTGTAGCGCTCATTTCCTTTATACGCTTTTTAACTCTCTTGGGTCGTTTTTTTTCCACATAGCAGCAACATAGACTTAAAATACTCCGTCATTTTACGTCATATAAATAAAATCAATACATGATTATAAACTATAGAGGGTCTTCTTTTTTTTGTGTACACTCACATTAACATCAAAACCGTGTGCTTTTGTAAAATGAAGAAAATAAACAGGGTGTGCTTTCTGCCTCTCTGTCTCCGTTAAATTTTTTTCTGGTGCACGTCTCTAAACTTAAACAAAGCTCAGCGAATACTATTCACACAAGCACGAGCAATATATCTTTATAATCATTTAAGTTTGTACTTTTAAAATATCTAATTCAAAACTAAAATAAATATTCTCTGTTTATGTAATCTATTAAAAAAGAGAGAGGTATCAGCCGATCTCATTATCGTTCTCTTAGCTCATTATTCTGCTAATCTGCGCGCCCACGGAGAGCGCGCGGTATTCAAACGCAAATGATCTGAAGCAACACATGCAAAGTGTCAACGCCCCTCATAAACGCGATAACACAACAAATGTAATCATCAGATTAATGTAGCCTACTATTTCTTCTTGCGAGGCTGTGTGAGGAGTAATCCTGGGACATTTACCTCAGAACATGTGCTGGTTTTTTTTCATTCCGAGGAGCAACGGATCCATCTGATAAGTAAGTTCTTTATTAATATTGTTCTAATCGCGATATCATAGTGTATGTAAACCGCAAAAAGACTGTTTAAATATGAATCGCGTCTGTGTGTGAATGAATGAACTGAACAGTTTTTACCAAACCCTATTGCTATACTGAGATGAGTGAAAATCGACTGAAATATGTTGAAATAACGTTAAAATGTCTTTGTATTAGCAACGTATTAAACTGCAAATTAAAATGTATGCCCTAATATAGGCTCATAAAAACAACAAACGATATGCCTATGTTACAGACGAAATATGAAAGACAACATTTTGTTGACTAGTTTTGGATAGATTATTAACTGTTTAATGTAAAATATGCTACTGCCACATTGAATAAGCTTTTGTTCACCAATTTCTGCTCAAATGTTATATATTAGGCTATGTTTGTTTTGTCAAAAATAAAGTCATCAAGTAGGATGCTATTATAGTGTTTGTTCCAATGTAGGCTTTATTCAAACTAATGAATCCTTAACTTTGAAATATGTATGATAAAATGTATAATTTAGTTTTTACAAAGAAATATGAAATATCCATCTGAGAAGTAAGTTTTTTTATTATTGTTCTAATCGCGATATCATGGTGTATGTAAACTGCAAAAAGACAGTTTAAATATGAATCGCGTGTGTGAATGAATGAACTGAACAGTTTTTACCAAACCCTATTGCTATACTGAGATGAGTGAAAATCGACTGAAATAGGTTGAAATAACGTTAAAATGTCTTTGTATTAGCAACGTATTAAACTGCAAATTAATATTTATATGCCCTAATATAGGCTATCATAAAAACAACAAACAATATGCCTATGTTACAGAAGAAATATGAAAGACAACATTTTGTTGACTAGTTTTAAATAGATTATTAACTGTTTACTGTAGCCTAAACTATAGACTACTGCCACATTGAATAAGCTTTTGTTCACCAATTTCTGCTCAAATGTTAAATATATTAGGCTATGTTTGTTTTGTCAAAAATAAAGTCATCAACTAGGATGTTATTATAGTGTTTGTTCCAATGTAGGCTTTATTCAAACTAATGAATCCTTAAATTTGAAATATGTATGATAAAATGTACACTTTAGTTTTTACAAAGAAATATTACACTTGAAATATTGTTATTTTAATTGTTGCTGTAATTGTAACCTTTTTAATAAAATAGCAAATAATATATTTACAAGGTAGATGTAAACAAAATCTTAAAAGGTCAATATAAGCCTTCTCTTCAAATTATTTGTATTGTGTTTTATTAGTGACAAATTTGGGGAGAGGATACATATTCAAAACTTTCTGAAAATACAGTATGAGAATTAACTACACAATTACTAGAAATGTTCACCTTGGATATTATACAATTTGCAAGCAAAAATACAAGTGGAAAAATACTATTTTTTATAGATGTTTCCAACTGTGAACCAATTTTGTAGTATATATACACATTTCTTTTCTTGTGTCCTTGTATTCTTTCTTGTGGCTCAGTGACACACCTGTGGAAAGCTCATTATGCAGGCTCATTAAGCAGGTCTTTTGTCTTCACAGGTGTGAATCAGACCATTATACATGAGTCACGCCCATTTCGCATATTGCCTTTCCAAACAAAAAGTGTTTTACTAAATTTAAATCAATGTATTGTTTTATGTGAATGATTTGGAAGGATGATTTTCAGATCATTTTGAAGCAAAAATCCTAGGCGAGAACATCAATTAGTCAAAAGTCTTGTGGACACATATTTAGTATGTGTTTTGTGGCCTTATTTCAGAGACTTTAAGTTTTAGTTTTTTCAATAACCATGCATAAACAATATTCTCTCAAAAATACAAACATGTACATACATCTTGCTAACATATTATGGTAGCCCTGTTTGTGCTATATAGAGTGAATTTACACCTTTGCCATTAACATGTTTATAAATAACTGAAAAAAGCTCAAATGTTAGAGCATGTCAGAACACCTCCAGAACCCCAAAAACACTTTGGACCCCAGAGGGTTAACAAGCGTGCACCTAAAGATTTATGTCTGCCACCTGAAGATGTGTTTCCGTAGTGCAGAGGTTATCACTTTCGCCTCACACGCGAAAAGGTCCCAAGTTCGAAACTGGGTGGAAACATTGGGGGGTTTTTGCAAAAATTTCGTATGCGATTTTCTGTTGAGCAGGTCAGTACACTTGCAGGGATGTTTGTGGTTTAATCTCTTTAGAAAAGGACAAAAATAAAACAAATGACCGTTGAGGTTTCCTGTACAGTAATAAAAAATGTTTGGTCTGCAAACAAAATTAGCAGCTTTTTGCCATTTTTAAAACACTGGGCAGTCTATAGTTTCAGTCGCTTTTGAACAAGCGTACCCCAGAAGCGGTGGGACTGACGTCCAAATCAAGTTTCGGAAGTTTAGTGGTTATCACGTTTGCTTTACACGCGAAAGGTCCTCAGTTCAAAACTGGGCGGAAACAAGTGGATGCGTTTTAAATATAAATGCTGCAATTCGCTACAAAACCCTTACTTTTGAGACAGGTGAAGGCCATCGTACCAAGGAGCTGTAGGCAGAATGCCATGCCGAATGACACTAGGTGGGTGCCGAATGACCTCTGTTCTGTTGTTTGTGGAATTCACAGACTGTCACACTGCTTGCAGAGCAGATTATGGGAAGGAGCCATCTTCTAAAAAGCACATGCACCTCATCAATAGGTTTCTGTAGTGTAGTGGTCATCACATTCGCCTAACACGCAAAAGGTCCTCAGTTCGAAACCGAGCAGAAACAGTGGTTGGATTCTGACAGAAAACTTTAACTCTTTGCCACGCTAGGTGGGTGCAGCGCTCATTTCCTTTATATGCTTTTTAATAAGCGTGCACCTAAAGATTAATGTCTGCAAGCTGAAGACGTGTTTGTAGTGTAGTGGTTATCACGTTTGCCTCACACGCGATAAGTCCCCAGTTCGAAACTGGGCGGAAACTGTGGGTGATTTTTGCAAAAATTTCGTATGCGATTTTCTGTTGAGCAGGTCAGTACATTTGCAGGGATGTTTGTGGTTTAATCTCTTAGAAAAGGACAAAAATAAAACAAATGACCGTTGAGGTTTCCTGTACAGTAATAAAAAATGTTTGGTCTGCAAACAAAATTAGCAGCTTTTTGCCATTTTTAAAACACTGGGCAGTCTATAGTTTCAGTCGCTTTTGAACAAGCGTACCCCAGAAGCGGTGGGACTGACGTCCAAATCAAGTTTCGGAAGTTTAGTGGTTAACACGTTTGCTTTACACGCGAAAGGTCCTCAGTTCAAAACTGGGCGGAAACAAGTGGATGCGTTTTAAGTATAAATGCTGCAATTCGCTACAAAACCCTTACTTTTGAGACAGGTGAAGGCCATCGTACCAAGGAGCTGTAGGCAGAATGCCATGCCGAATGACACTAGGTGGGTGTCCCGAATGACCTCTGTTCTGTTGTTTGTGGAATTCACAGACTGTCACACTGCTTGCAGAGCAGATTATGGGAAGGAGCCATCATCTAAAAAGCACATGCACCTCATCAATAGGTTTCTGTAGTGTAGTGGTCATCACATTCGCCTAACACGCAAAAGGTCCTCAGTTCGAAACCGAGCAGAAACAGTGGTTGGATTCTGACAGAAAACTTTAACTCTTTGCCACGCTAGGTGGGTGCAGCGCTCATTTCCTTTATATGCTTTTTAATAAGCGTGCACCTAAAGATTAATGTCTGCAAGCTGAAGACGTGTTTGTAGTGTAGTGGTTATCACGTTTGCCTCACACGCGATAAGTCCCCAGTTCGAAACTGGGCGGAAACTGTGGGTGATTTTTGCAAAAATTTCGTATGCGATTTTCTGTTGAGCAGGTCAGTACATTTGCAGGGATGTTTGTGGTTTAATCTCTTAGAAAAGGACAAAAATAAAACAAATGACCATTGAGGTTTCCTGTACAGTAATATAAAATGTTCGGTCTGCCAACAAAATTAGCAGCTTTTTGCCATGTTAAAAACACTGGGCAGTCTATAGTTTCAGTCGCTTTTGAACAAGCGTACCCTAGAAGCGGTGGGACTGACGTCCAAATCAAGTTTCGGAAGTGTAGTGGTTACCACGTTTGCTTTACACGTGAAAGGTCCTCAGTTCAAAACTGGGTGGAAACAAGTGGATGCATTTTAAATATAAATGCTGCAATTCGCTACAAAACCCTTACTTTTGAGACAGGTGAAGGCCATCGTACCAAGGAGCTGTAGGCAGACTGCCATGCCGAATGACCTCTGTTCTGTTGTTTGTGGAATTTACAGACTGTCACACTGCTTGCAGGGCAGATTATGGGAAGGAGCCATCTTCTAAAAAGCACATCCGTCTCAACAATAGGTTTCTGTAGTGTAGTGGTCATCACATTCGCCTAACACACGAAATGTCCTCGGTTCGAAACCGAGCAGAAACAGTGGTTGGATTCTGACAGAAAATTTAAACTCTTTGCCACGCTAGGTGGGTGCAGCGCTCATTTCCTTTATACGCTTTTTAATAAGCGTGCACCTAAAGATTTATGTCTGCAACATGAAGACGTGTTTCCGTAGTGTAGTGGTTATCACGTTCGCCTCACACGCGAAAGGTCCCCAGTTTGAAACTGGGCGGAAACTGTGGGTGACTTTTGCAAAAATTTCGTATGCGATTTTCTGTTGAGCAGGTCAGTACACTTGCAGGGATGTTTGTGGTTTAATCTCTTAGAAAAGGACAAAAATAAAACAAATAACCATTGAAGTTTCCTGTACAGTAATATAAAATGTTCGGTCTGCCAACAAAATTATTGGCGGCGAGCTACATAGGCCTACCGTGCACCCCCCCCACCTCCCAACAAAACCATACTTTTCTGAAAGGTCTGGATGTGTAGAATATGAATCTGAATGTTAACATTGAAAATTTTGGGTTGCACTACCTGTTTTAGGCCTGTGAATAGGGAAACCCTAAAAAACGATTTTAAGCGATTTTAACACGTCGAAATTGGCCTAGTCAATCAGAACTGCTTTTAGGTGACCCATTACACACTAAAGCTTAACATATGATGACTTAGGTCAAAGGGCACCCTATACTGCTTCCTGGTAAGTGACTAAAATTAATATAGTTAAGGCCTTATGTTGATTTAATGAGCCCATTTCCTATATACAGCATGCACACACACACGAAGGGCCAATCCCAAAGTGAGCCCTGAGGACTAAGGACTAAAGACTCACAGACTTAATTGATCTCAGGTGCTAAGTGAGTGAGTGTGTGAGACCACATGGGCTCAGATAGGTATAGATGGGATTGGAACAGCACTTCACAATGTTTAATAACAAAGACGTTGCTGACACGTGCACCATCTACGTGTGTCGTGCTGTTGTTTACCTTTGTAATTTCCGGATTTCCCATGCACACAGACACACACTAACTATATACAAAAACTACAAATAGCATGGAAAAGAACTATATACAGCATGCAAGCATGCACCCAGACACACAAACGCACAATAACTATATACTAGAACTACATACAGCATGGAAAATAACTATATACAGCATGCACACACACACACAAATTCACAAGAGCTGTATACAGCATGCACACAGACACACACAATAACTATATACAATAACTACATACAGCATGGAAAAGAACTATATACAGCATGCACACAGACACACAAACCCACAATAACTATATACAAGAACTACATATAGCATTGAAATTAACTATATACAGCATGCACACACACACAAATTCAAAAGAACTATATACAGCATGCACACAGACACACAAAATAACTATATACAAAAACTACAATCAGCATGGAAAATAACTATATACAGCATGCACACAGACACACAAAATAACTAGGCCTATATACAAAAGCTAAAATCAGCAGGGAAAAGAACTATATACAGCATGCAAGCATGCACACAGACACACAAACGCACAATAATTATATACAAGAACTACATACAGCATTGAAAATAACTATATACTGCATGCGCACACACACACAAATGCACAAGAACACACATTAACACACAAGACCTATATACATCATGCACACACACACACACACACACACACACACACACACACACACACACACACACACACACACACACACACACACACACACACTCACACACACACACACACACACACACACACACACACACACACACACACACACACACACACACACACACACATGCTGTAAGAGAACTACAGCATACATAGCTTCCCTTTCCCAAAGAAACACTGAACAAATAGTAGGTATAATGACCTACTATTAGGGTAATATGTTTTACCAATAAATAAAATATATGTATATTTCATGCATATGTCAGGTGTAACATGACACTCAAACTGTTTTTCAATCCTGGTCTGACTCAGAGTTGTCATCATCAGATAAGTACTGTTCATCTGTTACGCTATCATCATCTGATTCATCTTCCTCATCCCTGCCACTCACAGATTCAATGATATCTGCCAATTGCTGTGGGAGAACACATCCCTCATACCACAGAGGCTCAATCTTTTGGTCAACCAGTGTCCAACCGTGTCCATTGCAAGCATCAGGGATGTCAGGGTTGGCAATATGGGCCACCTTCCATATTCCAACCTGGTAGTTAACCCTCCTGATGTGTTGCTCTAAACTCCTCCCACATGGGGGGAGTGTAGCCAGGTCCACATTTCTTGAGTGGGCTAGATGCTTGTCATCTTTGGAGCACAGCTCACTCATTCGCAAGAAACGCAACTCATCAACACTTCGTACTCGTGGTCTACTAAACAGAGCACAGTTGAACTCATTGAGGAGATCAAAGAGATCCCTCGGTACATCCCATGTGTCTCCCAGCCTGGCAAGAGTTTCTCCAAACTTTGGCATCCTAGAGAGGGTTTTCAATGGCCTGACTTTGCCTAACCCCTTGAATGCACTAGTGGTATCACAACCACTGAAGGCGTGAAGTGCCATTAGTGCTGTCAAATGTTGCTGAGAGTAACTACGAGACATTTCACTCACATCAATGAGCCTTTTCTTGTTTCCTGTGCCAGTGTGAAACATAATATTTAAGTCTGACATTGCCAGAGCATAGTGTAACAAGATGAAAAATATGTCAGTATCAGGACTCTTAACGACAACATTGCTGTAGTTGTTGTCTCTGGCAAAGTCACAGTAGAGAATGACTCTAGAATCTGTCTCTTCTTGGGTAGACTTAAGGCTCAGGACTTCTGTTCTGCATGTTGAGCTGCCATCTTCAGACGTTAGCAGATATGCTGTTCCTTCACAGGTTATGATCACTTGTCTCCCATGTAGCTTCCTGGCATATGAGTCTTCACTCCAAAGGCGGGTGAGTAGTGCAATAAATTGTTGCTTGTTTTCATCATTGGCGAGGAACTGTTTCCAATCTGCTGGCCTTTTGGTATTTTCACCTTTTATGATAAGCTTTTGACCACAACCCCTCCTCTGTCTTTCCATTGTTTTCACAGAATTGGGGAAGTAACTATCTGTGCTGAACACAACATTGCCTGTCTTTGGCATCATGTCAAACACCTTACTGCATATCTGTTTGAAGCTGCCTGGTACCTCCTTCAAGAAGTAAAAGTAGGCATTTCCATCAATAATTACAAGAGTTTGATCTGTGGATGGTAGGGCAGCATCATTGATGTCTTTTACCAGGTAAGCAAATGACTTTGACTTATCTGTTTTGGACAAGAAACCATCAGCAGTGCCTATACTGTACGGCACAGGAGTCAAGGGGTACGTGAGTAGTTCCCTCATGTCCAATTGTAGACTTTGCTGTTGGGACTTCATGAACAACTGGAAAGCAATGTTCCCTTGCTGCTGATACTGTATTACTTTGTGTGTTGTTGTTGTAACTTTGCTCTTTTTGTTCATGTCCGTGAAGGTTTTGAGGCCAAGGCGCTTGATAGGCTCAAAGAAGTCACAACCTTTTTCCAGGCGTGTCGCAATAAAAATATCCTTGGCAACCTTGCCTGCTTGTTCAGCTCTCAAAACATCTCTTTGGACCTCAGCAGATACTGCAGCATCAGAAGAAAGAATAAACAAGTTGTCATTGCTTCCCAACTCAAAAGGGTTAAGGAAGCTCTCCACTGCCTCAATTGTTTTTCTCACCAACTTTTCACTCTTCAACATCTCAGCTGGACGGAGCTCATTATGCTTGGTTTCTGCAGCTGTTCCAGACAGCATGTCAGCCATACTGAGGGTTGCATTAACATACTGAGATCTAGCATGGGTTGTTCGTACCCAACGTTGGTAGGCATCATAATTTGTCAGAATTCCTGACACACCAAAAGCATTTCCACCAGCACCCCCATGAGATTTAGCATGTCGCATGAAGGTCTCCTCCATAGTTTTATCTACGGCGCAGCGGTTACCTGGAATGAAGGAACGTGCAACGCTAATAGCCCCTCTTTTCAACAACTCTGTGGCTCCAGGATGTGACACTTCAATGTTCGCAATGAATATGGAGAAGTAAGAGAGATATCTGGCATAATTCTGGCCTCCAAAGCTGAAAAACAGGTCTGCCATAAGGTGCAAACACTGAGCATAAAGGAGAAAATCATTATGTTTCACTGCATGGATGAGAGACAGTACCAACCAGATGTGGTCCATGTAAGATGTCCACAGCTGTGCTGTCTTCCCTAGATGTCCAGCTTTTACACTCTCTCGAAACTGTTGATATCCTTCGATGTACTTCTGCAGTGGAACATCATTCCTTGTTGCATCTAAGGCTTCTTTAGAAGGAGCTTTCAGCAGTTCATCTAGTATCCCCTTTGATCCCTCTGGTAATTGAGAGAATACTTCTTTCTCTCCAATACTTGTGAGGTATTGTGATAGGAGAAGTCTTTCAAGACATTCCAATACTGTCTTATGACAGTGTAGTGATCCGTCATAATGTTTACCAGTAAGGACACCTTGAAGAGAACCTAATGCAATCAGCCCAGCTTCCAACAAGATATCAGAGAGACCCGATCCATCCATTTTCTTGCCCACCATCTTCAGATATGCGCAAGCCAGATGAAATGTACCAATCAATATTATGTGTTTATCATACCTAGATTGATCATTCCAAATCAGGGGATATGTTTTCATGCATACCCCCAAGTCGAATGTTGTAACAACATACTGTTGTTGGATTTCTGCTGTTGCCTCCTCAGCATATCGAAGGCATTCTTTTACTGTCTTGTAGTCTGTAATTGGGCTTGGAATAACAGGGTAATAATCAATAGTTGTCAGACTTTCAGGGGTTCGTCCTGACATTGTGATGAAACCTGTCCATCCTGGAAATTGTTGATCTGATTTGCTGCATGCTGTACGGATCAAGACCCACAGAAAGTGCTTCATGGTAGCATCTTGAAGAGCCCTCTCACCATCAGGAATTACTCTTTGGTGTATGGTTATTTGAGGACTTTTCCGTTGTGTAATATAGCAGTCAGGAAGAGCTTCAGCTGACCCCTGCTCAAAAGAACGTCGTTTTGTTTTCCTGGAAGTGGATGGAATATCGATACGGACTCCGCCATGATTCTCCGGCTTGCCTTCTATGTCCTGTAACATAATGCCATGTGCAGTGTGAATTGAATCCATTCCAGTTAAGTTGTTGAGCAACTGATCAAAATGATCAAATTCTGAGTGGAAAATGGAAGGGGCTCCTGGTGATCTAATGATTTGTGTAGACAAAAGACTGGATGTCTCAGCCACAGCCTCAGCAAGTGCAGTTTCCAGTTCAAGGGAGAATGTATAATTCTCTGAATGGCCCAATCGATTAAATATGGTAATTAATTTTTCACTCCTGAAAAGGTGTCTAAGTGTCATGCATATAAGCATATGCTTTGGAAGTTTCCATTCTCCATTTGTTGTGGCGCGACATATGTCTTGCCCTATTGAATTTACAAGCCTGTTCATTTTGGAGCTTTGTGATTTTGGTTTGCCACATATCACATGACACAGAAATGTCTCCAAATTAGATGGAATTACAATGTTCATGCTTACAAGATCCTGGGCAGAGGGTGGCCATCTCAACTCATCAGCTTTTGCAAAGCTTTCCAGAATCTCCTCATGTAGATAATGGCCAGTCTCCTGGATCATGTCTTTGGAACCAAGTTCATATGCACACTGCACTAGGTTTGTAATGTCACTTTGTGAGTTGTACACAATGTATGTCGAGAAACGGCCTTTTTTGTTTAGCTTGCAGAATGCCACCTTTTCCTTGTATTGTCCATGTGTTTCTAGCTTAGCTTTGAGCTTTTCCCCACGCAATTTGGGATTGGGGAAGTTTGTGCATTCCAGATGAGCTATGTAGATTTTGGTCAGATCAGTCAATTTCATCATTTTGTTGCTGCCGATGATTTCCTTGTCAATTACTCGAGATACAGCACCAAATGCCTCACCGTGAGCTTCTACTAGTTGGATTTGTTTGGCCTTGTTTTCTGTGCTTGCACTTCTCCATTTTTCTAAATTTTGTGTATATTGGACTCTACAGGATTTGTGGTATTTAGCTTCTGTAGCAAATAGATCCTTTCCTCTAATTCTGTGAAGCAAATTTTCATCAAATTTTTGTTCTGCAACTTTGAGGACTGTTCTCCACCCATCACACTCAAACTCTCTTAACCCCTCAGTCGTCCATATCCCTTTATTTTTTACCTTCTTCCGTGTAATTGAGTTGCAGAATATACAGTCAGGTGTGAAGAGCACCTTGTCACCAGTTGAGGCCCTCTGACTTTGCCTTGAACTTGCTGCTAATAGTTCAGGCTTCTGGTCGAGTCTTTTGAGATTCATGGTGAATCTTTGGTAGCATTCTCTGTGATATCCATCACCTTCTGTAATGGTGTCTGGTATAAGTTCACAGGTTACAGTCATTCTGTGAGCAGATTCCAGTGGTTCAGCTAATCTCTTGTCACGTATTTCTTTCATTCTGGCTAATCTTGCATCAGAATCTGCGTTTGCCCATAATTGCACGAGTGGTCCATATACAAGACCAGGGACATGCACAATGCATCTGGACTTTGGTTTTGTCCCATGACATCCCCTATGCCTTGAAGGACCTGCAGTCACTTGGCCCACTGACTCATGTCTTGACTCAGACATAACTGAGCAGTTCAGCTATGTTGAAGAAACCAACTACATAACCGACTAGATTATCTATGTGTATGAGATATGTGTGTGTGTGTGTGTGTGTGTATGTATAAGCTACTGGACGGCTAAAATTTCCCTTTGGGATGAATAAAGTATATATCTATTAATCTATCAAATGTAATTTAAAATAATTAAAAACAAATATTTAAAGTAAGCATCAATGTAGTGTAGTAAGACGGGTCAATTATATTAAATTGTAAACTAAAATATCAAACATCGAGCAATTCAGTGAAACAAATTTCTTGCTGTATAGGCAGAGGATGCAGACTTGGAGAATCTGTCTGTGTGAGTAAGAACAGTCTTTCAGGACGGTCTTTATATACCTGTCTGACACAGAGGAAACTATTAATGAAAATTCAACAAATATCTTATTTTGTCATTGGATGAACAACCCAGACAGGTTTCTGATTTGTCAATGAAATGACTTGTGAGCCACACACCTTTGATGGAAAGGGTAATGAGGGTTGGAATGTTAGCACGTTAGCATATTAACTGATACTATGGAAATGGACCTTGATCGATTATATCCATACAAGGCCTTAACTATATTAAATAAAAAATAATTAATGACAACTATTTAAAGTAACTATCAATGTAGTGTAGTAAGAGTATTGGGTAACCTAAAAGCTGTTCTGATTGACTAGGCCAATCTCGACGTGTTAAAATAGCTTAAAATCGTTTTTTAGGGTTTCCATATTCAGGGCTAAAACAGGTAGTGTATCCCAAAAATGTCAATATTAACATTCAGATTCATATTCTACACATCCAGACCTTTCAGAAAAGCATGATTTTGTCAGGGGAGGGGGTTGGGGTGTATGATAGGCGAATCTAGGTCGTGGCCTATGCATGAAATGGGCTCATTATATCAACATAAAGCCTTACCTATGTTCATTTTAGACACCTACCAATAAGCAGCATGGTAGATATTTGACCTAAGTCATCATATGTTAAGTTTGAGTGTGTATTGGGTCCCCTAAAAGCTGTTCTGATTGACTAGGACAATCTCGACGTGTTAAAATCGCTTACAATCGTTTTTTAGGGTTTCCCTATTCACAGGCCTAAAACAGGTAGTGCAACCCAACATTTTCAATGTTAACATTCAGATTCATATTCTACACATCCGGGACCTTTCAGAAAAGTATGGTTTTGTTGGGAGGTGGGGGGGGGTGCACGGTAGGCCTATGTAGCTCGCCGCCTATTAGCAGCTTTTTGCCATGTTAAAAACACTGGGCAGTTTATAGTTTCAGTCGCTTTTGAACAAGCGTACCCTAGAAGAGGTGGGACTGACGTCCAAAACAAGTTTCCGTAGTGTAGTGGTTATCATGTTCGCTTTACACCTCGAAAGGTGCTCAGTTCAAAACTGGGCGGAAACAAGTGGATGCATTTTAAATATAAATGCTACAAAACCCTTACTTTTGAGACAGGTGAAGGCCATCGTACCAAGGAGCTGTAGGCAGACTGCAATGCCGAATGACACTAGGTGGGTGCCGTCCAAATCAAGTTTCCGTAGTGTAGTGGTTATCACGTTTGCTTTTCCCCATTCATTTAAGTTGCCATTGTCAGCACCGACACTTCGAGGTCCGCGTGCTCGAAATGGACGACACAAGCTGCTTATTCAGTGGTGCCGTGTCACTTTTCCAAAATCGCATATAAAGAGGCCAAGATTAGCATATATTACCATAGGCTCTCTGTGGACGCCTCTGGGGGTGCCATTGCACCACGTGGGAGTCCACCAAGTGCTTTTGGGGTACACCAACTACCTACTCTTCACCATAGTCCTCCTCAGTACCACAAAGTGCCTATTTTGATCCCTAACCACCTATTTTCTTCTTCATTGCCACGAAGTGCCTATGGGGTCCCCTAACCCCCTAAACTTCACCATAGTCTTCCTCAGTACCACGAAGTGCCTATTTTGACCCCTAACCACCTATTTTCTTCTTCATTGCCACGAAGTGCCTATGGGGTCCCCTAACCACCTAAACTTCACCATAGTCTTCCTCAGTACAACGAAGTGCCTATTTTGACCCCTAACCACCTATTTTCTTCTTCATTGCCACGAAGTGCCTATGGGGTCCCCTAACCACCTAAACTTCACCATAGTCTTCCTCAGTACCACGAAGTGCCTATTTTGACCCCTAACCACCTATTTTCTTCTTCATTGCCACGAAGTGCCTATGGGGTCCCCTAACCACCTAAACTTCACCATAGTCTTCCTCAGTACCACGAAGTGCCTATTTTGACCCCTAACCACCTATTTTCTTCTCCATTGCCACGAAGTGCCTGTGGGGTCCCCTAACCACCTTAACTTCACCATAGTCATCCTCAGTACCACAAAGTGCCTATTTTGACCCCTAACCACCTGTTTTTTGTCTCAATTCACTGTGTCTCTAACTCTGAGCCGAAAAGTCACAGGGCCTCGAAATTTGGCGTGAGGGTAGCCCAGCGGGCCCCGGGGCGAGATCCTTAGTTTCAAGGTTCTACGATGTTCCCAAGTGTGCGTTTCGGTGGTTCGGCCTGATCCACACATGGTTCAGCTTTCTCCATCCCCCAGGGTCTTTCTGGGCCCCAGTGACAGTAGGCAGATTAAGTTTGGGGCCGCCAGGGCCCCCGGGGGCCAAACGGCAAAGCGTCCCACGTACAACTTATCCCATTGATTTTCATAGGTGTTCTGTGGACATTGGGCAACAAGTATTTTTTTTGTGTGACTAGACGTTCCCCTCTCTGTGTGCTTTCCGGGGCCGAGTGACGCAGCTTTCCAAGAAGTTTCGGGCCCCTAGCACCTCCAGGGGCCGAACGAGGTTCAGTGACACGTGCAACTTATTCAATGCGATTTCACAGGTACTTGGTGGACGGTGGTCCGATTGGCCCGAAATTGACACGTACGTCCCGTCACGGGCCCCTGGGACGGGTTCTAGAGTTCCGCGTCCCTCTGACCTTTTTTCGCGCTAATTGGCCACCAACAGCCCCAGGGAATAAGTTGCACGTGGGACGTCAAAAAAACAGGGGCCAAAACGGGTCGAAAGGTCGCAGCGGCCCCAAATTCGGCGCGGCGGTGGTCCGGGGGCCCCCGGTTCTAGATCACGGGCTTGGTGGTTCTAGATCGGTTCCAAGTATGTGTTTCAGCAAAACGGTTCGAAGGAAACGCCCGATCGGCCCGAAACTAACGTATGCGTCCCGTCACGGGCCCCTGGGACGGGTTCTAGAGTTCCGCGTCCAAAGCTGCTCGTTTGGCCAAAAAACACCCCCTTGACCTGGAAGCGCCTGTGAAGTTTGAACTGAACAAGTTGCACGTGGGCGGCCGGAAATACAGGGCTCGAAAGGTCGCACCGCCTCCAAATTCGCCGCCCTGGTAGTCGAGGGGCCCCCGGTTCTAGATCCCGGATCGCAGGGTTCTAGATCGGTTCCAAGTGTATAATTTTTTTGTGCAAAAATCTCCTCCCTTTGGTTCTACTGAGCATATTTCTTTCTGTGTGTGCAAGAGGGCTGCCATTAATTGGACCATGTGCTCGGTGAAGGGTGGACAGAAAGGTCCGATCGGCCCGAAACTGACACGTACGTCCCGTCACGGGCCCCTGGGACGGGTTCTAGAGTTCCGCGTCCCTCTGACCTTTTTTCGCGCTAATTGGCCACCAACAGCCCCATGGAATAAGTTGCACGTGGGACGTCAAAAAAACAGGGGCCAAAAGGGGTCGAAAGGTCGCAGCGGCCCCAAACTCGACGCGGTGGGTGTTCGGGGGCCCCCGGTTCTAGATCCCGGGTTTGGTGGTTCTAGATCGGTTCCGAGTGTGTTTTCAGTTTGACCCTTCAAGAGGGAATGCCAGTCTATGAGCTGACTATGAGTGCAAGTGGCATTTGAAGAGAAACTTGAACAAATGTGGAGAAAAAATTAGCCCTGAGCTCTAGAGACTCGTCCACCTGCTATGTCGTTCGGGGGCCCGAGGGGCCCCGGCACGCAGTGTTTGGGGCCCGTGGGACCTCCGGGGGCCGTACAGGGGCCACTGACACGTGTGACTTATCCCATTCATTTCCACAGGTGTTTGGTGGACGTGTTTCAGAAAGGTCCGATCGGCCCGAAACTGACGTATGCGTCCCGTCACGGGCCCCTGGGACGGGTTCTAGAGTTCCGCGTCCCTCTGAACTTTTTTCGCGCTAATTGGCCACCAACAGCCCCAGGGAATAAGTTGCACGTGGGACGTCAAATAAACAGGGGCCAAAAGGGGTCGAAAGGTCGCAGCGGCCCCAAATTCGGCACGGCGGTAGTCCGGGGGCCCCCGGGTCTAGATCACGAGTTTGGTGGTTCTAGATGGGTTCTAAGTATGTGTTTCAGCAAAACGGTTCGAAGGAAACGCCCGATCGGCCCGAAACTGACATATGCGTCCCTTCACGGGCCCCGGGGACGGGTTCTAGAGTTCCGTGCCCAAAACTGCTCGTTTGGCCGAAAAAAGCCCCCCTTGACCTGGAAGCGACTGTGAAGTTTAAACTGAATAAGTTGCACGTGGGAGGGCGGAAATACAGGGGTCGAAAGGTCGCACCGCCTCCAAATTCGCCGCCCTGGTAGTCGAGGGGCCCCCGGTTCTAGATCCCGGATCGCAGGGTTCTAAATCGGTTCCAAGTGTATCATTTTTTTGTTCAAAAATCTCCTCACTTTTGGTTCTACTGAGCATATGTCTTTCTGTGTGTGCAAGAGGGCTGCCATTAATTGGACCATGTGCTCGGTGAAGGGTGGACAGAAAGGTCCGATCGGCCCGAAACTGATGTATGCGTCTCGTTACGGGCCCCTGGGACGGGTTCTAGAGTTCCGCGTCCCTCTGAACTTTTTTCACGCTAATTGGCCACCAACAGCCCCATGGAATAAGTTGCACGTGGGACGTCAAAAAAACAGGGGCCAAAAGGGGTCGAAATGTCGCAGCGGCCCCAAATTCGGCACGGCTGTGGTCCGGGGGCCCCCGGTTCTAGATCACGGGCTTGGTGGTTCTAGATCGGTTCTAAGTATGTGTTTCAGCCAAACGCTTTGAAGGAAACGCCCGATCGGCCCGAAACCGACACGTGGGTCTCGTCACGGGCCCCGGGGACGGGTTCTAGAGTTCCGCGTCCCTCTGACCTTTTTTCGCGCTAATTGGCCACCAACAGCCCCATGGAATAAGTTGCACATAAGTTGGAACAAGTAGGCCGTCTAATCCTAACTGCTGAATTAACCCTTGCAGACACATGCTCCCATAGAGATCAATGGGAGACAGAGAGGTGCATAAAAAATAGCTAAAAATAAACTTGGCATGTCTCGACCTAGCCCGCTCTGTCTGTCGCAGAGGGCCACGTGACGCAACTTTTTGTAGAGTTTGGGGCCCCTCGGACCCCCGGGGGCCGCGCGGGAGCCACTGACACGTGCAACTTATCCCATTCATTTTCATAGGCGTTTGGTGGACATCCCCACGCAATGGTCCCAATAGCTCCGAATGGCTCCGATTTGAAATCTGTGGCCCCTCAGGGTCCCCTCAGACGGTCCGCAAAGACTGGGGTCCGTAGTACCCCGTTAAGTTCGTTACAGTCAAAAACAGCATTCCATCTGTAACCTATTTGACGGGTGCCCTAAATGCTGTCCGTGGACAGTCCATTTTTAGGCTAATTATGCATAATTATTAGCTTTAATGTACATCAGTGTGTTGTATTGTGTCCCCTGTGTGGTGTACAGTAGGTTTCACCTCATAAAACCACTGTAATTATGAAATATGACCTGTTAATGCATTGACCACGGACAGCCTATTTGGACCCCGTCAAATAAGTTGCAGGTGGGACTTCACCACATGTGATAAAATCGCCTAATCATTACGGGGATTCATCCGCTGAAAATGTCTAAGTTAAAAACAGCATCCCACCTGTAGCTTATTCGACAGGGTCCAAATAGGCTGTTCATGGACAGTCCATATTTAGGCTAATTATGCATAATTAATAGCTTTAATGTACATCAGTGTGCTGTATTGTGTCCCCAGTGTGGTTTACAGTAGGTTTGACGACATAAAACCATTGTAATTATGAGATATGACCTATTAATGCATTGACCACGGACAGCCTATTTGGACCCCGTCAAATAAGTTACAGGTGGGCCCTGTTTCAGGTTTCAGCTCCAAATGGTGTCCAGAGGCTGAGATCTGGACGTCCCAACTGCAACTTATCCCATTCAAAAATTTAGGCTGTTCGTGGACAGTGGAATTTCGGGGTTCTGAAGGCTGCTAATTGCTCAGGGGGGCCCAAAGATGAACTTAAAATTGATATTTAATCATTTTTATGCATTTTTATCAATCATGACAACAAAATATAAAAAAGATCCCACCTGTAACTTATTTGACAGGGTCCAAATAGGCTGTTCGTCGACAGTCCATATTTAGGCTAATTATGCATAATTAATAGCTTTAATGTACATCAGTGTGTCGTATTGTGTCCCCAGTGTGGTGTACAGCAGGTTTCACCTAATAAAACCACTGTAATTATGAAATATGACCTATTTATGCATTGACCACGGACAGCCTATTTGGACCCCGTCAAATAAGTTACAGGTATACTTTGCCCACTTGTAACTTATTTGACAGGGTCCAAATAGGCTGTCTGTGGACAGTCCATTTTTAGGCTACAGTGGGCCCTTAATTTGCCCACCTGTAACTTATTTGAAAGGGTCCAAATAGGCTGTCTGTGGACAGTCCATTTGTAGGCTACAGTGGGCCCTTAATTTGCCCACCTGTAACTTATTTGACAGGGTCCAAATAGGCTATTCGTGGACAGTCCATTTTTAGGCTACAGTGGGCCCTTAATTTGCCCACCTGTAACTTATTTGACAGGGTCCAAATAGGCTGTCTGTGGACAGTCCATATTTAGGCTAATTATGCATAATTAATAGCTTTAATGTACATCAGTGTGTTGTATTGTGTCCCCAGTGTGGTGTACAGTAGGTTTCACCTAATAAAACCACTGTAATTGTGAAATATGACCTATTTATGCATTGACCACGGACAGCCTATTTGGACCCCGTCAAATAAGTTACAGGTGGGCCCTTACTTTGCCCACCTGTAACTTATTTGACAGGGTCCAAATAGGCTGTTCATGGACAGTCCAGTTTTAGGCTACAGTGGGCCCTTAATTTGCCCACCTGTAACTTATTTGACAGTGTCCAAATAGGCTGTTCGTGCACAGTAATTTTTTAGGCTAATTATGCATAATTAATAGCTTTAATGTACATCAGTGTGTTGTATTGTGTCCCCAGTGTGGTGTACAGTAGGTTTCACCTAATAAAACCACTGTAATTATGAAATATGACCTATTAATGCATTGACCACGGACAGCCTATTTGGACCCCGTCAAATAAGTTACAGGTGGGCCCTTACTTTGCCCACCTGCAACTTATTTGACAGGGTCCAAATAGGCTGTTTGTGGACAGTCCATTTTTAGGCTAATTATGCATAATTGATAGCTTTAATGTACATCAGTGTGTAGTATTGTGGCCCCTGTGTGGTGTACATTAGGTTTCACCTAATAAAACCACTGTAATTATGAAATATGACCTATTAATGCATTGACCACGCTCAGCCTATTTGGACCCAGTCAAATAAGTTACAGGTGGTTCCTTACTTTGCCCACCTGCAACTTATTCGTTGCAGGGCCGTTCGTGGTCAAACAGGCTGTCAGTGGGACGAATAGGCTGTCCGTGGTCACTGGGCGGGACCACGGGCCGTCACTTAGATTGGCCGTGGACAGACGGGCCGTTCGTGGTCAAACAGGCTGTCAGTGGGACGAATAGGCTGTCCGTGGTCACTGGGCAGGGACACGGGCCGTCACTTAGATTAGCCGTGGACAGACGGGCCGTTCGTGGTCAAACAGGCTGTCAGTGGGACGAATAGGCTGTCCGTAGTCACTGGGCGGGGCCACGGGCCGTCACTTAGATTGGCCGTGGACGGACGGGCCGTTCGTGGTCACATAGGCTGTCAGTGGGACGAATAGGCTGTCCGTGGTCACTGGGCGGTCGGTGGGATGAATAGGCCGTTCGTGCTCACATAGGTGGTCAGTGGGATGAATAGGCTGTTCGTGGTCACACAGGCGGTTAGGGGGACGAATAGGCTGTTCGTGTCAGTGGGCGGGGCCAGGGGCCGTCACCCAGGTTGGCCGTGGGCGAAAAGGCCGTTCGTGGTCACACAGGCGGTCGGTGGGACGAATAGGCTGTTCGTGTCAGTGGGCGTGGCCAGGGGGCTGTTCGCAGGTCACAGGTGGGACGGACGGGCGCTCCGTGGTCGGTGGGTGCGGTCAGGGAATTTCGCAAAAGGGCGGTCAGGGGGACGCGCGTGCGCTCCGTGGACGCCCGCCCGCAACCTGTTCGGCGCGTGTCGAATCGACTGAGGGCGGTCGGCGAGTCGCCCCCCTGTGGCCGATGCCCGGATCGCGGGCGAGGGGGCCGGATTTCGTCGGCGCCGTCGGCCGGTCCCCGAAAAATCACCTAGGGGGCGTCGCGCGGGGGTCCCCTTCCCTAACCCGGTGGCCTAAAGGGCGAAAGGTCCTCGGTTCGAAACCGAGCAGAAACAGTGGTTGGATTCTGACAGAAAATGTAAACTGTTTGCCACACTAGGTGGGTGAAGCGCTCATTTCCTTTATATCAGTGGTCTCAAACTCAATTCCTGGAGGGCCACAGCTCTGCACAGTTTAGCTCCAACCAGCTCAAACTCACACCTGCAAGGAAGTTTCTAGCAATCCTGAAGACCTTGATTAGCTGAATCAGGTGTGCTTGATTAGGGTTGGAGCAAAACTGTGCAGAGCTCTGACCCACCAGGAATTGAGTTTGAGACCACTGCTTTATATGCTTTTTAATAAGCGTGCACCTAAAGATTTATGTCTGCAACCTGAAGATGTGTTTCCGTAGTGAAGTGGTTATCACGTTCGCCTCACACGCGAAAGGTCCCAAGTTCGAAACTGGGCGGAAACTGTGGGTGGATTTTGCAAAAATTTCGTATGCGATTTTCTGTTGAGCAGGTCAGTACACTTGCAGGGATGTTTGTGGTTTAATCTCTTTAGAAAAGGACAAAAATAAAACAAATGACCATTGAGGTTTCCTGTACAGTAATATAAAATGTTCGTGTCTGCCAACAAAATTAGCAGCATTTTGCCATGTTAAAAACACTGGGCAGTCTATAGTTTCAGTCGCTTTTGAACAAGCGTACGCTAGAAGCAGTGGGACTGACGTCCAAATCAAGTTTCTGTAGTGCAGTGGTTATCACGTTCGCTTTATACGCAAAGGTCTTCAGTTCAAAACTGGGTGGAAACAAGTGGATGTGTTTTAAATATAAATGCTGCAATTCGCTACAAAACCCTTACTTTTGAGACAGGTGAAGGCCATCGTACCAAGGAGCTGTAGGCAGACTGCCATGCCGAATGACCTCTGTTCTGTTGTTTGCGGAATTCACAGACTGTCACACTGCTTGCAGAGCAGATTATGGGAAGGAGCCATCTTCTAAAAAGCACATGTGCCTCATCAATAGGTTTCTGTAGTGTAGTGGTTATCACGTTCGCCTCACACGCGGAGGCCAGCCGCACGTAGGTGTAGAGCGCTGCTAGCCAATAGGAGCTGAGGAAATTACATGAAGGGGGGCCAGAAATAATACACAAAATTAGAGGTTCGATTCCCGTCTCGGCCACAAATACCAAATTACCATTCATTTTTTAATCTAGATACACTTTAAGTACGATTAACATATAATAAACAAACTTTGTGCACAAAATTAAAATAAAACTTGTAAGATTTGTTCTTGTGTAGGATGTACAAAATGTGCATTTATCTTAATTAACATATACATTATAATAGGGTATAGCTATCTTTAATATAGAAAATATTTGAATGTGAATAATTGAAAAGAACATTTTGATAATGTTTCAGACCTTTATTTTTTAGAGATATTCACATTATATTTGTACAACTATGTACAGAAATCCAATATATATGAAATATAACCAATACACACCAAATAGTAAGTTTCTCATTTTATTTATAGTACATATTATATAAATCTGAAAAAGGTAATGTATTAAATACTTATAGATTAAACAACAACAACATTAATAATAAAAATAATAAAATCTAAAGTTTTGGAGAACACAGGAGAAAAAAGTAAAAAATTTTAAATTAAATAATTATGTGTAGAGTTTTAAAAGTTACAGTTATTAACATCTGAGCAAGATAAAATAATGCGAGTCAATAAAATAAACTTTAAAAACATTAAAATACAATGTAAACAAGGACAAAACTTTTGGTACAGTATTTTAATGAACAAATTGAAATTAGTAAAGAACAATTATAATAAAATCTAAAGTTGTGGAGAGCACAGGAAAAACAAGATTTTTATTTTAAATTAAATAATTATGTACAGAGTTTAATTGTAAAAATAATTAACATTTAGTGTTTTTTAGGTCTGAGAAAGATAAAATAGCAATGCAAGTCAATAAATTAACTTTAAAAAACAATAAAATACAGATTCAGATTAATTTATTTAATGACTTGTAGCTTATATTTGTTTTGTTTTTATTGTATTTATATGATATTTGTATTTTTGTAATTGAATTTTTGCCATAAAAATAGCTTTGAATGCTGACATGGCATTAAATAAAATAATCTGAATCTGTATTTTATTGTTTTTTAAAGTTAATTTACTCTAAATGTTAATTATTTTTTACAATTAAACTCTGTACATAATTATTTAATTTAAAATAAAGATCTTGTTTTTTCCTGTGCTCTCCTGAAATTTTATTATAATTGTAGTTTACTAATTTCCATTTGTTCATTAAAATACTGTACCAGAAGTTTTGTCCTTGTTTACATTGTATTTTTTTTAAATAATTTAAAAAAAATTATTTTTATAACTTTCATTTTTATTAAATTTTCACATGTATATCAACAAAATAATACAGTAAATGATACATAAATCAAAATAACAATAGTAATAACACTAACAATCTGTCTGGAGATGATGTGCTACACAGTCCACTGTTCTATTTGGCATTTGTTCAGTTTGTATCACGTGTCATATAAATGTTCCATTTTTCCCAGTTCTTTTCAAAGACATTCTGTTTGACTCTCAAAAGGTATGTCAATTTTTCCATCTCAAAGATTTCCTGGACAATTTCCAACCACTGTTCCTGTTTTGGGATATTGATATTGAGCCAATTTCTTGTGACCGCTTTCTTACTGGATGCAAGTAATACTTTAGTCAAATACAGATCTTCTTTCCTTACAACCTCCTCAATATTCCCTAGGTACATCACTAGACAAGTGTTTGGGATTTCATATCCCAAAACATTTTTAACAACTAGGTGAACATTTTGCCAGTATGTCCCCATTTTTGTACAGTTCCAGAAGATGTGTGCTTGGTCTGATTCCACATTCCCGCACAATCTCCAGCATTTTTGTTGTTTAGCGAGTTGCCTCGATTTTATTTTCGGTGTTATGGAATAGCGAACTAAGTTTTTCCAGCAGAACTCTCTCCATATTAAGGAACTTGTAGAAGTACATTGTGTCTCGCACATGCGATTCCATGCCTCCTCTTGTATCTGAATTTGTAGTTCTGCTTCCCATTTTGCTTTTATATAGAGTGTCGTATCCTGCCTACTCTCACCCAGGGCTTGATAGAAAGCAGAGATGAGCCGAGACCCCTTCTGTTTGTACAAGTCCACAATGACTGTAATCACCTTATTTGTCATTTCAAGTGGCTTTATCTCTTTTGTGAAATAGTCTCAAAATAGTCTCTTTTGTGAAACTGCATGTATCTATAAAAATCTTTGTTTTCTAGGTCGTATTTTGCCTTAAGATCTTTGAAGGTTGGAAATTCTCTACCTGTCGAAACTGTACATATTGCTGTCATACCTTTTTGTGCCCATTCTTTGAATACTGGATCATACATCCCCGGCTTAAAATTTGAGTCATACCCAAACCACTGCAATATGCACGTATCCCTCTTAAGTTTGTATTTTCTTACTACAGCACTCCATATTTCTAGTGTAAATGCTATTATTGGGTTCATAGCGTGCCTTAAAGCACCTATCAAATGTTCATCCCCGACCAGTATCTGGGTCGGATAGCCCTGTATGCCCTTTTCTATTTCTTTCCATTTAGACTCATAGTCAGGACTACACCAACAGGCCAGAGGTCTGAGCTGAGCTGCATAAAAATATTCTATAAGATTAGGTAAAGCCATTCCACCCTTACTTCTAGGTAGTCGGAGTGTATTAAGTTTTATTCTTGGTTTTTTACCATTCCAAATGAATCTAGAGATCATCTTGTCCCAAGCAATACATTTGTTTTGGGGGATATTAATTGGAAGAGATTGAAATAAATATAACAGTTTAGGTAGAATATTCATTTTGACAGCTTGTATTCTAGCACTAAAGCCTAACTGAAGGGTAGACCACCTTTCAATATATTTTTGGATGTTTTCCTCAATTTCACTATAGTTGTTTTCGTACATATCACTAAGGGTTTTAGTAAGAGTTACTCCAAGGTACTTCATTGTTTTAGAATTCCATTCCAAATTATATGCCTCTCTTATTTGTCGGGCTGGAGAATAATTTAGAGAGAGAATCTGTGTTTTTGATATATTCAGTTTATATCCTGAATAGTATTCATACTTTTCCAGTTAATACATTAGGTGTGGGAAACATATATCTGGTTGTTGCAGGAAAATAATGACATCATCCGCGAAAAGGCCAATTACATGTTCTGTTCCCCCTATATTAACACCCTGCAGTTCCCCATTCTGCCGTATTGCCTGTGCTAAAGGCTCAGCATATAAAGCAAAAAGAGTAGGAGACAGACAACAACCCTGTCTTGTCCCCCTCTCCAGCTGGATTGTATTGGACAGGCTTCCATTCACTCTGATCCTCGCTGTGGGCTCTTGATAAATAGTTTTGATACATTGAATTACGCCGTCGTTGAAGCCAAATCTCTTTATTGCCTCATATAAGAATAACCAACTAACACTATCAAATGCCTTTTCGCCGTCTAAACTTACAAGAATTGTACTTATACCACTTTTTCGAGCGTTATCTAAAATATGAAGGGTTCTTCTAATATTATCGTGCGTTTGGCGTCCTTTAATGAACCCAGTTTGATCCTCGTCGATCAAATCTGGAATGAAGGCCTCTAATCTTTTACATATAATTGATGTAAATAGTTTGCAGTCTACATTTAGAAGTGAAATTGGCCTATAATTTTTGCAGTTCTTTTTATCTTTGCCTTCTTTAGGTAGAACTGTAATGATTGCTTCCTTCCACGATGGGGGGGCCCAACCTTTATTAAGAGTCCAGTTAAAACAGGGCAGAAGCAAAGGTTTTAGCTCCTTCTGAAAGGCCTTGTACCATTCCGGTGGAAAACCATCGTTACCTGGAGATTTACTAGCCTTTAGCCTAGTTATTGCAGCTCCCAGCTCCTTAACTGTGAGTTGTGACATAATAGTGTCATTCTGTGTCTTACCAATAGACGGCAGATCAAGTGAGTCTAGAAAGCCCCTTATTGTTTTTTCATCTGCTGATAGAGGTTTAGAATAGAGCTTCTTGTAGTAATCTTCAAATATTCTTTCAATTTCATCTGGGTCATGTGATATTTGGTTGGTTTGAGGGTTCCTAATTTTATGAATCGTGTTAACTGCCTATTGTTTCCGTAAGCGCCTAGCTAAAAGTCTTGTTGCTTTTGTGCCTGATTCGTAGTAGGTCTGCTTTACAAATCTTGCCCTCTTTTCTATATCTGTCCTGAGTATCTCACATACCCCTTATTATTCAAGATACCCACATTTACCCTCCAGACAGTGTTTATTTTCCTATTATTGAGGTGTATTGTCAAGCTGATCCCACTGTGGTCTGATACATCCGCCACAACAATTTTACTCTCTGTTACCCTGTGGCATTCAATTGCATTGATTAAAAAGTAGTCGATTCGGGAGCAGACAGAATGAGGTGCTGAGTAGTGTGTATAATCCCTTTCTTGTGGGTGAAGTTCTCTCCAAACGTCAATTAGTCCCATTTCCTGGACTAATGTATTAATAAACTTGGTTAAATACATCTTACTTCCTTTTCGGCTTGTTGTATCTAAGTTATGGTTCATGACCACATTATAGTCTCCTCCACATATCAAAATACCTTCAGTTTTATAGCAATAGTGTTAAACAGAGCTCTGAGAAAACATTTGGTACCTCTGGGGGGGCATATACATTGACCAGTGTCACCATTCTGTTTTCTAGCTTCCCTTTAATTAGTACATATCTCCCTTCAGTGTCCCGAACTTCTTTAAGGCATTCAAATTGAACCGTATTTGTGATGAGAATAGCTACTCCTCTCCTCCGTCCAGGTTTGTACGAACTGTAAAATTTATTCCTAAATCCAAAGCGTTTTAGCTTTTCGTGTTCTTTTTGGGGCAGATGGGTTTCTTGTAGAAATAGTACCTGAGCCCTTTCTTTCTTTAGTTTAGCCAGAACCTTACTTCTTTTACTTGGATTATTCATCCCATTGACATTAAGTGACACTAGTTTTATATTGTTATATGGCATTTAAGTGATCCAAACCCATGTTACATTCATTCACCTCCAGACAGCTTAAAACTGCACAGACCTGAACATCTGGACAACTTGTGCTAACTAAAAAGAACAAAAAGGAAACAATTAACCTCCGAGATAGGGTGAGCCTTTGCCACCCTAAGTCCCCATTGGTAGGCAGAGGGGGGAGCCTCCTCCGGGAGGGCCCCTCACTAGTTGTGAAAACCCTCGTTTCACACATCTTAGTAGTCCAACGTCGTCCGATAGCGTTTATTTTATTCCTATTGAAGTCGTCAGCATTAGTCTTAAGTATTTTGGCCCCCCTTCACCAGCGTTAAAGTTAAATAGAGATATAAAAAAAAAAAAATATATATATATATATATATATATATATATATATATATATATATATATATATAAAATATTAAAAAAATAATAATAAAAATATATATACACACATACATACATACATACATATATATATATATATATATATATACACATATACATACATACACACATACATACATACATAAATAACTGAATAACTAAATAAAAATAGAATAAAATAAAAAATTGAATAGAATAAAGTGAAACGAGATATCACTCAAAATTGTAGTAAAGTTGCTTTTCATGTAGTATCAATAAGATAGTCTCAAGGGTGGCGTAAGAATATGCATAGAAAGATTTAAAGCTCACCTCACAGGCAAAAGTGATGTAATAGTCGTTTAACGTTAACTTCTCACAGCTGGTTTCATTAAGGGCCAAGAAAGTTTCACATACCCTGACAAAATAGGGAATGGAAATTAGTTAGAGGGGGACCGCCCAAACTCCTGTAGTCTTTCCCTTGCACGGATCGCTGTGTCCTCAGCGCTCCTCACTCCGGCTTGCTGCGATGTCAGGGCCTGAAGAAACTGCTCCACCTTCCGGTTCGGATTCGCGGTGCTGCGGCCAGGTGTCTCCACCGAGTACCCTCTCTTCCTCAGCTCCTGCGCTGCTTCTTGTGCACTCTCGTAAATACGTGGTCCCGATTCCCAGTGGATGCGTATCTTATCCAGCGGTGTCTGGAATCGTATTCCCTTCTCTTTCAAAAGCCTCTTTATTCCCGCATACGCCTTGCGCTTCTAAACGATCTCCGTAGCATAATCATGGTCAAACATCAGGCGTCGTCCATCAATCATTATTTTCTTTCCCCAGGCTTTTTTCAGTACTGTTTCTTTGGTGGTAAACTCCAGATAATGTACCACTATGGACCTGGGTGGCTCATTCTGCTCTGGTTTGCGAGCTAATGCTCTATGGGCACGTTGAAACCGCAAGCTAGTGTCCGCTGTCAGTTCAAGTTCGCTTTTCAAAAGGTGCTCCACAAAATCAGACACGAGGTTGCCTTCCTTACCTTAAGGTACGCCATAGATGCGAATGTTGTTCCGCCTATTCCGACCCTCTAAATCAGTCAATTTTTCCTGCATTATTTTCTGTTTTTCCATGGACTTAATGAGCGCCTCCTTCATAGCCGTACTAGCCAACTCGGTCTTGTTGATCCGCGTTTCCGCTTCATTCAGCCTGGCTTCATTTGCCTGTGTCTGGGCGGAATTAGCGGAAAGTTTTTGGTAAATTTCCTGCTTAAGCTCTTTGAGTTCGTTTTTCATGTCTTCCTTGAGTTCTGCTTTGAGACTATTTAGATCCGCTTTGTGTTCGGTCCTGAAGTCGCGTATTTCTCTACTGATACTTCGAAGCACTGAGCACATGTCTCCCGCGGGGTTACCGTCGGGGCTCTGAGCGTCGTCCATCTCTGGTTTATTCTTCCTTTTCTGTGCGTCACGTTTCTTTTGACTTCTAGTCATCGCTCCCCTATTCATTCCAAAATAAAATTACTACGAGTTGTTTGCATTTAGTGAATTCAGGGGGGCTAATTCGAACTTGCTATCGGGAGCTCAAGATCACACAGCCATCTTGTCTCTCAGTCCACCCGGAAGCCTGTTTACATTGTATTTTAATGTTTTTAAAGTTTATTTTATTAACTTGCATTATTTTATCTTGCTCAGATGTGTAAACACTAAATGTTAATAACTGTAACTTCTAAAACTCTACACATAATTATTTATTTTAAAATATTTTTCTTTTTTTTCCTGTGTTTTCCAAAACTTTAGATTTTATTATTTTTATTATTAATGGTGTTGTTGTTTAATCTATAAGTATTTAATACATTACCTTTTTCAGATTTATATAATATGTACTATAAATAAAATGAGAAACTTACTATTTGGTGTGTATTGGTTATATTTCATATATATTAGATTTCTGTGAATATCTCTAAAAAATAAAGGTCTAAAACATTATCAAATTGTTCTTTTCAATTATTCACATTCAAATATTTTCTATATTAAAGATAGCTACCCTATTATAATGTAAATATTTATTAAGATAAATGCACATTTTGTACATCCTACACAAGAACAAATCTTACGAGATTTATTTTATTTTTGTGCACAAAGTTTGTTTATTATATGTTAATCGTACTTAACGTGTATCTAGATAAAAATATGAATGGTAATTTTATGGCATTTGTGGCTGAGGCGGGAATCGAACCTCTAATTTTGTGTATTATTTCTGGCTCTCCTCCATGTAATTTCCTCAGCTCCTTATTGGCTAGCAGCACTCTACACCTATGTGCGGCTGGCCACTGCTTGGAAGGCAGCTATGCTCACCACTATACCAACAACGCAGGCCTTTGAAAGTAGACTGGAAGCCCGGTTGTGCGGTCAGCAAGAATGCTCGTAATCAAGGTCTTTAATTTAAAAATGTGACCCGTTTTATACAGACACTTCATATTTAAATGGTATTAGATCATTTTTTTGGATTCACTGGCTTCTGTGAAGCGTTGAGCTAAAATGACGCATGAAGCCGTTCCTGGAAGTAGCCGTGATCGGGGACAACTACCTGTCTCTGCAACTCCTCGTTAGTATAGTGGAAAGTATCTCCGCCTGTCACACGAAAGACCGGGGTTCGATTCCCCGACGGGGAGATCCAGTCCTTTACTGCTGCCAAAAGACCTTAACAAAAGTTTTGCTCCAGCAAACAAGTTACAGGAGAAGTTGGCAAGGGCCCCCGGAGGACTGTTTTAAAGACAGCTTGAGAAAAATGCAATGTGCTGGCCGGGAATCGAACCCATACAGCAAGAATGGACTGACCCAGGAATCTAACCCATACAGCAAGAATGCTCGTAATCAAGGTCTTTAATTTAAAAATGTGATGCGTTGGCCAGGAATCAAACCCGGGTCAACTGCTTGGGAGGTAGCTATGCGCACCACTATACCACCAACGCAGGCCTTTGAACGTAGACTGGAAGCCCGCTTGTGCGGTCAGCAAAAATTTTCGCAATACATTAGCAGCTGGCAGGTGCAGATGAACTAAAACTCTCTTTGTTTGGACCTGGCACTTAAAAAAATTGCATGAACTTATTGACCTGACCTACCAGGCACAATATTAAAAAACAAGGTCTCTAATTTAATAATGTAACACGTTTTATACAGACACTTCATATTTAAACGGTATTAGATTATTTTTTGGATTCACTGGCTTCTGTGAAGCGTTGAGCTAAAATGACGCATGACGCCGTTCCTGGAAGTCGAGCTGATCGGATACAACTACCCGTCTCTGCAACTCCTCATCATCCTCATTAGTATAGTGGAAAGTGTCTCCACCTGTCACGCGAAAGACCAGGTTTCGATTCCCCGACGGGGAGATCCAGTCCTTTACTGCTGCCAAAAGACCTTAACAAAAGTTTTGCTCCAGCAAACAAGTTACAGGAGAAGTTGGCAAGGGGACCCGGACGAATGTTTTAAAGACAGCTTGAGAAAAATGCAATGCGTTGGCCGGGAATCGAACCCATACAGCAAGAATGGACAGACCCAGGAATCCAACCCATGCAGCGAGAATGCTCGTAATCAAGGTCTTTAATTTAAAAATGTGATGCGTTGGCCAAGAATCAAACCCAGGTCAACTGCTTGGAAGGTAGCTATGCTCAACACTATACCACCAACGCAGGTATTTGAACGTAGACTGGAAGCCCGGTTGTGCGGTCAGCAAGAATTTTCGCAATACATTAGCAGCTGGCAGGTGCAGATGAACTGAAACTCTCTTTGTTTGGACCTGGCACTTAAAAAAATTGCATGAACTTATTGACCTGACCTACCAGGCACCATATTAAAAAACAAGGTCTCTAATTTAATAATGTAACACGTTTTATACAGACACTTCAAACGGTATTAGATTATTTTTTGGATTCACTGGCTTCTGTGAAGCGTTGAGCTAAAATGACGCATGACGCCGTTCCTGGAAGTTGAGCTGATCGGATACAACTACCTGTCTCTGCAACTCCTCATTAGTATAGTGGAAAGTATCTTCGCCTGCCACGCGCAAGACCGGGGTTCGATTCCCCGACGGGGAGATCCAGTCCTTTACTGCTGCCAAAAGACCTTAACAAAAGTTTCGCTCCAGCAAACAAGTTACAGGAGAAGTTGGCAAGGGGACCCGGATGACTGTTTTAAAGACAGCTTGAGAAAAATGCAATGCGTTGGCTGGGAATCGAACCCATACAGCAAGAATGGACAGACCCAGGAATCGAACCCATACAGCAAGAATGCTCGTAATCAAGGTCTTTAATTTAAAAATGTGATGCGTTGGCCAGGAATCAAACCCAGGTCAACTGCTTGGAAGGTAGCTATGCTCAACACTATACCACCAACGCAGGCATTTGAACGTAGACTGGAAGCCCGGTTGTGAGGTCAGCAAGAATTTTCGCAATACATTAGCAGCTGGCAGGTGCAGATGAATTTGAAACTCTCTTGGTTTGGACCTGGCACTTAAAAAATGGTTAAGCTTAACTTCCCTTAACTTTTCCTATTCATTCTCTATGGTAGTGCTTAACACTACGGATGCAATATACCTTTGGCCAAACGTAGACTTCCTGGCGCTGTTTCGCTTTTCTGTGGCGGGGAATTTAAAAAGCGTAGTGTCATCTGTCAATCAATCATTCGCAGTGGAGGGGGGAGACCCGTTTTACGATCAGAATCAGAATCAGAATCAGAAAGAGCTTTATTGCCAAGTGTGCTTGCACACACAAGGAATTTGTTTTGGTACTGAGGCTTCCAGTGGACATATACAAATACAACATGAAACATAATACTACAAATTATAAGAATAAAAAATAAAAATATAAATATATGAGAATAAAACTATCACAGTTGGGTTTAGTCAGAATAGACATTTTCAGATTTACAGATTATGAACCTATTTACAGTGTTTTGAATATTATAAATAAATAAATCTACATATAAGTATCACCTGAGTTGTAGGATATTGCACTAAACAGTGGGAGTATTGCACTTACAGGCATATGCCTTGGGAGGAGTGTTAACTGTTCAGGAGTGAAATGGCCTGTGGGAAGAAACTGTTCCTGTGCCGAGATGTTCTTGTGGCCAGTGATCTGAGTCTCCGTCTTGACGGTAACAGTTCGAACAGGTGGTGTCCAGGGTGAGTGGAGTCTGTGATGATTTTACCTGCTCTCTTCCTCACTCTGGAAGAGTACCGGTCCTGGAGGTTTGGCAGGGGGGCACCAATGATCCTCTCCGCAGTCCGGACTGTCCGTTGTAGTCTCCTGATGTCTGATTTGGTAGCTGAACCAAACCAGACAGTGATGGAAGCGCACAAGACAGACTCAATGACGGCTGAGTAGAACTGAATCAGCAGATCCTGTGGCAGGTTGAACTTCCTCAGCTGGCGAAGGAAGTACAGTCTCTGCTGGGCCTTTTTCACAGTGGAGTCAATGTGATTGTCCCACTTCAGGTCCTGAGAGATGATAGTGCCCAGGAACCTGAATGACTCCACTGCTTCCACAGTGCTGTTCATGATGGTGAGTGGGGGGAGTGCTGAGCTGTTCCTCCTGAAGTCCACGATCATCTCCACTGTTTTGAGCGTGTTCAGCTCAAGGTTGTTATAACTGCACCAGGCAGCCAGCTGTTCAACCTCCAGTCTGTAAGCAGACTCGTCACCGTTTTTGATGAGACCGATGACATTGGTGTCGTCTGCAAATTTCAGGAGCTTGACAGTGGGGTCTTTAGAAGTGCAGTCATTAGTGTACAGGGAGAAGAGCAGTGGGGAGAGAACGCACCCTTGGGGGGCTCCGGTGCTGATTGTGAGTGTCTTGGATGTGTGTTTCCCCAGTCTCACTCGCTGCTGCCGGTCCGTCAGGAAGCTGGTGATCCACTGACAGATCGAGGATGGTATGGAGAGCTGGGTCAGTTTGGCTGTGAGAAGACCAGGCATGATGGTATTGAAGGCCGAACTGAAGTCCACAAAGAGGATCCTTGCATAAGTCCCTGGTCTGTCGAGATGTTGCAGGATATAATGCAGTCCCATGTTAACTGCATCATCCACAGACCTGTTTGCTCTGTAAGCAAACTGAAAGGGATCCAGCAGGGGTCCAGTGATGTCCTTCAGGTGGGCCAGCACCAGTCTTTCAAATGACTTCATGACCACAGACGTGAGAGCGACAGGTCTGTAGTCATTAAGTCCAGTGATTTTGGGTTTTTTGGGGACAGGAATTATAGTGGAGCGTTTGAAGCAGCAGGGAACTTCACACTGCTCCAATGATCTGTTGAAGATCTGCGTGAAGACTAGGGCCAGTTGGTCAGCGCAGGCTTTTAAACAAGCAGATGAGATGCCGTCTGGGCCTGAATCTTTCCTAGTCTTCTGTTTTTTGAAGACTCGGCTCACGTCCTCCACACAGACCTTAAGCTCAGGTTGGATGGCAGGAGGGGGGAGTGATAATTGGAGTGCAGGAGGTGATGGTGAATGTGTGAAGTGCAGATCAGACCGGGTGTGTGTTGTGAATGAGGGCTTTTCAAACCGGCAGTAAAATGAATTTAAATCGTCAGCCAGGTGTTGATTGTCCACAGATCGAGGGGATGGTGACTTGTAGTTGGTGATGTTCCTCAGGCCATTCCAGACTGATGATGGGTCGTTGGATGAAAACTGTTTTTTCAGTTTATCAGAGTAGTTCCTTTTAGCAACTCTGATCTCCTTTGTCAATCTGTTTCTGGCCTGGTTATACAAGATTTTATCCCCACTTCTGTAAGCATCCTCTTTGGCATGACGAAGGTGTTTGAGTTTCCCAGTAAACCATGGTTTATCATTAGTGAATGATAAGAATGTCCTGGTAGGAATGCATGTATCCTAACAGAAACTTATATATGATGTTACAGTATCTGTGAGCTCATCCAGATCATTGGTAGCAGCTTCAAAAACAGTCCGATCAGTGCAATCAAAGCAGGCCTGTAGATTCTGCTCTGCTTCATTAGTCCATCTTTTTACAGTCCTTATTCCAGGTTTAGCTGATTTCAGTTTCTGCCTGTAGGTCGGTATGAGATGAACCAAACAGTGATCAGAGAGCCCCAAAGCTGCCCGTGGGACGGAGTGATACGCATTTCTTATTGTGGTGTAACAGTGGTCCAGTATATTACTGTCTCTGGTGGGACATGTAACGTGCTGTCTGTATTTTGGTAGTTCACGGGAAAGATTTGCTTTGTTAAAATCCCCAAGAATGATTAAAAGAGAGTCTGGGTACCTTTGTTCCGTTTCAGATATTTGTTCAGCCAGCTGTTGTAGCGGCACGCTCACGCACGCGTCTGGAGGGATGTAAACATTCACGAGAATGAAAGAGGAAAATTCCCGAGGCGAGTAGAAGGGTTTACAGTTTATGAAATGTGCCTCTAAATTAGGAGAGCACATCTTCTTCAGTGTTGTTACATCTGAACACCAACTTTCGTTAATGTAGAAACACAATCCACCACCTCTCGTTTTCCCCGTTAGCTCCGCGATGCGATCCGCTCGGAACAGCTGGAAGCCCGGCAGATGTATTGCGTTGTCCGGTATGGCTTCACTCAGCCAGGTTTCAGTGAAGCACAAAGCAGCAGAGTTTAAAAAATCCTTGTTAGTGTGGGTGAGGAGAAGTAGTTCATCCGTTTTGTTAGGAAGGGATCGGAGATTCGCGAGATGAATACTGGCGCGTTTGAACAACACCGCTGCCCCTCCGACGAGAATGTCCAGCAAAACGTCTGAATAATCAAAAGCTGTAGAAAAGGTTTCTGGTGTGTGTTTCCTAATGTCCAGTAGTTCGTCTTTAGTTAAACTGATAGGAAAAGAATGACTAAACGCAGAACAAACGAACAAAAACAACACAATAGCTGGAGAGCTCCACACCGAGGCAGCCATCCGCGGCGCCATCTTGGATTTTGTGCCAATATCGGAGAGATATTTGTTTACCAACTTGTTAGGAAACTTGTTTTGTTTTGTTACTGTCTAAACTACCTTACCTGCAGACAGATTTATACTCAGGTAACTGCATTTACATCATTATTCAAATATTTTATCATTTAAATTGCATGTATATTATCATGTAATCGTATTGTTATCGTGTTGAATGGTTTGTGACGTTAAGAAACAGCAAACCAAACTCCTGGGTTTAAATACAGCTGTTATTTTACAATGGTATCTTTGTTTGTAAAGGTGAATGTTTCATCATTGATTTCATCATTGAATGTTTCATTATATGATGCACTCAAATAATATGTTTAAAATATGTTAAAAGTGAAGTAAGATGTAATGTGCAGTAGTATGGAGGACCAAACCTGCAGAATTTATGAATAAATAAATGAATAAATAGATAAATAAATAAATATGATAATAGGAAAATAAATAAATGAATCAATGACTATAATAAAATAAATATCATTAATTTTTAATCAAATGTATTTTTGTATTATTTGTCCCCTAATTATTTATTATTTGCTTTTATATTTTAATGTATTTTTATTGTTTTAAATTAATTTTTTCCATTTATTCTTATATTTATTTATGCATTCATTTATTTTTATATGCATTTATTCCAATATGTATTTATTTCCACATTTATTTATTTTTAACCTTTATTTATTTACATTTTCTTTCTTTCTTTTTATATTTATTCTTACATGTCTTTGCCGTGCATAATAATAATGTGGGTTGGTCTTGCTTACCAAATATAAAAATGAATTACAGAATAAATAAAAGTTAAAAAATATTTTGTATGTAAAAATGTAAAAAAGAAAATAAATTAGGGAAAAAAACTACAATTTATTCTTTGATTAAGAATAAATCATATTTATTTATCAATCCATTTAATCCTTTATTTATTTTCCTATTATCACATATTATCACCTATTATCTTTTTATTCATTTACATATTAATTTATTCATTTTTACATATTAATTTATTCATTTTTTATTCTGCAGGTTTGGTCCTCCTATTGTCACCGATTCATTCATCAATGACACCACTTCATCAATCGCAACTCAGCGCACCTGGTCTCGCTCAACATCCCCGGAATTCTAATCGCTTCCACCTGCTCATCATCATTACTCACCTTGTTGCACACCATTCATAAGCTTCAGTCTCCTCTCACTCAGTGTCCGGTCTTGTCTATCCGTTACCTGTGACTCACTGGTTCCTTGTGTTCATTGCCTGGTTCCAGTTATTGCCTGATTTCAAGTGGTTTTCACTCCATGCTAATGTCCTATTTATATCTCCTCTGCGGCGGCCGTGAATTGGCTTTCTTGATACTCACGATCACCTTCCTGTGTTTCACCTGCACTGATCTACGACTGTTCAAGTGTCCTTCAGTAAGATCCAGCTGATCAAGTCGAGCTCTTTCTGTATCACTCCTGTTCACGGAATCCTCTGGGACTTGGGAATTAGCCTTTCGCCGAGCCCCGCCCCCCTTAGTTACTGTTGCTACGACCGACAAACAAATGGTCAAACACGACCAGCGGGACAGATTGCCATGACGGGAAGAGGTGTACCCGTGCGTGTCAGTGACCTTTTTTGGATCAATACCTCCGCGATATCCTCCAGATCGAGGCAAAATGGGTTACAGTATGCAGAGGAGGGATATATTCCAAATATAAAATACGCAATGAAGGAGACACGACTACTATCGAGGCTAATGCTTATACTGTCTCAAGCGAAATCTGAGAAACCCTATGACCTGTACCTCAAATGCAACCAGCACAGCCTTTAAGAAGATTTTATAAGCTGGTTCAGTGGCCAATTGTTTGGAGTTAGAAATATATAACTCACGCTGCATATTTAGTAATTTTGCCTCCGATACAGGATTATACATTCTCTTTAACGAGCAGGTTGTTCATTACCACGGCAACCGCTTGCGTGTCATGCTGAATGCGATTTTCGTGTTTATAAAGTAACTATACATAAGAGACAGAAAGATGCAGATAATCATACATTATTTAAGGTTATTTCTATTCGTTACGATATTGATATTAACTGATGTTGTCAAGCAAGCTTCATGCTTTCCCCGTTGCGAACCTGCACTCCTCTAAACTGTAACGTTAGCCTACAGGTGCTGCACTGCTAGTGACTGTTGCTCATTTCTCCCCGAAAATATCATGTTAACAACAAACCTTTAGAAAACGTAATTCCTTTGTGGATCCTCTTGATCTGCTTTCTCCATGTTTCTTTGACTAATCTCAGTGTCAGTCTCACGCACGCTGCACGCGAGTTAACCATGTTCAACACATGTAACTGGGAGTGGGGCCGTCCACACTGTTTTTATCCATTGTAGGCACCGCTCACGTTGTGTTTTCGGCTTTGGAAACGGATAGAACACAACTCCTCCAGACAATCTCTCGGGGTATCTAGTGTCCGATTTACAAACGCCGTGGGCACCGCTTCACCATCTTGCTTGGAGTCAATGTTTGACGGACCTGCTCACATAGTAACGGTTGCTATGATGTGTGATTGGTCAATGGCCGTTTTGGGGGAGGGGCCGGCGAAAGGTCAATTCCCCGGGACATCACGAGCCTTCAAGTATTCTGAAGTTGCTTATGCTTGTTTAAATAAACATTGTCACTCTATCTTTGTGTCTTCGTCCATCAGTACAAGCCTGACAGAAGACCGGACCATACTATGCAAGCTTCATCGGCTCATAATGTTCTACATTCCGGTGCTGAGACCACTCAGGGCGCCACCGCATCGACTGCCACAGTACATTCGCCTCTCTTCGAAGCGGACGCTGCATCATCCAGTCCACCTACCTCACTTCAAGAAACCCTCGCTGAACTTAGTCGCACTCTACAGAGTCTCCGACCGGCATCCAGTAGCCCCATGGCCCGACCCGCTTCATATTCGGGAGACGAGACTTGCAGTGGATTCCTTTTGCAGTGTCGACTTTACATGGAGATCCACGCCCACCAATTCATCTCTGAAAGAGCCAAGATATCCTATGGGTACAGAAATGAGCTATGGGTTTCTAATGCACACTCAAAAAAATGATTCAAGCCCTTCTTAGAGGTGACACATTTAAATCTAATTTGCTTTATTTAAATAAATATATTTAAGATCATATGTGTAAATATATTTAATTGGTTTAACTAAAATATTATTAATAGCTCCACTCAAAAAAAATATTCATTGGATGAACTCAATTAAGTTGTGGGCAGGATTTCCATCCAATAAATATATGTAGCCCCAACTCAATCTGAGTACATCCATTCAACAGAATGTAAATCAGTTAGCCTAACTCATTTGTAATAAATAGATGCAAAAGAATATAAACGAGAGAGGCTAGCTTATTTTTAACAAATACTTATCACTAACCAGAATGACTTTATTTCTGTCAGGCGTCTACAAATGTTTTATTGAGAATTAACAGGGGTTTAACTCTGTTTTCCATTTGAAGTCACCATAACAGTGATCAATGATTCCATTAGTTGGGCTCTTAACTCTTATTATATCTATTGTCTTTTTTTGCTGCTGTGACAGTGTGTTTGTTAAACACATTTGGAGCAGCAAAGAAAGCTAAAGTGAAATGAGATCAGCTGATGATGGTTAATGGTTGATGGTTTTATAATCATCATGAACCAGACTGATTCACTGAGGTATTTTAATCTAACAATTATGTTTTTTTCACAACAAACCTTGTTACTGCAGCATGAGATCAAGCATTATTATAACAATAAGTTTGAAAACTTTAACGAACATGAGCACAAAAAAATCAGTTTCTGATGACACACACAGACATCAACAATCAGCGTATGAATCTCAACAATGGTGACAATCACAAATATTTAGATAAACAGATTAATTCAGAACATCACTGAAAAGCTACTAATTCACAACAAACACAACAGCAAAAAATAAAAGCAAATATTTAGAATCAAACAAAATTATAGGACAGTTCAGCTGCATAATTTATTCATGTTGCAATGCATGCTGGGAGTTTTGTACTATGACGGTACCCAGCATGCATTGCAGCAAAGTACTTTTGATTGTCACCATTGTTGAGATTCATACGCTGATTGTTGATGTCTGTGTGTGTCATCAGAAACAGACTTTTTGTGCTCATGTTCGTTAAAGTCTTCAAACTTAGTGTTATAATATTCCTTGATCTCATGCTGCAGTAACACAAGGTATGTGTTGTGAAAAAAAACGTGAAAACATAATGGTTAGATTATAAAAACCTCAGTAAATCATTCTGTTTCATAATGATTATAAAACCATCAACAGGTTACCATCATCAGCTGATCTCATTTCACTTTAGCTTACTTTGCTGCTCCAAATGTGTTTAACAAACACACTGTCACAGCAGCATAAAAAGACAATAGATATAATAAGAGTTAAGAGCCCAACTAATGGAAACACTAATCACTGTTATGGTAACTTTAAATGGAAAACATAGTTATAAACCCCTGTTAATTTTCAATAAAACTTTTGTAGACATCTGACAGAAATAAAGTCAGTCTGGTTAGTAATAAGTATTTGATAGAAATAAGTTAATCAAGTCACTCATTTATATTCTTTTGCATCTATTTGATACAAATGAGTTAGGTTAACTGATTTACATTCTGTTGAATGGATGTACTCAGTTTGAGTTGGGGCTACAAATATTTATTGGATGGAAATCCTGCCCACACCTTAATTGAGTTCATCCAATGAATTATTTTTTTGAGTGCACCTGCTTTACAATCGTTGAGTTCCTTTCTGGAACACTTTCAAGTTGTCTTCACACAAACCTCGAATGCGGTTTCCATCCACGATCAGCTGCTATGTTAACGTCAGGGCTGTTCTACGGTGGCAGACTATGCCCTGCAGTTAAATTAGCAGCTTTTTGCCATGTTAAAAACACTGGGCAGTCTATAGTTTCAGTCGCTCTTGAACAAGCGTACCCTAGAAGAGGTGGGACTGACGTCCAAATCAAGTTTCCGTTGTGTAGTGGTTATCACGTTCGCTTTACACGCAACGGCCAGTCGCATGTAGGTGTAGAGCGTTGCTAGCCAATAAGAACGCAGGAAATTCCAGGGAGGGGGGACTGAAAAAATACACGAAATAACAGGTTCGATTCCCGTCTCGACCACAAATACCATAAAGTGTATCTACTGTAGATTCAAAAATGATTAGAAACTCATGTTAAGTACGATTTACATATAATAAACTAACTTTGTGCACAAAATAGAATAAAACGTGTAAGATTTGTTATTGTGTAGGATGTACAAAATGTGCAATTACCTTAATAAACATTTACATTATAATAGGGTATAGTTTTCTTTAATATAGAAAATATTTGAATGTGAATAATTGTAAAGAACATTTTGATAATGTTTTAGACCTTTACATTTTACATTGAGATATTTACATTATATTTGTTTAACTATGTACACAAATCCAATATATATATATGAAATATAACCAGTAAACACCAAATAGTAAGTTTCTCGTTTTATTTATAGTACAAAAATATACATATTATTATGTAAAACTGAAAAAGGTAATGTATTAAATACTTATAGATTAAACAAAAATAACATTAATAATAATAATAATAAAATATAAAGCTGTGGAGAACATGGGGAAAAAAAAGATTTTTTAAATCAATAATTATGTAGTGTTTAATGATAACAGTTATTAACATTTAGTGTTTACACATCTGAGCAAGATAAAATAATGCAAGTCAATACATCCTCCATCTGGACTCCAAAAGCCTCCATCTTTACTCCATAACATCTTGCAAGTAGCTAGTAACAGGTGCTTCCGTCTGTGCAGACGTCATTGATGCAGGAGCTGTAGGTGCTGATTGTGCTGCAGGAGGTGGTACAGAGCCATCAGTCTGTGAAGAAGGTCTACACACAGGAGCTGGTGGACTGGGAGAACTAGAGACTGCATGTGATGTCGGTGAAGGCTGTGGCAGAACTGCACGGAACACAAAGCAAAGGAAATAAATGCATATATATATATATATATATATATATATATATATATATATATATATATATATATATATATATATATATATGCGTGTATAACACATTTAATGCACGTGTGTTTAACTGTCTTTACTTTTTTTCTTCGAGTAGCTGGGAACAGGGGTTTCAGTCAGTGCAGACGGCATTGGTGCAGGTGTAGGTGCTGATTGTGCTTGAGAAGAGGTGGGACTGACGTCCAAATCAAGTTTCCGTATTGTAGTGGTTATCACGTTCGCTTTACACGCGAAAGGTGCTCAGTTCAAAACTGTCCGGAAACAAGTGGAGGCATTTTAAATATAAATGCTGCAATTCGCTATAACACTCTTACTTTTGAGACAGGTGAAGGCCATCGTACCAAGGAGCTGTAGGCAGACTGCCATGCCGAATGACCTCTGTTCTGTTGTTTGTGGAATTTACAGACTGTCACACTGCTTGCAGAGCAGATTATGGGAAGGAGCCATCTTCTAAAAAGCACATGTGTCTCATCAATAGGTTTCTGTAGTGTAGTGGTCATCACGTTCGCCTAACACGTGAAAGGTCCTCGTTTCGCAACCGAGCAGAAACAGCGGTTGGATTCTGACAGAAACTGTTTGCCACGCTAGGTGGGTGCAGCGCTCATTTCTTTTATATGCTTTTTAATAAGCGTGCACCTAAAGATTTTTTGTGTGCAACTTGAAGACATTTTTCCGTAGTGTAGTGGTTTTCACGTTCGCCTCACACGCAAAAGGTCCCCAGTTCGAAACTGGGCGGAAACTGTGGGTGATTTTTGCAAAAATATCGTATGCGATTTTCTGTTGAGCAGGTCAGTACACTTGCAGGGACGTTTGTGGTTTAAATTCAATCGCGGTTGGATTCTGACAGAAACTGTTTGCCACGCTAGGTGGGTGCAGCACTCATTTCCTTTATATGGTTTTTAATAAGCGTGCACCTTAAGATTTATGTCTGCAACATGAAGACTGTTTCCGTAGTGTAGTGGTTATCACATTGCCTCACACGCGAAAGGTCCCCAGTTCGAAACTGGGCGGAAACTGTGGGTGGTTTTTGCAAAAATATCGTATGTGATTTTCTGTTGAGCAGGTCGGTACACTTGCAGGAATGTTTGTGGTTTAATCTCTTTAGAAAAGGACAAAAATAAAACAAATGACCATTGAGGTTTCCTGTGTTCCGCTGTAATCCAGCAATTCGCTACAAAACCCTTACTTTTGAGACAGGTGAAGGCCATCGTACCAAGGAGCTGTAGGCAGACTGCCATGCTGAATGACATCTGTTCTGTTGTTTGTGGAATTCACAGACTGTCACACTGCTTGCAGGGCAGATTATGGGAAGGAGCCATCTTCTAAAAAACACATGCGTCTCATCAATATGTTTCCGTAGTGTAGTGGATAACACGTTTGCTTTACAATTTTTCTGAAATGTCATGACTTGAAATTCCAAGTGCCATAGAATCCCATAAATTGCACTAAAGTGTTACTTTAAAGGTCATGTACTGCAGGTCAGTGTTACTTTAATGTTTGGTTAATTCTAGCATGAACTGAATTGCAGTGCTTTGTCAACATTACTGCATTTCTGGATAAACTTGCCAGAGGGTTAAAGACTCTAGCTTGACCCTGCAGCCAAAGGTTAGGTTTGTCAGAAGTGGGATTCGAACCCACGCCTCCAGGGGAGACTGCGACCTGAACGCCAGCTGCCGAAGGATAGTCCGTCAAAATGGGGATAATGTTGAACAATGTTGAACGCCACAGCCAATCACGTTGACGCGCTATAACATTTGCAGCCAATTAGAGAGCGCCATTCTCGACATTATAACATTTGCAGCCAATCAGAGAGCGCCATTCTTGACTTTTTCCTTATCATTTTCGACATTTGACCAATCAGAGTACAAGGAAATGTCGATGGCACGTTTACGCTTAGCACCGCTAGGAGGAGGAGTCAGGAAGCTAGCCAAGTGTCAATCAAGTTGCCGAACTGAGCCGAAGGTGTACGAAGTAATGACATATCCTGAGGGGCATGTCAGAGGTCAAAAAGTTCAGACGTCGAGCATCACTGTCACGGAGGTTAGGCAGCATCATTTTAACGGAGGACTGCGAAACTTATTTTTTGGTAACTTTAACTGTATTTTCGGACAATGTAATTTTATATTTGTATATAATTGTATATATTATAATTGTAAATATCGTGTGTGCTTTTTTTAAGAAATAATTTGTATTATAGTAGTTTTGTTCAAAACGATATAACCTAACCGTTAGCCCCCCAACAAAAAAATGTCTGGCAAAAAATCCCATAAAGCCATGTCAGATACTGACTGGATTGCAAGGCTTAAAAAAGTTTGCAAGCACAGGAGTTTGGCCATCAAATGAGGGTAACAGGCCAGCTCCTCGACAGAAAAAGTGGCATGACGTGTACCAAAGGGTGAGTGTGCTTTTGTCACCTTTGCATGATGTAATAATTGTAATCCTAATCATTTAATTCTATGTCATCATTATTTATAGATATGTATGTAGATAATGTTGCAGGTATGTGAGATTTATGTTTATTTATGTAAAAAAAAAACTTTTTTTTGCACTGGGAGATTCAGAGATTTGAGGCAGTGGGGGTGGGGATGTTGAGTGAATGGATGTTTTTTTGAAGGTGTGAAATGTTCCTCTCTTGTTCTTTTAAAGGAGGATACAAACTTTACTCACTCTTTATCTCTAATTTTACAGTTTGTATCTCCCCTTAAAAGAACACTACAATAAATTAATGTGGCATTCATACTGATAAGTTAGAAATGCATGTATTCTATATTATATGTGTGATAATGTTTACAGATTGAAAGATGTCCGATGCAGTCTCGCGGCCAGACAACCTTGCTCGGAGCGGTCCCAAAGTGCATATGTGGTTTTCACACTTAAAAGGTAACAATGCAAAGATGTAACTTGTATTTTTTATATATATATATATAATTTACTGAACAAATTCTTCTCGTTCAACAATTATTGTAGCCTATGTATTTTTGTGGTTGTCTTAAGCAGGCCACAGCCTCTATTGGACAAGCACCAAGGGTTGTTGAACAACAGTCTGCCGCTACTGGACCAGCACAGCAGGTCATGGCGCAGAGTCAGCGTCAGCTCCCACCCCAGCCTACTTCTAAAATTATACCAAGTTTGTCAAAGGTAATAACATTTTTTTTTATATATATAATTGCAGTTTTAATATACGTTTAGTATAAAGGTTTAAGTTCAGTGGAAATGGCTGGTATGTTTTTACACCTACCTGCCAGCTGTCACACCTTGTACAGGGGCGGCTGTAGTCTGCTTATTGGTCAGTTTCACTGTCTCAGGTTGGTTTAGATCAAGTAAAATGGTGAAAGAACAATATAACCTATGTGATCTCTCTTTCTTCTCTGGGCTCTGCTCTTGCATTCTCCTCTTCCTCTCTAATTGGGCTTTGCCATTATGCCATATGCCATAAACAATATTCCAAACCTTAGATACAGTATAAAAACCTCGGCTTCTTCAATGATATCAGTTCAAAAACAATATATCTCAGCTGATAATAAACAAACAATTGAATAATTGACACACACCTGATTTATGTTGGGTAAATTGGGCCAACCATAGCTGATTCCAGTCTGGCTTAGACTCAGTGGCAGGGGTTATTTTTTTCTGTTACATTGACACTTATACAGTAAAAGGAGGACTTTGAGGAGTGATGTTTTTGGAAACAGAAAAAGACAAACACTGTAATGTCTGGACGAGGAAGAGTAAGAGCAAGGGGCCCAGGGAGAAGAGCAGGCCCAGTGAGAGATGCAGTGAGAGATACAGTGAGAGATACAGTGAGAGGTGCAGTGAGAGGTGCAGTGAGAGGTGCAATGAGATGTGCAGTGACAGATGCAGTGAGAGATGCAGTGAGATGTGCAGTGAGAGGTGCAGTGAGATGTGCAGTGACAGATGCAGTGAGAGATGTAGTGAGATGTGCAGTGACAGATGCAGTGAGAGATGCAGTGAGAGATGCAGTGAGAGATGCAGTGAGAGGTGCAGTGAGATGTGCAGTGACAGATGCAGTGACAGATGCAGTGACAGATGCAGTGAGAGATGCAGGGAGAGGTGCAGTGAGAGATGCAGTGAGAGGTGCAGTGAGAGGTGCAGTGAGAGGTGCAGTGACAGATGCAGTGAGAGATGCAGTGAGAGGTGCAGTGAGAGATGAGAGGTGCAGTGAGAGGAGCAGGGCCAGGGAGAAGAGCAGGCCTAAGGAGAGGGCAAGGTAGAGGTGTAAGAATGTGTGGTGGTGGCATTCCAAGGGCTGCAAGAACAGTAGTCAGTGATGAAATTCGTGCCACTATCATTGACCATGTAATCAACCACGGTCTTTCACTAAGAGAGGCTGGTAAACACTAAAGGGGAAAAAAACTGATTTGCTTTTTACTGGAATACTGTACATGTGGACATACTGATCCCAACCAATAAATTTAGTGTAAAATGGTGGATTGCATGTTTTGTATGCAAATACCTGTAAAACTGAAACACAAAAGTCTATGAAGTTTTTGTAATACAATAGCCAGTATTTTGAAACCTGTTGTACTTTGATTGACTGCATGTACCTTGTGAAGTGTAAACAAGTGTTATTCTTTGACAGAATAATTTCATTCTGAGTCAGATTTCCAGTGTTTTGGTAAAGTTAGTGTGTGCAGAGAAAGATGTGTTCTATTTTGAAATGAAGAGTTAATATATATTTACAGTTTTTTTCAATTGTTTACACGCAATTTTGAAAACCTCTACCTCCTTCTCCTCTTCCTCTACCTCCTTCACCTCTTCCTCTAACTCCTTCTCCTCTTTCTCTACCTCCTTCTCCTCTTCCTCTACCTCCTTCTCCTCTTCATCTACCTCCTTCTCCTCTTCCTCTACCTCCTTCTCCTCTTCATCTACCTCCTTCTCCTCTTCCTCTACCTCCTTCTCCTCTTCATCTACCTCCTTCACCTCTTCCTCTACCTCCCTCTCCTCTTCCTCTACCTCCTTCATCTCCTCTTTGAGCCCCCCCTCTTATTCTCACTCTTCTTCTTCATCTTCTTCTAGCTCCTTCCATTTTTGTTGAAGACAGGTGAACTCACCTGCTGCCTTTTATAGCACTCCTGAGTGATGCGTTTTCAAATTAACACATGTGTGCTTCCACGCCTGATGGATGTGCATATCCAATTCATTCATTAGTGTGGTCAATGGCAATCCGGGGCTTTGTAATGACAAGGAAGTAACCTCACAATCCTTATCTGTGTCTAAGGTGTGAAAATTTGTGTAGAGTTTTACAAATCACTGTGTGTAATGTTTTGCTAAAAGGGTAAAGCAGACATTGTGTGTAATGTTGTGCAAATCTGTGGAGGGGTTTTGCTCATTGGAGTAGAATTTTGCAAATTGTGTGGAAATTTTTATTTTAGTGTGTAAACAATCATAAAAATCTGTAACAAAATGTGTTCTTGAGAAGAAAATTATGTTTTGTTGGTGTGAGTCTGTGTTAAGAGTTTAGGAAAAAGTATCTGAAGTATGGGTAAGCGCTTGTTAGCGATTGAAAAAAACTGTAAATACTTTTGAAAACAGATTCAAATAAGCGGCGATCCTCAATTGCAATATTATTTCCCACTATTACTGTTTTTGACTGTATTTTAATCATATTTCAAAAACAAAAAGAATCTTACTGAACATAGACCTTTAAACAGTATTGTATAATTCCATCTAGGATTAGTTAAAATTATTGGACAGTTATGACTGTTTCTTTCTCTTGTTATATATGCAACATATATTATATTTCATTGCATGTTGTCTCGGTAAGTAATTTCAAATTTTATTGGTCCAAAATAATTGAATTTGCATATTAACTGTCACAACTCAGTAGAGTCACACAAATTAGTGCTAGCAGCTGACACAATTCTGAAAACTATTGGAACAAATGTATACATTTTATTCTATAACCTTAAGTACGTATTTGACATCCAATATTTTCTATTTTATATGAGGGTAGTCTTGGATAGATAAAGCGGTAATTAAATAAATGACCTGCTAGACTAAATGTTTTGTCTTTTTCCTTCACAGACTACTCCTTCGGGGGCATTACTGCAAGATGCATCTGCAGTTCGACTGCATCGTTTGTGGTCGGACACTTTGCCACCAGAGGTTCACAGGTGGATTGCCAGCAGGCTTTTTAAAATGGGGCCCAAGGGAAAACCAGAGCTTCGAGACAACCTACAGCTCTGGTATTACCCACCACAGCCAGCACTTATTTACAACCAGGCTCCAGCTCCAGACAGATTTTTTTGTCATGCTCTGTTGCTGTGGATGCCGTACAAGCTGTGGAAGATCAAGGCTCTCTGTCCCAATTCTGCCTGCGGGCAGCATCAGCTGACTGGAGGCGGTCTGCACAAAAGGGCACGGCAGGTTCTGGACATCGATAGGATGTACAACATGGTCAAAGAAACCCTCATCTGTACCAAGTGTAAAGCCTCGCATGTGTCCTGGAGTCAGACTGTCCTGCAACAGCTGGATCTGGGCCATCGCTCTGAATTTCAGGTCATCCTCACGCGGAAGTAAGGGCACTTTAATTCCACATCCAGTTGATAGCCCATCATCACATATGTTTGCAAATACTTTACAAATCAATTATGTAAAATATATGAATGTGTGGATTTTGCTTTTCCTAAGGTATGCCTGTGATATGAGAGTCATTCGGCTCCTGCGTGAGCGTGGCCTAGGCAACAGTCCCACGCGGGTCATCAAACAGCTGCGTGAGAACCACAGTGTGGAGTGGCTCCAGCGTATGGCCCGGTACACCACCCAATGTGTGGACTTCCTCAAACGACCCGGGGTGTTGCAAATACAATTCCAGGAACCCCCAGAGCCTACAGTGGTCCCAAGCTGCAAGTGGCTGCTCACCGTGTACAGCCAAGACATCCTGACAAGGCTGGATGAAATCCATGCAAGGATAACATCTACGTATGGTTCAGTCTTGAAGATGGATTCCACTAAAAAGGTTAGCAGGGGATTTTTGTTAATTTATGGTGTTTACTGTTATATCATTATCAGAGCATGAGTATCATATTCTACATGGTGTGATGTTTCATTGCATTGCATGCTTCCTGTCATCTACTGCAGATCACTAAGAAGCTGGCTGGGACGGCAAGGGGAACGGGACTCTGGCTTACCTCTGTTGGCAATGAGTTTGGTCAGGTGCTCATGAGTGTGCTGACAGCACAGGAAGGAGCAGGACTGGACATGATGGTCGATGGTCTGGTGAAAAGGTACCAGCAGGCTAGTGTGGATCCACCTGCTGTTTTGTACGTGGACTGTGGCTGCTGCACTGATGTGGGTGAGACCAAGCTGAAAACCAGATTCAGAGGGTGGCCTGATCTCATGATTCGCTTGGACATCTGGCATTTTATGCGCAGGATTGCCATGGGGTGTACAACTGATGCCCATCAGCTGTATCCCATCTTCATGTGACGGCTGTCAGCGTGCATTTTTGAGTGAGATGCGGCTGATGTTTCTATGCTTCGCAAAGCAAAGAGAGAGCTGTTGATATCCCAGGGTTGGCCTGCGCTGACAGATGAAGATGTCAACAAGCATCTTACCAGGAATGAGCTGGCACTCCATTGCCGGAGGAGGACCTGTGGAGAGGAGACTACCATCCTTCTCCTTGAGCGGCTGCTTACAGAGCTCCTGAGCAGCAAGGGCAAAGACTCCCTGGGTGTTCCTCTCCTGGACCGAGAAAGGATGGAGCACATCTGGAATGTCCAGAAGAAGCATGTGAAATGCATTCAAGACCCCCCTGGTGTTGTGCTCTATACAGAGACAGGGAGCCTAAACAAGGGAGGTGTGCTTCTGAAGACCTACAGATGTGCCAGAGGCTCCACTTCTCTCGAGTCCTTTCATTTACACCTGAATCGTTTCATCCCAGGTGTTGTCTTTGTCACACACACTGTGCAGGTGTAAAGAAAGAGCATTAAGTGTTTTTGTGTGTTCCTTTAACACCTCCTAAACACTGTTGTGTCTATTTACAGGGACCAGTGCAAACAGTCTGAACTTTCAGATTTATCTGCTGGAGGGTCTACACCGGTGGAACCAGGACCGGGAGGCTGCTTCCCTGTCATCGGAGCCATCAGCTTTGCGCAGCTACACAGGAGAACTTGTTCACTGTGTAAACGGCAATTATGAAAAGCTGTTTGGCAGGAAAGTGGTCCCCACGTTTTGTCCCCCTGCATGTTACACCGGTGAGAATTGTTTTATATATTTTTTATTTTATCAACTTGCAATTTCTGTGTAACCTCCGTCTATATGTCAGATTTAACCCTATAGAGTCGATTGTATCATAATTGATATGCAAGTTTCTAAAGGACTCTAAATGATCAACATGATCAAAAATTTTTAAGAAACATGCCCTCTGTCGTCTGATTGATTATAGTCTTTTAGTATAATTGTAAAAGTGTCCACCTTCAGCTCGTGCTTCACGTTTCTTTTCATTGTAAAACCTTTACTGATTTTATAAAGTAATTGTAAGAATAACTTTTATATTGTTAGTAATATTTAATGACTAGTTACTAGACTGAAGCAGCTTGGGTTCACTTGATTAGAAAATCATGTTACATGTAAATATCAAAATGATCATCAGACTTTTCTCTCAATCATCATTGTATTGCATTTCATTTCATGTTTTTCCCCCATAATTAAACGTGTTTGGCCTCTTAATAAAACTGTTTTGTTTTTTTTCTCCTTGACGATGAGCTCTATATTCTCACACTATATGAGCTACTACAAAAGCCTAATGTATCAAATATGATACACAACATTCTATTTAATTTCCGTTTGTTTATTGTTTTTATTTCAGGTGAGCTCATTGGAGTGCAGTATCTGTTCCAGCAGACTGGTCAGGCACTGCAGGACATGAATCCTGACTCTGAACTGACAGCAGAGCTCATTGAGGACCTCAGTGTGGAGGAGCGAGATGAAGATGAGGGCTTCTGTGACATCAGCGAGGATCACACAATAGCAGATCCGGAGGCTGTTCTGTCACCACCCTCTTCCACACTGACACTGGGTTCTTCCACCCGGGTCACCAGCAGTGCCACACCTGTACTGGGCTCCACATCCCCTTCACTGGTCCCTGACCCCAAACTTGTCCTCACACAGTCTCCTTCATCACCTGGACCCTCAGGGACTGCTGTTACACCTGTTCCCTCTGAAACATCTGTTTCAACTCTCCCCTCAGAGCCAGAGGATGCTGGTCAGGATGATGATGAAGAAGAGACGGTAAATACTACTCCTTTGTATGTCTTTCAAATTAACTAGAATAATTATGATGAATTAACATCCAGTGCTTTAAATCCAGACTTTCCACATATTTTACATTTAAAAGTACAGCCTAAATTCATTTGTAAGCTGCAAATACACATCAAGTCAAGTCATCTTTATTTATTTGGTGCTTTGTAAAATGTCAAGAATGGCGCTCTCTCTGCTTTGTACTATACAGTGCTTTACGGTGATAAACAGGAAAATAACACAATCAGTTATGGAATTATGCATTAGACAGATGTGATGTAATAATTGTATTGCATGTTTGTGTTTTTTAATAGGCTGTTGACTACCAAAATATCCCGGGTTATCAACATGTGGACCAGCTGGCAGAATATCTGGTGGATCTCCGGGACCACACAGCCCTCAGCCTGACCAACCAGGAAGCCAACACCATAATTGCTCTTTGGCAGAACCTGGATGACCGGGACAAGGAACGGGTGGTGTATGACAGTCGATACCGAAAGAGACTGCTGAGTGGACGCTTCAAGGTCCCGAAGAAGCCCACTCACCCTGGTGTAGAGAGCACCACCAGATGTGTGCTGGGTGCAAGCAGCGCACCCGCTCAGTGGCCTGACTGTTGCCGTCTGCTGGAGACCATCTTCATCAGACTTTGCACTGTCCACCCAAGCCCCAAAAGAAAAGGCAAGGGAGCCCTGTCAAGATTGTCTCTGATCCTGCAAGACTATCGCAGGATAAGGCAGCTTGTACTGGCAACAGCTTGGTGATGGGAGGAACATCCATGCAGCTGGTGGAGGTTAACCAGAACACCCTGATTCAGTGGTATAACAAAAGACAGAAAAAGCAGGAGCTGTCTGTGCTGCTTCAGGGCATTCAGTTGCCTCAGCCCCTCCCTGAAGCTCATGAGCCTCTCCAGGTAGCCAAACGTCTACGGACTGAGCGAGAACAACCAGGGGAGCAGCACCAGTACAAGCTACCAGAGAGCACAGCTGGTCAGGCAAAGCAGAGGCAGACTTCTGTTGGGCGACCCCCTCTCAGACCCAAGGCACCAGCGCAGAGTCAGACGTTGCTGACACCATCTGCATCTGGAGCATCACTGCAGATGGTACCAAATATACTTATACCATCAGCACCAGGTTTCCAGGGTGTGCCAATGTTCCAGGCTGTGCCAATGTTCCAGGGTGTGCCAATGTTCCAGGGAGTGCAAATGATCCAGGGCATCCCAATGGCCCAGGGGATGCAAATGATACAGCCACTGTTACAGCCAACAGCTGTACAGGGCACCCGCTTACCCGCTTCACCAGCTGCCAATCCAGACGCCATGCCCAAGAGACACTACAGGAGAACCGTAGAGGCCAACACTTGCAAAAAATGTGGGCAATTTAAAACAAGTGCAACAGGACATAGCCAGTACAGGGGCAGGGTGTATTGCCCACAGACTGAGACTGTTTCAAAAGAGGTGTGGTTAGAGGAAATGCGGAGAACCATTTCCAAATAATGTATATATTTTCATGTATATAGCATCATGTATATAGTGTGAAACAGCATCCCACCTGCAACTTATTTGAATGGCCTGTTCGTCCACGGCAAATCTAAGTGACAGCCCGTGGCCCTGCCCATTGACCACAGAGAGCCTATTTGTCCCACTGACCGCCTATGTGACCACGAATGGCCTATGTGTCCCATCAGAAGAACTATGCATTATTAGACTTAAAATGGCATTTCCATGGACAGCTTACAGGGACTCTGTCAAATAAGTTAAAGGTGGGATGCTGTTTTCGACTTTTTTGGAGCGGGTGAGTTCTTGGAAACTATGGGTGAGTTTTTGGAAAACTCAAATTTGTGAGGTCAAACCTACTGTAAACCACACTGGGTACACAATACAACACACTGATGTACATTAAAGCTATTAATTATGCATAGTTAGCCTAAAAATGGACTGTCCACGAACAGCCTATTTGGATCCAGTCAAATAAGTTACAGGTCGGCACAGGAAGGTGTCCTCAGACATCCTATTTGGACCCTGTAAAATAAGTTACAGGTGGGCAAAGTAAGGGCCCACCTGTAACTTATTTGGCAGGGTCCAAATAGGCTGTACGTGGTCAATGCATTAATAGGTCATATTTCATAATTACAGTGGTTTTACAAGGTGAAACCTACTGTACACCACACTGGGGACACAATACAACACACTGATGTACATTAAAGCTATTAATTATGCATAGTTAGCCTAAAAATGGACTGTCCACGAACAGCCTATTTGGTCCCTGTCAAATAAGTTACAGGTGGGCAAATTAAGGGCCCACTGTAGCCTAAAAATGGGCTATCCACGAACAGCCTATTTGGTCCCTGTCAAATAAGTTACAGGTGGGCAAATTAAGGGCCCACTGTAGTCTAAAAATGGACTGTCCACGAACAGCCTATTTGGACCCTGTCAAATAAGTTACAGGTGGGCAAAGTAAGGGCCCACATGTAACTTATTTGACGGAGTCCAAATAGGTTGTCCGTGGTCAATGCATTAATAGGCCATAATTCATAATTACAGTGGTTTTTTGTGGTCAAACCTACTGTACACCACACTGGGGACAGAATACAACACACTGATGTACATTAAAACTATTAATTATGCATAATTAGCCTAAACATGGACTGTCCACGGACAGCATTTAGGGCACCCGTCAAATAGGTTATGGGATGCTGTTTTTGACTCTAACGCACTTAACGGGGTACTACGGACCCCAGTCTTTGTGGACCGTCTGAGGGGACCCTGAGGGGCCACAGATTTCAAATTGGAGCCATTCGGAGCTATTGGGACCGTTCCGTGGGGATGTCCACCAAACGCCTATGAAAATGAATGGGATAAGTTGCACGTGTCAGTGGCTCCCGCGCGGCCCCCGGGGGTCCGAGGGGCCCCAAACTCGACAAAAAGTTGCGTCACGTGGCCCTCTGCAACAGACCGAGCGGGCTAGGTCGAGACATGCCAAGTTTATTTTTAGCTATTTTTTATGCACCTCTCTGTCTCCCATTGATCTCTTTGGGAGCATGTGTCTGCTAGGGTTAATTCAGCAGTTAGGATTAGAGGGCCTCCTAGGCTCGGGAAGCATCTAGAGCCACGATACTCTGGGGCCCGATTCGGGGGCCCGTGGCGGTCGTCCGTGACGAATCTCGAGGTCCTACGACCTTTCGACCCCTTAGGGCGACTGTTTATTTGATTATCAGAAACTTGATTTGGACGTCAGTCCCACCACTTCTAGCGTACGCTTGTTCAAAAGCGACTGAAACTATAGACTGCCCAGTGTTTTTAACATGGCAAAATGCTGCTAATTTTGTTGGCAGACCGAACATTTTATATTACTGTACAGGAAACCTCAGTGGTCATTTGTTTTATTTTTGTCCTTTTCTAAAGAGATTAAACCACAAACATCCCTGCAAGTGTACTGACCTGCTCAACAGAAAATCGCATACGAAATTTTTGCAAAAACCACCCACAGTTTCCGCCCAGTTTCGAACTGGGGACCTTTCGCGTGTGAGGCGAACGTTATAACCACTACACTACGGAAACACGTCTTCATGTTGCAGACATAAATCTTTAGGTGCATGCTTATTAAAAAGCATATAAAGGAAATGAGCGCTGCACCCAACTAGTGTGGCAAACAGTTTAAAATTCTGTCAGAATCCAACCACTGTTTCTGCTCAGTTTCGAACCGAGGACCTTTCGCGTGTTAGGCGAACGTGATGACCACTACACTACAGAAACCTACTGACGAGGTGAATGTGCTTTTTAGAAGATGGCTCCTTCCCATAATCTGCTCTGCAAGCAGTGTGACAGTCTGTAAATTCCACAAACAACAGAACAGAGGTTATTCGCCATGGCAATCTGCCTACAGCTCCTTGGTACGATGGCCTTCACCTGTCTCAAAAGTAAGGGTTTTGTAGCGAATTGCAGCATTTATATTTAACATGCCTCCACTTGTTTCCACCCAGTTTTGAACTGAGGACCTTTCGCGTGTAAAGCGAACGTGACAACCACTACACTACGGAAACTTGTTTTGGACATCAGCCCCACCGCTTCTAGGGTACGCTTGTTCAAAAGCGACAGAAACTATAGACTGCCCAGTGTTTTTAACATTGCAAAATGCTGCTAATTTTGTTGGCAGACCGAACATTTTATATTACTGTACAGGAAATCTCAATGGTCATTTGTTTTATTTTTGTCCTTTTCTAAAGAGATTAAACCACAAACATCCCTGCAAGTGTACTGACCTGCTCAACAGAAAATCGCATACGAAATTTTTGCAAAAACACCCACAGTTTCCGCCCAGTTTCGAACTAGGGACCTTTCGCATGTGAGGCGAACGTTATAACCACTACACTACGGAAACACGTCATCAGGTTGCAGACATAAATCTTTAGGTGCATGCTTATTAAAAAGCATATAAAGGAAATGAGCGCTGCACCCAACTAGTGTGGCAAACAGTTCAAATTCTGTCAGAATCCAACCACTGTTTCTGCTCGGTTTCGAACCGAGGACCTTTCGCCCTTTAGGCCACAGAGTAAGGGAAGGGGTCCGCGGACAGCTTAAAAGGTAGTGCCTTGGACCGGCGCGCAACGCCCCCTAGGCGATTTTTCAGGGCCCGGCCGACCGCGTCACCTGTCACCTGTAACTTATTTGACCGGACCTGTTTAGGCTGTCCGTGTTCGATGCATTGACAGGTCACAATTCATATTGTAAATGTTTTATTGCTTAAAACATGCAGTACAGTGGACAGGGAAGACAATGCAACATGTTGGTGTACTTTACAGCTCATAATTATGCATAATTAGCCTTAAAATGACATGTCCACGGACAGCTTACAGGGACCCTGTCACATAGGGTACAGGTGAGATCTTTTCTATATTTTGATGTCATGATTGATAAAAAAATGCATAAAAATGATTAAATATCAATTTTACGATAATCTCTGGGCCCCACTGAGCGATTTGCAGCCTTCAGAACCCCGAAATTCCACTGTCCACGAACAGCCTACATTTTTGAATGGGATAAGTTGCAGATGGGACGTCCAGATCTCAGCCTCTGGACACAATTTGGAGATGAAACCTGCGCTCCTGTGCTCATCTGGACATGCCCTGCCCATGGTGTGAATTTCAAAGAGATTGGAGAAACTTGAAAATCCGACCCAAAAAATCTCAAAGGGAGAACTTTTGAGTCGGATTTTCAAGTTTCTCCAAACGCCCTGAAATTCACAGCACTGTCTGGGCACGTCCAGATGAGCGCAGGAGCGCAGGTTTCAGCTCCAAATTGTGTCCAGAGGCTGAGATCTGGACGTCCCACGTACAATCTATCCCATTCAAAAATTTAGGCTGTTCGTGGACAGTGGAATTTCGGGGTTCTGAAGGCTGCAAATCGCTCAGGGGGGCCCAGAGATTAACGTAAAATTGATATTTAATCAATTTTATTCATTTTTATCAGTCATGACATCAAAATATAAAACAGCATCCCTCCTGCAACTTATTTGAATGGCCTGTTCGTCCACGGCCAATCTAAGCGACAGCCCGTCGCCCTGCCCACTGACCACAGAGAGCCTATTTGTCCCACTGACCGCCTATGTGACCACAGGAAGGTGTACACGAACATCCTATTTGGACCCTGTCAAATAAGTTACAGGTGGGCAAAGTAAGGGCCCACCTGTAACTTATTTGACAGGGTCCAAATAGGCTGTACGTGGTCAATGCATTAATAGGTCATATTTCATAATTACAGTGGTTTTATAAGGTGAAACCTACTGTACACCACACTGGGGACACCATACAACACACTGATGTACATTAAAGCTATTAATTATGCATAATTAGCCTAAAAATGGACTGTCCACGAACAGCCTATTTGGACCCTGTCAAATAAGTTACAGGTGGGCAAAGTAAGGGCCCACTAAAAATTGACTGTCCACGGACAGCCTATTTGGACCCTGTCGAATAAGTTACAGGTGGGCAAAGTAAGGGCCCACCTGTAACTTATTTGACGGAGTCCAAATAAGCTGTCCGTGGTCAATGAATTAATAGGTCATATTTCATAATTACAGTGGTTTTATGTGGTCAAACCTACTGTACACCACACTGGGGACACAATACAACACACTGATGTACATTAAAGCTAATAATTATGCATAATTAGCCTAAAAATGGACTGTCCACGAACAGCCTATTTGGACCATGTCGAATAAGTTACAGGTGGGCAAAGTAAGGGCCCGCCTGTAACTTATTTGACGGGGTCCAAATAGGCTGTCCGTGGTCAATGCATTAATAGGTCATATTTCATAATTACAGTGGTTTTATAAGGTGAAACCTACTGTAAACCACACTGGGGACACAATACAACACACTGATGTACATTCAAGCTATTAATTATGCATAATTAGCCTTAAAATGACATGTCCACGGACAGCTTACAGGGACCCTGTCATATAGGTGACAGGTGGGATCTTTTCTATATTTTGATGTCATGATTGATAAAAAAATGCATAAAAATGATTAAATATCAATTTTACGATAATCTCTGGGCCCCCCTGAGCGATTTGCAGCCTTCAGAACCCCGAAATTCCACTGTCCATGAAACAGCCTAAATTTTTGAATGGGATAATTTGCAGGTGGGACGTCCAGATCTCAGCCTCTGGACACAATTTGGAGATGAAACCTGCGCTCCTGTGCTCATCTGGACATGCCCTGCCCATGGTGTGAATTTCAAAGAGATTGGAGAAACTTGAAAATCCGACCCAAAAAAATCTCAAAGGGGTACGTACCATGCTGCAAATCGCTCAGGGGGGCCCAGAGATTAACGTAAAATTGATATTTAATCAATTTTATTCATTTTTATCAGTCATGACATCAAAATATAAAACAGCATCCCACCTGCAACTTATTTGAATGGCCTGTTCGTCCACGGCAAATCTAAGTGACAGCCCGTGGCCCTGCCCATTGACCACAGAGAGCCTATTTGTCCCACTGACCGCCTATGTGACCACGAATGGCCTATGTGTCCCATCAGAAGAACTATGCATTATTAGACTTAAAATGGCATGTCCATGGACAGCTTACAGGGACTCTGTCAAATAAGTTAAAGGTGGGATGCTTTTTTCGACTTTTTTGGAGCGGGTGAGTTCTTGGAAACTATGGGTGAGTTTTTGGAAAACTCAAATTTGTGAGGTCAAACCTACTGTAAACCACACTGGGTACACAATACAACACACTGATGTACATTAAAGCTATTAATTATGCATAGTTAGCCTAAAAATGGACTGTCCACGAACAGCCTATTTGGATCCTGTCAAATTAGTTACAGGTGGGCACAGGAAGGTGTCCTCAGACATCCTATTTGGACCCTGTAAAATAAGTTACAGGTGGGCAAAGTAAGGGCCCACCTGTAACTTATTTGACAGGGTCCAAATAGGCTGTACGTGGTCAATGCATTAATAGGTCATATTTCATAATTACAGTGGTTTTATAAGGTGAAACCTACTGTACACCACACTGGGGACACAATACAAGACACTGATGTACATTAAAGCTATTAATTATGCATAGTTAGCCTAAAAATGGACTGTCCACGAACAGCCTATTTGGTCCCTGTCAAATAAGTTACAGGTGGGCAAATTAAGGGCCCACTGTAGCCTAAAAATGGACTGTCCACGAACAGCCTATTTGGTCCCTGTCAAATAAGTTACAGGTGGGCAAATTAAGGGCCCACTGTAGCCTAAAAATGGACTGTCCACGAACAGCCTATTTGGACCCTGCCAAATAAGTTACAGGTGGGCAAAGTAAGGGCCCACCTGTAACTTATTTGACGGAGTCCAAATAGGTTGTCCGTGGTCAATGCATTAATAGGCCATAATTCATAATTGCAGTGGTTTTTTGTGGTCAAACCTACTGTACACCACACTGGGGACAGAATACAACACACTGATGTACATTAAAACTATTAATTATGCATAATTAGCCTAAATAAGGACTGTCCACGGACAGCATTTAGGGCACCCGTCAAATAGGTTACAGGTGGGATGCTGTTTTTGACTCTAACGCACTTAACGGGGTACTACGGACCCCAGTCTTTGTGGACCGTCTGAGGGGACCCTGAGGGGCCACAGATTTCAAATTGGAGCCATTCGGAGCTATTGGGACCGTTCCGTGGGGATGTCCACCAAACGCCTATGAAAATGAATGGGATAAGTTGCACGTGTCAGTGGCTCCCGCGCGGCCGCCAGGGGTCCGAGGGGCCCCAAACTCGACAAGAAGTTGCGTCACGTGGCCCTCTGCGACAGATCGAGCGGGCTAGGTCGAGACATGCCAAGTTTATTTTTAGCTATTTTTTATGCACCTCTCTGTCTCCCATTGATCTCTATGGGAGCATGTGTCTGCTAGGGTTAATTCAGCAGTTAGGATTAGAGGGCCTACTAGGCTCGGGAAGCATCTAGAGCCACGATACTCTGGGGCCCGATTCGGGGGCCCGCGGCGGTCGTCCGTGACGAATCTCGAGGTCCTACGACCTTTCGACCCCTTAGGGCGACTGTTTATTTGATTATCAAAAAGTAAGACTGTTAAGTTAGCACTTTTAAACATCCGCTCACTTAAAAATAAATCACTTTTAGTCAACGACTTAATAACCACATACAACCTGGATTTTATGTTGCTGTTTGGGAAGATCTAAATGCGTCTCTTCGCTGTGACATTTTCGATACAGCACTTGATGTAGAAGAGGACAGACTCTGTGTGTGTGTGTCCAGGTCCTGATCTTCAAAAATACTCCACTCTGTGCAGACGAAGCAGTTTTGCAGCTGGATGAGAGCATTTTCAGTTTTCATTTTGGTTTGTGTGGCTGGTTTTGTTTGCCTCCTGAGGGGGGTGTAGGCCGGGAAGAGGAGCAGGGAGAGGTGGTCTGATTGTCCGAGGTGGGGGAGGGGGGACGCTCTGTAGTCATGTTTAATGTTGGAATAAACATGATCTAATGTGTTTTCTCCCCTAGTGGCACACTTGACGTGCTGATGGAATTTGGGGAGAACAATCTTAAGGCAAGCTTTATTAAAGTCCCCCGCGATGATGTGAACGCCATCCGGATGAGCCCTCTGTTGTTTAGTTACCATGAGCTGAAGCTGGCCGAGTGCCGTGCTAATGTTAGCATTGGGATTGATGTGATTTACTTTTCCCTCCACTTGTTAATGCCACATTATCACCAATACATGACCAACTTTAGATGTTGATGTATCATTGAAAATAAATTATGGTGATTATTGTTTGCTTTAGTTGGGCTCTTGACCCTTGACGTCTTATCATTAGTTTGTCTCTGGCTGCTGTAACTGTGTATTTCTTATAATATTTGTTATGCCAAAAAATGCAGGAGAAAATGTCATCAGATGAAGTTAGTCATGTATTGGTGATAGTGTGGCATTAACAAGTGGAGGGAAAAGTAAATCAAAATTTAAAATAATCCGACTATGCCACAATGTGGCATTAACTAGTGGAGGGAAAAAAACACAAATGTTATGGCGAAAAATGCAAGCGAAACTTAGATGATGTAATAGCGCAGCGCTTCTGTGTCGTTAAATAGGCTCACTATTGGCCGACGCTGGTCATGTGTGTGATGCGTGTGACGTGTGAAATCTTTCAGAGTATCACGGCACTGCATGAATTTCTGCAGTAGTATTGGGATGTGAAATTAACAATTAATATTAAACAATTTAATCAGAGACTCTGATATCAGTCAATCAGGCCACTAAAAGATGACTACTGTAATTCCTCAAATAAAAACCGGTAGTCAATTAAACGCCGGCTGGGCCTCTGATAGTGGCCGGGGGCGGGGTCAACACAGACAATTAAAGGCCGGTCTTAAATTAAGGCTGGGGAAAATTTAGTGTTGATAGGTAATCTCCTAAGTGCCTTTCATGTAATGACATAACGTAACATACTCATTTTCCACTAGATATTTCCCTCTAACGTTACATCTCATCAGCAATTTCGATTTTGGCACGCACTGCAGGAGCTGACCACTGAGGAGCGGATGTACAGTGACGTGACATCACTGCCAAATTCAAATTGTGCTTTCGCGCTATGGCTGGCGCTGAGCTAAAGACGGACTTTCAGCGCTGGTCATACCGTCCGTATATATCACAACTATTCAGTGTTTTTAACCACATCATTTTTATTTTAGGTTTCAGACATTTAAATACATATAATTTATAGCAAAACAATACATTTATAGTTTGTAAAATACACAATGGTGTCTATGGAACCAGCAATAATTATTCATTCAAATATATTTGCCGAGGTGTTTTAGGGTGCTTTCACACCTGCCTCATTTAGTTCGGTTGAATCGCACTAGAGTTCGTTTTCCCCCTTGGTGCGGTTCGTTTGGGCAGGTGTGAAAGCAGCAATCGCACTTGGGTGCGCACCAAAAGCGGACCAAATAAGCGTACCGAGACCTCCTCGAAGAGGTGGTCTCCGTACGCTTTCAAGCGAACTCTGGAGCGGTTTGTTTGTGGTGAGAACGTGATCCGACCTCGAACAGACCCAACTGCCAAAGAACTGCGCATTTTTGGACTTAACCAGCTGCTGTAGTCGAACAAAATTATTATTTAGATTGTCAAAAGCGCTCCCTTTAAGCCATGACTGACTTACCGCGTTCTGCACTCTCACTAAAATCTCATCATAAACCCTGAAGTTGTCTGCACTGCACAGTGAATTTCTTATTTATATCGCATCTAGACTTTGTTGTTTATGGGGGGATTTGCGAAAGGATAAAGCTCGTGCTGATTCTGAACATAATTTTTTTTACTCTATTCTTCTTCCAGTTCACCGGCCACTTACTTTCATGTATTTTAGGAGAAACTGATGAATTCACGTGCTGTAATAAATCCAACAGACAGGAATCTCTTAACTGCTGCGGCCCAAACAAACATCTCACGTTACAGATAAAGATCATTGATAAAGGTTTTTTAAACGACAAAACAAACTCACTTGCATGTATTTGAGAATCGGAATAGAAGATAGTTGATAACATGGTAAGCAAGTTTGTTAATATTTAGAAATAAAAGTGCTACATCTGTCATACAGCGCTATTTTGGCTGTGGTGAATCACATGGGGTCACGATGCCGTCTCAACATAGTGATGTCTGTCAGCCATCGCGATAGATGATTGCATCGTCCATCGGCCCAATCCTATTATTTATCAAAAAGATGGAATTAGAAATAAAGGCCTGCCTCTAACAAAAGCCTGCTTCAAATAAAAGCTTGTTACCTCCTGCAGTTCAGGTAAATAAAGGCCCCGGTTTTTATTTGAGGAATTACGGTATACAATCATTAACAAGTGAACAACATCATCTAAGTTTCGCTTGCATTTTTCGCCATAACATTTGTGTTTTTTTCCCTCCACTAGTTAATGCCACATTGTGGCATAGTCGGATTATTTTAAATTTTGATTTACTTTTCCCTCCACTTGTTAATGCCACACTATCACCAATACATGACTAACTTCATCTGATGACATTTTCTCCTGCATTTTTTGGCATAACAAATATTATAAGAAATACACAGTTACAGCAGCCAGAGACAAACTAATGATAAGACGTCAAGGGTCAAGAGCCCAACTAAAGCAAACAATAATCACCATAATTTATTTTCAATGATACATCAACATCTAAAGTTGGTCATGTATTGGTGATAATGTGGCATTAACAAGTGGAGGGAAAAGTAAATCACATCAATCCCAATGCTAACATTAGCACGGCACTCGGCCAGCTTCAGCTCATGGTAACTAAACAACAGAGGGCTCATCCGGATGGCGTTCACATCATCGCGGGGGACTTTAATAAAGCTTGCCTTAAGATTGTTCTCCCCAAATTCCATCAGCACGTCAAGTGTGCCACTAGGGGAGAAAACACATTAGATCATGTTTATTCCAACATTAAACATGACTACAGAGCGTCCCCCCTCCCCCACCTCGGACAATCAGACCACCTCTCCCTGCTCCTCTTCCCGGCCTACACCCCCCTCAGGAGGCAAACAAAACCAGCCACACAAACCAAAATGAAAACTGAAAATGCTCTCATCCAGCTGCAAAACTGCTTCGTCTGCACAGAGTGGAGTGTAGTTTACTATTACACTAGTAAACTCACTCTAGGCCCACAGAGAAGAAAATCCCTTAGAAGCCTGTGGAGGAGTGACCCAGCTCTCAGATTTCATCACAAATATCCTAATTTGTGTTCCGAAGATGAACGCAAGTCTTACGAGGTTGAAACAACATGTGGATGAGTAATTACTGACAGAATTTTCATTTTTGGGTGAACTAACCCTTTAAAAGTAATTTGAATAACAGATTGTCATAATACTGATGCCACAATATCACAAGGCTACTGTAAATCATGTGAAATTGACTGCTACTGTTTTTTATGTAATATTATTGTGGCAGAATAAGTTATTTTATCATCTGATTAGTTTAGTTTGGGGTATGGATTGGCTGGCCAATGAGGTGGGGTCTCCTCTCCCTGGCATTTCCGTTCCCATTCCTATTCAGGTATGTTAAGACTGTAGCTTGTTTATTGAGGATGCAGGACAGCCAGCTAATAAAGCATTACAGTAATCTAGTCTCGAGGTCATGAATGCATGAACTAACTGACTAAGGTGGAAAAAGGCTATTCTTGTAACATATTAAATATGATTTTCGAAAGACAAGTTGCGGTCTAGTATAACACCCAGATCTTTTACTGTAGTGGATAAAGTAACAGGACATCCTTCTAAATTAAAGTTGTATTGTACAAGGTTGTGGGGGTAGTTTTTTGGACCAATAAGTAATACCTCCGTTTTATCTGAATTTAATAGCAGGAAATTACACGTCATCCAGCATTTTATATCTTTGAGACACTCTGTCAATTTAGATGAGTTAGTGTTCTCATCTGGTCGTAATGAAATATATAATTGAGTGTCATCAGCATAACAGTGGAAATTAATTCCACGTTTTCTTATAATATTACCAAGTGGCAGCATATATATTGAGAATAGCAGAGGGCCTAACACCGATCCTTGCGGCACTCCATAGTCTACTGACGTTATCTTCGATTTTGCCACATTTAAACAGACAAAATGATAATGGTCTGATAAGTACGATCTAAACCAGCTTAAGGCCTGTCCCTGAACTCCAGTGTAGTTCCCTTTCGAAGGGAACTCAACAATACGTCAACGACGTTATGGGGAACGCCTCAGGCGTGACAGGTGTCTGAAATCACTATCAAATCACGTCAATCATATTGACCGGCGACAGCCCGTGAATGATTAGCGTGAATGATTAACGTGCGACCTGGAAGTATAAAGGGGCGCCTTGCAAACATGACAAATCATCTCATCGTCTTCAGGGACTGTCTGTTTGAAAACGCTACTCAATGAAACGGTAAGAAAATGAAATGTACAGCACACAAGTGTGTTTTTTCCTGCCTGGGAGAAGAGCGCGCACGAGAGGTTCTCGAGGGAATCCTCTGTGTGAACTGTGAGCGTTTTTCTCTTAAAACGCTCCGCTCTCGTCTGGCCCTCTTCTCGAGTGAAGGGGGTTCAACGTCTGGTCCGCGTGGTCCCGCTCGTGCCGAGGCAGAGCGGCGACTTGCATCATGGGCTTCCAGATAGAGCTCATCGATCATCTTGAGAGTACTGTAAACCTCTCAAATGATTCGACGGCTGACGAGGGCGAACTGCAGGCACCAATGGTTTCCTGCAGTTGCTGCTCTTCAGGATGAGCAGGAGATGGCTGAGGAGGTTTATAAACAGGTAGATCCTGAACCCTCTCAGCCACCCTGCCCCGTGTATGCAGACCTGGTGGATGTTGTGGAGCGCGCCGCCAACAGGCTGTAGCTGCCATGGCGACGCGCTAGAGGAGAGACCGCTCGCGGTAGGCGTTGCGATCGGTTTCTCCCCTGCCATACACCACCAGCTCAGGTGAGCCTTCCATTCCTTCCTGATCTTCACACGGAGATCGAGAGGGCATGGAAGAGCCCATACTCTGCCCGTATTCACCGACATCAGCGGGTTAATTTCGCTGATGTTGAGGGGATCGCAGAGCATGGGTATGTGTCGATGCCGCCCATTTGACGAGTCGTTTGCGAACTATCTCGTGTCTGGGCAGGCGTCGACACTGAGAGCTCCAACCCTGCCATCCAAACCGCTAAAGTCAACAGCACGTTTGAATGGCAGAGCATACACGACAGCGGTTCAGGCTGGTGCTTCCCTGCACACTATGGCGGTGCTGCAGGCATACCAGGCCGACCTGCTGCAGGATCCTGCATACCGCTGAGATCCGGTTCCACACCCAGGCAGGCGGGAGGGCCTGGCCCTTCACGGTCCGAGGACCGTAGGCAGGGCCAGAGAGCCAGTGTCGCCTCTCGTGCGCCCCCTCCGTGGAGGAACAGGGCGCAGAAGAGGCGTGACTCCCGCAAGAAGAGGGATCTGAGGGAGGTTATCCAGCACAAGCGCACACAGTGTCGCTGATGGATAATCTCCCCGGAGGGCTTCATTAAAAAGAAATCCAGCCCTCTCCTCTCTTCTGACTCCCCAGACGTTCATTACATCAGGCCTGGGGCTGGGCCTATGATAAGAACGATGTTCCAATGGCCCGCCTAGGCTTGGCTAGTAGAAACGCCTCTTTCAGGCATGTAAAGTGGTGGACCCCAGGGTCATAAAGAACTATCTGGCGAGTCTTCACTCCGCATGCCGCAGGTGAGCTGACTGGTCTTTTAAGAGTAATTTTTTGTGAATTAAAATTCCGAGATGTATCTCTCTACAGAGCTCGTTCCCTGTATAGAGCTATGGGGTCATGTCAAGGTAATAAGGTAAGAGAAGTTTCCTGGATCATTAGGGCCCTGAAGTTCCCCGTTAGGTGGCCAGAACGATAACTATGTTAGCCTTCGGGCTGTTAGCCACCTCAGGGTAGAGTAGTTGGTCTCTCTCTAAGAATTTTTTACTTAGAGTGTTGACTGACGCTAGAGCTTCAGATAGATCTTATGTCCGGCCCACGGGTCCGTTGACTTCTTCCTGAGTATTTCGCCCCTTGAGCTCTGTTTGGGTTTCATTAGGCTGAGCGATTCTGCAGCCCTTTGTATGGAATAATACAGACTATATTCTTTAGTAAGGCTGTGGCTCCTCCGAGCCCTCAGATTGATCTATGCTTGCAGGCTGGCCCTCACCAGGGCCACCTCTGTAGCTGGCCTAGGCTGTGCCAGGGATAATAGAGGCACTCTGCTAAAAAATTTAGCATTTCTTCCTCTGACCCTTCACTTTGTGAATGTTGGTTTCTAGCATCCCTGTATAAACAGCCTCCTCCCGTGGGAGTCGTTAGGCCAAGGCCCGCCCCCTTCTCTGCATTCTGGGGTGACTAGAGTAATGCAGCGTGGTGCAGAGGATGGTTTGTAAGGACATGGTAGGCCTCAAACAGGCCTCCGTGGTATATATGTCTTTATTGAGCAGGGTTAGGCCGTCTTTCGCTTCACGAAGAAGACTGGGTTTCCTGCCCGACCCTGCCATGCAGAACTGGCCTACGGATTTAGGCCGCCAGTTTAGGCTTCACTCACCTCGCTGAGCTACTGCTCGAGCGCTAGGTTGTAGGTGGTTGGCTTTCATTCAAGCCCCACTCCCCTAGGTTGGGCACAGATACATTTCTGTCACCCCTAGAGCCGCTGGCAGGCCCGCACCCTGGTAACCTCAGGGTGAGGTGTGAGTATTCCCCTGTGATACAGGGTAGGTCTGAGCACTTCACTCCCAGTTCTGTTTTATCCTACCTCGCACCACTATGGCTCGGGTCGAGTATGAAGTAAGCTTCACTTCTTCTTTGGTCGAAGTACGCTCCCCTGAAGCCAGAGCATTGCCCTGAGCTGACGCCCATGCATAGATGGTAGGCCCCTGACTAATTGGGGCCTCCGTTGAGCAGAGTGGCGTATGTTGTACTCCCCTTGTTTTAAGGGTGCTAGCTTTCTTGCGGAGTACACTGCCATGGGCAATGTGATTAGGCACCAGGATGCTGTAGGCGCTGTGTAAACAGTTTTTCTGCCAACGAAGGCTGCGCCATTAGGTAGTAGGCCTCAGCAGGCCTCCTTGATTGGACAGCCCCCCAGAGGGCACTGTAGGCCAGCTCACTTTACGTGGTTGGCCTTGGTGGTTCGGGCAGTTGACTCACTGATGGGTAGTAGGCCTTAAACAGGCCTCCTCGGAGGTGAGTCTCAACATTGTGGGACATACCTTATAGCGCTACTGGAAGCCCATTAGTAAATTTTGCTGTGTAGTATGGTTTCCAACAGTGTACTTTATGGCAGAATATGACTTGCTATTAGCTAGTAGGCCCGACCAGGCCTCCCTGATAGGCGAGTCCCCAGCTGACTGGCCTTAGCAGGCCACCTTATACTATCACCCTGACTCAGGGCTCAAAGCTACCAGTGGTTATCAGGTAGTAGGCCACTCAGGCCTCCCTGAAGGTGAATTCCCACTTAAGATGGTTATCAGTTAGTAGGCCTCACCCGGCCGCCCTGAAGGCGAATTCCCACTTACGTTGGCTATCAGGTAGTAGGCCTCTCTGGGCCTCCCTGAATGTGAGCTCCCAAATATTGTGGCTGTCAGGTAGTAGGCCTCACCAGGCCTCCCTGAAGGTGAATTCCCACATGCTGTGATTATCAGGTAGTAGGCTCCTCCAGGCCTCCTTGAATGAGAACGGTCAGGTAGTAGGCCTCACCAGGCCTCCCTGAAGGTGAGTTCCCACAGATAGTGGTTACCAGGTAGTAGGCCTCACCAGGCCTCCCTGAAGGTGAGCTCCCCACGTACTGTGGTTGTAAGGTAGCAGGCCTCACCGGGCCTCCCTGAAGGTGAGTTCCCACGTACTGTGGTTATCAGGTAGTAGGCCTCTCTTGGCCTCTCTGAAGGAGCATGGCGGCATGGCGGCATGGCGGCGTTGGTATATCGTTCCCCATAACGTCGTTGACGTATTGTTGAGTTCCCTTCGAAAGGGAACGTCTCAGGTTACGACTGTAACCTATGTTCCCTGAGAACAGGGAACGAGACAATACGTCTCCCTGCCATGCCTCGGGGCTTGCCTACCGTACAGTCCCTTCAGACGATAAGGTGATTTGTCATGTTTGCAAGGCGCCCCTTTATACTTCCAGGTCGCACGTTAATCATTCACGCTAATGATTCACGGGCTGTCGCCGGTCAATATGATTGACGTGATTTGATAGTGATTTCAGACACCTGTCACGCCTGAGGCGTTCCCCATAACGTCGTTGACGTATTGTCTCGTTCCCTGTTCTCAGGGAACATAGGTTACAGTCGTAACCTGAGACGTTTTGTAGTCGATCCAAGAGTATTTTATGATCTATAGTGTCGAACGCAGCGCTAAGATCGAGTAGAACTAGTATTGAGATACAGCCTTGGTCAGAAGCTAAAAGTAAATCATTTGTAATTTTAACTAGCGCAGTTTCTGTGCTATGATGCGGTCTGAATCCTGACTGAAATTTTTCATAGATATCATTTTCTTGCAAGAAAGAGCACAATTGAGCGGACACAACTTTTTCTAGAATTTTAGACATAAATGGAAGATTTGAAATGGGTCTGTAATTTGCTAGGTTATTTGGATCTAATTGCGGTTTCTTAATGAGAGGTTTTATTACTGCCAGTTTGAATATTCTTGGAACATGACCTAAAGATAAAGACGAGTTAATAATATTGAGAAGAGGCTCTTCCACTACAGGTAACACTTCTTTCAGTAGTTTAGTGGGTATTGAATCTAATAAACATGTTGTTGGTTTAGATGCAATGATAAGTTTATTTAACTCTTCCTGTCCTATAGTTGTAAAGCGGTGTAGTTGTTCTTGAGGGGCGATAATTGAGGCTGAATCATAAGACACCATAAAAGATTGTACATTTACAATTGTGTTTCTGATTCTTTCTATTTTCTCATTGAAGAAATTCATAAAATCATTACTACTATACTGTAATGGAATATTTTGCTCTGGTGATGTTTGTTTATTTGTTAGTCTAGCTACGGTGTTGAATAAAAACCTTGGATTATTTTGGTTATTTTCTATTAGTTTGCGGAGATGCTCAGCCCTGGCTGCTTTTAGAGCCTTTTTATAACGTGACATACTGTCTTTCCACGCGATTCTAAAGACCTCTAAATTAGTTTGTTTCCATTTACGCTCTAAGTTACGCTCTAAGTTTCTCTCTTGATAACATGCGTAGCACTGTTGTACCATGGTGCTTTAGTTTTCTCTCTAACCTTTTTTAATCTAATTGGTGCAACAATTTCTAGTGTACTAGAGAAAATGGTGCTCAAACTGCTAGTCATTTCCTCTAGTTCATCTGTTTGTTTGGGTTCACTGAGCAGCTGAGATAGATCAGGTAAGCTATTTGAGAATCTATCTATAGTGGTTGGAAGGATTGTTCTGCCTGGTCGATAACGTGGCGCAGCATGACAAATTTCAGGAGTACGTATTATGCAAGTTATCATGTAATGATCAGTGACATCATCACTTTGCGGTACAATATCTATATCAGTTGGATTGGTTCCATATGATATAATTAAATCTAGTGTATGATTTAGATGATGAGTGGGACCACTGATGTTTTGCTTGACCCCAAAGGAGTTTAATAAATCTGTAAACGCAGCCCCTAACGCATCATTTGTGTTATCTACGTGTATGTTAAAATCTCCAACAATTATTGCTTTATCGACATTGACCAATAGATCTGAGAGAAAGTCTCCAAACTCTTTTAGGAAATCAGCATAGGGCCCTGGAGGTCTATATACAGTAGCCAAGGCTAGAGATAATAGGGATTTCTTTCTTACATCTAAGAGCGTAACATTTAGCACAAGTACTTCAAACGAATTAAACCTGTGACCTGTTTTCTAAGTAACATTTAGAATATCTCTATAGATTGTTGCAACACCGCCGCCACAACCGATCAGACGGGGCTCATGCTTATAACAGTATCCTGGTGGAGTGGACTCATTTAGACCGAAATAATCATTTGGTTTAAGCCAGGTTTCATTAAGGCAGAATACATCGAAACTATTATCTGCGACCATTTCATTTACAATAACCGCCTTAGGTGTGAGCGATCTAATGTTTAGAAGACCTAGCTTTAGAAATTGTTTTTGTTCACTGATATTGAGATTTTCAGGTTTAATTACAATAAGATTTTTCCTAGATCCTACAGTAGATTTATTGTTTGGCCTCACTAAACGAGGAATAGACACAGTTTCTATATAATGTTCTACACTACTTATATCAATTAAGTTGGGACAGCAAAGACTGTGATTTGGACTTTGACTTACTAGTCATATGGTGTGTAACGTCTTGGAGATGTTGTCCGACAGAACAGCCGCTCCGATTCTGCTGGGGTGCAGGCCATCAGCACGGTAGAGCCTAGGTCGTTCCCAGAACAGATTCCAATTATTTACAAAGAGCAGTTTCTGTTCATTACACAATGACGTTAACCATTCATTTAGTGCAAATAATCTACTGAACCTTTCCTGTCCTTGTCGGTACGTGGGAAGCGGTCCAGACACGATGATCGTTGCTTCAGGTGATGTCTTCAGAACCTCCGTCTGCCGCAGACTGATGTTGTTCACTACCGCGTGCAGCACAACAGCTCCGACGCGTTCGTCAGCGTTCAGGATCTCGGGAACATGTGCAGCGACATCTAGAACACAAGCACCAGGAAAGCAGTGAGTGCGCACCTTACCCTTAACTGAGGTAGCACGGACATGACGGACGATGGAACTGCTGATGATCACGGCGTCGTCGCGTTCCGACTCGCGAAGAGGGGAGAAGCGGTTCCGGGTGGAGATCTCGAAGACCGGGAGAGGTGGAGAGGTTCTTGGTCTGGTCCTGGATCGTGTCTTCCGCTGAGGAATCACCCAGGGCCCATGGTGTTGTGTCGGTGCCGGAGTGAATGAAGCCAGGGATGATCGCGTCCAGGGTGCTTGCGTCCTGTGCAGAGAAGCACACGGAGTAGACGAGGTTGGAGTCAAAAAGTTACTAACCACTGACTTGTGAGCATCGGCGCTTGATGTTTCAAGCGCTGAACGCCGATCTCGCAGCTCGGCTTGCCTCTCTAGCAGACCACGGATCTGCTTCTCCACGGACTCCAGCTCCAACAGCACCGAATGCAGCTCTAATGTGTCCTCACCTGCACTCAGAGGTAACGTTAGACACACATCCGATATATTCGCCATTATAACAGATGAACAGTAAATTAGTAGTGATACTACCAATATCACTACTAATTTAGGACTGAAATCCTGGATATAACCCGTATCCTTTTCCGTATCAATTCCTTTCAGTGAAACGGGTGTAAATGAGATCAATAGGCGAGAGGCCACGTGTGCTATGCTAGCGGGCTAAAGGCTAGTAGCGGAGATTCGAAAAGTTGGATCTAAGTAGCGAAATCAAAGCAATTCGATTGTTTTTTATAAGGAAAAGTATCGAAGATAAGTTCACATGCTATAAAAACAGAAAGTGCTTGTTTATAAATGAGTGGTAAAGAAGAAAATCAAGGATTTATGAATCAATTCGACGGAGCTCCAAACACAAACCGCACGCCCATGTGCAAAGAATTTTGTCTTAGAAATGCATTTCCAATCACATTTGGCTGGCTGCGCCAGTTAATGAGCATGCGGTTTAATGAATTACCGGAGAACGTGCTTCATGAGGCTCAAACGCACACACACGCAAAGGTCTCTCGCTCTCTCCCTCTCCGCCGTGCGCGCGCTACACGGTTTGGAGCACAGTTCTCGCATGCGCGCTCTTGCTCGCTCACTCTAGATTCCAGGAGATTTGAACTAATTTGCGGGCATCAGGAAGCGGGCATCAGGGAGCCGCTATCAATATGCGGGAGACTCCCGGAACTTCTGGGAGACTTGGGATGTCTGCAATATTAAATTACGGAAAGAACTGAGTTTCACTTTGCAGTGTATTCTTGTAGTTTTAATAGGTTTTCAAAGTAACTTGAAAGTAAAGTAATTAGTAATCTGATTTTACTTGCAGTAATCAGTAATGTAAGCAAATCACAATTTTAAAGTAGTAATTAGTGATTTGTAGTGGATTACTTTTTTTGAGTAACTTACCCAACACTGGTAACCATACAGCTTTACATCTGGTGTTTGTTCAATCCAAATCATAAGTAAGCCTCACCCTTTTTTTACATTTGGAGTTTTGTGAATTTAGTTTACCTCTTAGATTTTTTTGTTAAAGGTAAAGGGGGAATGGAACATAAAACTCTTTAAACCCTACTTTTGTTTTTTATCTATTTTGCAGCTTTACCATAGCCTATTCCCAAATTATTTTCTCTTTTTTTCTGCAATGTATTATATTGTTTTATTGTAAAGTGCTTATGCTTCTCGCCTCATTCAATGTCCTGTTATACTGTATATCTGCTCTTGCTGTATGTGGTGTCGTCAGGGATCCTGAGTGCTATAGCCTCATATTTACGACACAGTGTCTGTAAACTTTTTTGCCACTTCTCCCTTGGGTGTCTTCACTTTCAACCGTAGGGAATATCTTTTGGTAAGGACAGTCTTCTTCATCCCCCCGACTCCATGGACTATAAGCCTGATATTCTCACCGCACAGTCCAAGGCGATCAGCTGTTTCATTGGTGATATAATTGGTGTCAGATGTGAGGTCGATTAGTGAGCCAATAAGGCAACCCGAGTTTGTCGTTACTTCCATCAGCATCATCACCACTGGATGTTCTTGCAGTCCATCTCCAGCCTTGGCACATACAGTTGATGATATTTTGTTTGAGAACACATTCTTGCATTTCTCTCTTTGTTCTGGAGTAAGTTCTGCAAGAAACTCTTCGTGTTTGTTGGTTAGGCCAAGTTTCTTTCCTCCAATTTTTATGGTGCTCTGCTCCTCACTGCTGCTGTATTTCTTTGAAGTCGTGGCTTAAGACACAGAAGGTAATTGTGGTTTAATATCCCTCCTTTCCGACAGTCTACTTTTCGGCAGAGGTATCTGGGTGTGCATCCTTTCCCATCCTTGGGGTGGGGCCGCAAACACTTGGAGCACAACCATAGCTTCTTCACATGGGCCCTTTTTCTTAAGAGATCTTCTTCCCTGGAGACCTTGTACGCAAATAGCTTGCCGGCATGGGAGTCATCTTCACAGACAGTACAGCTGGGATAGTCGTCCTTCTGACCTGCTGTGGATTTAGTGAATGCCTTCCTCCCTCTCTTATCTGGGTATTCTGCAGCACCCTTTTCCACAGGGCCTTTATCTGCAGGGCTTGGCTCCACCTGTTCCAACTCCTCAAGAATCTCCTCCTGCTTCTTCAAGAATCCTATGAGGCAATCAAAATGATGCAGTGGAGAGAACCTGTTTTCCGGGTCAGTTTTGTGCATAATCCACTCCTTCTTGAGTGAACTGGGAAGCTTGCTTTCAAGAGATTGAGCAACAACACAGTTCTTCACGGCGTCTTCTTCACCAAGAATCTGGAGGTTGCACAGTGCCCTTTCCACAGCCTGGATCAATTCAATGCTTCTTCTTGGATTGTTTCCTTTATCGGGGGGAAGAGACTGGACCTCGTTGGTGACCATTAAGACTATTTTCGCTCTGTTCCCGTATTTGCTGTCCAGTAGCCTAAACATATCGTCGGCGGATCCACAGCTAGATAGGACAAGATCCTTCTTGACCTTTTCGTGGAGACTATTTAATAAGTGGAACCTATTTAAACATTCCACACCTTGTGGGTTACCCAATTCTTGTAGGTCCTCCCACTCAGTCTTCCAGCAGTAATAGTCCCTCATGTCACCAGAGAAAGTGGGTAGCCGTGCTTTTTCAAGGCTGATTTGAGGCTTGAGATTAGAGTATCCTTTGGTTCTTTCTGGGCTGCTTTGCTGTAAGAGAGGCCGGGTGTTCATGTTTAATGCCCCAGTGTACCTTTTGGACTTCAGCTTGCGATCGGCAGACATGTCAGGGAGAGAGGGGAAAGAAGCATCTTGTATCGGATCCATAATATATCATACATAATATATCATAAATTCTGAATAATACACAAATATAAATAAATATAAATTCCAATATAGCCAATACTATAAACACTATGGAATAATATATAATATATTATGGAATTTAATCAACATTCAATATTATAAATATTATAATATACTTAGTGTTTAAACTAAATGACTAAACAAAGCATACACATTTAAACACAGAAATGCTACAGTTTCACACACACCAAATATACATCAATGTTATACACTAAACCATTCGCCCAAAACCACAAAAGGTATTCTCAGTGTTTTGGCCCAAAATGAAACCAGTGAGTGTAGTTTTAAGTAGTAACGCTGAGCATAGTAATCCATTATCAATGTAAAGCAATTAACTGCATTACCCATCCGGCACCGCAAACAGGAAGTAACTCGTGTGACAGTGAAACGCTCCAAATCCAAACATTTACTTAAAATATAACCACGGATACTATAAAGCCGACATCGTTAAACATCAGGCCGCAAACAAGGTTTTATCAACGTGACCAAAGTAACAGTTATCAGGCATACAAACCGCGCACATATACAGCGGCAGTACAGCGGTAGCGCAAACAAACAAACTTAAAACCGCAGCACAATGGATAGAAACAGCATCTTTCCGGTGATCACATCTCTCCTGATGAGACAACATGCCAAAACTAGTACTCGCTCCTGCTTATAGCCCGTACTCATTCATTACTGGATTCTAACACACCGTTTTTTGGGGATTTTTACTGGTCCACGTTTCAACTCTTGACTGGCCCGTCCTTCAATCAGGGAAGTGAACCTCCCGCCTATTAACCTGCGTTACATTGCTGCTTAACACCCGTGAAGTAGTGAACACGACAGAGTGAGTTCAACAGCAAGCAGTAAAATCAGCCGCATCACAGGTGGACTCCACATGCACAAACAACAGGTTCTTCTTTGCTGCTTTTTAATCTAAGTTGAACTGCATTAGACAGTTTGTCACACAAAGCATGACATTCCAAAGATTTGGATTACAGGAATAAAATCTGGTGTATTTTATGACAGCATATTAATAAAAATATGCCCCACGATAAACAATATTACAGAAATATTGCATGATTATGGTTAAATGATCACACAATTATTTTATGAATTCAATATTTTAAACTGTAGTATTGTTTAAAATGTATCCTTTGAAATGCCAAATCATAACAGAGTAAAATTTTATAATTTCAAATGAAATAAGTTCATAATCCTGATTTGGACCAAATGATCACTGGATTGATCTGGGCCACATTCCTTCCATCAACAATCGGCCCTCACCGTTGCCACAATGCCCAGTTCTGGCTGAAAGGATACGTACTATTGCCGACAGAAGGCCAGCAGTGCTAGCTTGAGGCCACATTCGGCCCAAGCTTGCTTGCGATGTGGGTTTGTGTGGATTAATCATGACATTAAGATAACAGGTAATTGTTTCTTTATACTGTGTTTCGATCATTAAAAGTGTACTGTCTCCATCTGATTCAGCTCATCACTTTGTCAATAGAAAGGGGACTAAAAATATATTTTTTTCCCCAATTGTCCCCAAAGACAAATGAAGAGATATGTCTAACAACCAACAACACAGTGATGTGCTCAACACAAAACACTACTGGGAATATCCCGTTTTTATGTTTACATACCTTTTGCATTATCAGTATTACACTTATATTATTGTATACTTGTGTTATTATATACTTGTATTACACTTACATTTATATTGTTACAGCAGTACAGTAATGCGTACTATTATATGGGGGAAGCAAGAATGGCAGACAGGAAAAATGTATTTAAGTGCAGGTGCGGTACCTTAATGAAAACAAAGCCAAAACCAAACCAATACAAGGGAACACGGAGAGCAGGGCACCATGGCGGAGCAGAGACAACACCAAATTATGTTTTTTGAAAATGTAAAACTGCAGAAAGTTTTCAGTGATGGGTAGGTTTAGGGTTAAAGGGATGGAGTCTATACAGTATAAAAATCATGCCTATGAAAAGTTCGCATAAAACAGGGAATACCAACCTGTGTGAGTGGTCCAGGACCAAATGTCCCTACAAGGATAGTAAAAAACATTTTGTCGGGAAAAATGTAAGTTCTTATGAAAAGAAAAATCTTATAAATCAGGGATTTTCAACTCTAGCCCTTTCCTGCAGTTTACCTCCAACCTTGAAAAAATTCACCTGCTTGTAGCTTTACCCTTTACTTTAATTTGCTTTTTAAGGTGTGATTGATTAGGGTTGGAGCAAAACTCCTGTTAAAAAAAAAACGCTGTTATCTATGCAGAAACAAAAGTGTGTGTTGGGTTGTTGGGTTGTTGGTTGGGTGGGTGGGTGTGTTTTTTGGGGTTGGGTGGTGGTATGTGTGTAGATGTGTGTCTAAAACAGAGGATTATTTCGGAGCGCAATCCTCTCAGCTGACTTGGCTTTGGGAATATTTGGGAAGAACGTTCTGAATACCAGCCACTTTCTTTTAACAACATAAGATGTTGAACCATAATATTACAGCATAACAAAAAAAAAAAAAAAAATTTGATAGAAAAAAAAACATTTTATTCTATGCACATACTCAATGGATTTAAAAACAACTTTTTATCTACTTTTTAAAACATGTCTAAGCATTTTCTTTTATGGAAATAAACTTCTTTGAGTTTAACTTCTTAAATTAAAACTCATTTTAACTTAAACTCATTTTCACAACCAAATGGACTGAATTAATAGCCTACCTCAAGATTTCAGATAACTAAACATGTATAAATGGTTTTTCAAAATGCAAAGATGGACTCTGACATTTCAACTGGGAGCCGAGGTGGATATGAGGTAAATTATTATTATTATTATTGTAAGTAGTAGATGTATCCATGGTATAATTTATTTGTTATTTATACAACATTCAGTTTTGGTTCTAAACTTTGTTTTAACTTTCAAAGAATGTTTTCTGCAACCCAGTTTTTGAGCTTGATGAAGAAAATGAGGAAAACAAAGAAAATTTCAAAATTGACATATACCTTGAATCTACTAAAAATCCAGCTGCAGGTAAGTGTGCATACCTTCTGATATATTTAATATAGGATATTCTTAGTTAAATGTTTAAATGTATACATTTTATAACACACTTGTAATATGTATAGATTTAAAGATTTAAGACATGAAGTTGTATGGAATCCTTACCAGCACTATAGTGCATACACACTGACCCACTCTGTAGTCACCTCCCTGGTCAGAGTTCTGGCCGCTGGAAGTTTTTCAAGAAAGTACTCCCGGTTAGTTTCCTGGGCCCCAAAACTGTGCGTTTTTACGTGAAAAAATTATTTGCATTTCAAAGCTTGATTATTTTAACACACAAAAAACACGCCGGTCAAAATTCATACCTCAGTTTTAATCGGCACTATTTTCTTTCCATTTCTATCAATCCGCGCTGCTGTCAACGTCAACAGTTCGCACGTTCCGACCAGCTGTTCCATAGTGTTTACACAATCGATTACGAAACAACGTAAAAAGTAGAAAATGAACGATGGTGCGAACTTGTAAATTTCCAGGCTGTGACCACAAGAATGTGCCGGGATCACCGTTCTGATTCCATCGTTTTCCTGTTTCGGATATAGCTACGAGACAGCTTTGGCTGGTTGCAATCGGCTACTCTGCGAGAGCTAAAATATCCAGAATCAAGGATTATCGTGTGTGCACAGCGCTGTACCAGTACCACGGGTACGCTCTATTTACTAACTTTATGATCCCATGTCTAAACTGTACGGTAAACAAGCTGATGTTCAGACTCCAGTGGAAAATACATGAAAAGATGTCTAATATAAAAACATTATATAGGGATATAGGTACAATTTGCTGAGAAAACTATTTGATTTAGTTCACTCTCTCTTCCCGTTCTATCTCCATCTGTTGAAGTACGGCATCGGTACTCCGGTTCATAAAGGTATCCCTTTGGCGTTGTGCTAAAATTACTTTCATCCTCATCTGTTCCGTCTGACATTGTGCTAAAATTGGTTTCATCATCAGAAGTTTCGCAGTCAGACATGTTGTCAGCGAGTCGCGCTATCAACAGCTGATCGGAACGTGCGCACTGTTGACGTTGACAGCAGCCCGGATTGATAGAAATGGAAAGAAAATAGTGCAGATTAAAACTGAGGTATGATTTTTGACCGGCGTGTTTTTTGTGTTAAATTAATCAAGCTTTGAAACGCAAATAATTTTTTCACGTAAAAACGCACAGTTTTGAGGCCACGGAAACTAACCGGGAGTACTTTCTTGAAAAACCTCCAGCGGCCAAAACTCTGATCAGGGAGGTGACTACAGAGTGGGTCAGTGTGTATGCACTATAGTGCTGGTAAGGATTCCATACAACTTCATGTCTTAAATGGGCGAACTAACCCTTTAAGCACCTTTCAGTGTTGCAGTGAATCTAATCTATGTATTCCATTTACTATATTTTTGGCTCAATGTCTTTATAAAAGGTCACAGTGTGGTAAATGACTGTTTGATGACTTTAAGAGAACAGCTGGGTGGCCATGGAACAATAATGGTGTCAACCGGTGTGTTTTTGATTTCGGCTGTTCTTTGCATCATACTGCTCCTTGTTCTCAACCGTGAGTAAGCAAATCCAAATTTTTTTTTTATGGTATCTTTACACGCTTCAATGCTGTTGACTTGCCTCGCTCTTATTGTTATAGTAAACTTGCGTCAAAAGGCGCAGTTGTTTGTAGCAAATAGCAAGCCCGCGGCACTCTAGGTAACAGCCAGCGAGTGTACTGACACCTAGCGATTAGAAGATATACACGCACCATATTCTCTCTGAAGCAAGATTCTTCCGAAATAAATATGAGCGTTTCGTTTTCAGTCTTTTCTCTAAGGGTTCGAACCTGAGAGCTCGTGCTTTCAAAGAAGGTCCCAGTTTCAATTCACTCGAACATCCAGAGCACCTCAAGGGCACGCGCCGTGCACAAAAAGAGAAGTCTGAAGGACGGGGTGAGGAGAGGTGGTGACATGGAGCTCAATTTCAATGGCACCCAGAAAATCTTGACGTGACCCGGATTCGAATCGGGGTTGCTGCGGCCACAACGCAGAGTACTAACCACTATACGATACCGGCAAGCTACCGGTCTACCCGACGTGTCCCTGAATACAAAGGGGCCTTGTCATCTTTAGCTTGCAGACAAAACTGTTTCTTACCAGGGTTCGAACCTGCACGGGGAGACCCCAATGGATTTCTAGTCTATCGCCTTAACCACTCTGCCACGACTACAAATGGCTGAAAGGGGCATGTCGTTTGGATTGGTGCCTTGCAGCGTCGCTGCCCGAGGCCAGTTTAGATCAGCAAGAACTCAACAACTAAACGTACCGCTCCACAAAAAGACGCTCGTTCGCCCGAACAGGGACTTGAACCCTGGACCCTCAGATTAAAAGTCTGATGCTCTACCGACTGAGCTATCCTGGCTCTTGCACGAGAAGCGTGCGTGCTGCATGGGAACGCACAGCAAAATGAATCGTATTGGCGCAGAAAAAAGAGTGTCCTCCAATGCATTGCGTTTCCTTCTTCGAAGATTCAGATTGGCCGTCAAAACGTCTGCTATGTCAAAATATATTAGCAAATTAGTGGGAATGCAGCCTATTAGACTGATGATAATTGTAATTAAAGGAAAATAATGCTAGGAAAAAGAACAAAAACTTACTGCTACTTGTCTGGAAAGCCTCTTCACACGCTTCAATACTGTTGACTTGCCGCGCTCTTATCGTTATTGTAAACTTGTGTCAAAGGCGCAGTTGTTTGTAGCAAATAGCAAGCCCGCGGCACTCTAGGTAACAGCCAGCGAGTGTACTGACACCTAGCGATTAAAAAATATACTAACCACTATACGAGCACGGCGAGCTACCGGTCTACCCGACGTGTCCCTGAATACAAAGGGGCCTTGTCATCTTTAGCTTGCAGACAAAACTGTTTCTTACCACCATAACTCTTTTCAAGGGTAATCCTGTAACAGTGACTTTTTTTCCTTTTATAAAGTTTAAGCTAGGCCTCCAGAAGTTTACAAACTAAAGCAGGCGCATGCTGTCAACGTAGTCGGCAGGATTCGAACCTGCGCGGGGAGACCCCAATGGATTTCTAGTCCATCGCCTTAACCACTCGGCCACGACTACACGCTGGCTGAAAGGGGCATGTCGTTTGTGGATTGGTGCCTTGCAGCGTCACTGCCCGAGGCCAGTGTAGATCAGCAAGAACTCAACAACAAAACGTACCGCTCCACAAAAAGAGGCTCGTTTGGCCGAACAGGGACTTGAACCCTGGACCCTCAGATGAAAAGTCTGATGCTCTACCGACTGAGCTAAAGCTGGGGACCAATAGTCTGTTTGAGGAAGGGGAGAAGGAAAAAGAAGGGGAAGAAGGGGAAGAAACAAAAAGAGAGAAAAGAGAAGGAAAAAAGAGAAAAAATGAAAGGAAAGGGAAAAGGTAAACCCACCTTTCACCCTTCTGTGTGATTTTTGGTAGATTGGTATTCATATTTTACAGAAAATTGCCTTTTTATATATTTCATGGGCAAATCACTGACGTGAACGGCGTCGGTTCGAGTCCAACCTCTGACAAGGTTGAAATCACCCAATATCTTTTCTATTATTTTCTTAATGAATGAACACATATGTATAGATTTCATGTGCTTTTTTGCCTTAACACATATTTTATAAAAACATATTTCTCATTGTATGGATACATGTTAAAATGTATTTATTATATGAATATGTGGTTTCTTGAAATGTATTATTTATTTTATTATTTCACCATTGAATATAATAAATCTTTATTATCTTTTTTAAATTACTCTCTTTTCTAACTGAACTATATTTATTTTTGGAGTAAATTAATAAATGGAGCATTGACATCACGCTGACATTATGGATACATTATGGTGATTAATAAATAATACTAATACAGAGGTGATTAATAAAAGATTGAAGTAAATTGTCAATTACAGTTTTTTTCAGTCGCTAACAAGCGTTTGTCCAACCAGTTGTCACATTTTCAAAACTCTAAACACAATTAGCACAGCATCAGTCTTTTGTGGCCATACCATGCACACATTTCATGTCGTTTTCACACAATATGCAGTCAGTGAACACATTTCCACAATGCTTACATTTTCTTAACAGACAATACCTCCCAACAAAATTATGGATTGTTTTTGTTGTATTTACAAATGTTAACACACACCATCCCACAATAGCAAAAACAATATTCCAAACCTTAGATACAGTATAAAAACCTCTGCTTCTGCAATGATATCAGTTCAAAAACAATATATCTCAGCTGATACAACAAACAATTGAATAATTGAGACACAGCTGATTTATGTTGGGTAAATTGGGCCAATCATAGCTGATTCCAGTCTGGCTTAGACTCAGTGGCAGGGGTTATTTTTTTCTATTACATTGACACTTATACAGTAAAAGGAGGACTTTGAGGAGTGATGTTTTTGGACACAGAAACAGAAAAAAACACACTGTAATGTCTGGACGAGGAAGAGTAAGAGCAAGGGGCCCAGGGAGAAGAGCAGGCCCAGTGAGAGATGCAGTGAGAGGTGCAGGTGCAGTGAGAGATGCACTGAGAGGTGCAGTGAGAGATGCAGGTGCAGTGAGAGATGCAGGTGCAGTGAGAGGTGCAGGTGCAGTTAGAGATGCAGTGAGAGGTGCAGGTGCAGTTAGAGATGCAGTGAGAGATGCAGGTGCAGTGAGAGATGCAGGTGCAGTGAGAGATGCAGGAGCAGTGAGAGATGCAGTGAGAGGTGCAGTGAGAGATGCAGGTGCAGTGAAAGGTGCAGGAGCAGTGAGAGATGCAGTGAGAGGTGCAGGAGCAGTGAGAGATGCAGTGAGAGATGCAGGAGCAGTGAGAGATGCAGTGAGAGATGCAGGTGCAGTGAGAGAGGCAGTGAGAGGTGCAGGAGCAGTGAGAGATGCAGGTGCAGTGAGAGGTGCAGGAGCAGTGAGAGATGCAGTGAGAGGTGCAGGAGCAGTGAGAGATGCAGGAGCAGTGAGAGATGCAGGTGCAGTGAGAGGTGCAGGAGCAGTGAGAGATGCAGTGAGAGGTACAGGAGCAGTGAGAGAGGCAGTGGCCCTCATTTATCATTCTTGCGTAGAAACGGGCGTATATGTTGGCGTAAGATTATGCTTACATTCCTCTCACCGCCTGATTTATGAAGCTGTGCGTACCTTTGAAATCCAGGTGTACGCAATACCTGCCCTTGATAAATGCCGCGGCTGAAAACGATCGTCATTAGAATAACACGCCCCTATATATTCAAGTATCCGCCTCCCCCACACCCTCATTTTACACCATCGACACACGGAAGACGGCAAAGAGGAGACACTTCTCTGGAGATCGAGACCATCACCATCATGAAAAATTATTATTAAATCAAACAACAATATTGTTGATGATAAATTCAAAGTTAATTGTATTTTTTTTTTCAAAACGCTATAAATCCATCCATTTTTTGTCTAAAAATACAACAAAAAAAACAACAAGAAGAGAACATGCAACATATAATCAGGGACTCATACTATAAATTAATATAAATTAAATAAGTGCAACTGCATGAAATAAATAAAAGCCAAACAAAATAAATAGTAAAATAAATTAAATAGTAAAAATAAAATAAATATTTCCAATGTCACGTTCCAATATTGTCCACCACATAAAACAAATAATTTAAAAATAACACACAAATACAGTCCTTAAATACAACAATGTTAAAAATACATTCAAATCATTAAGTAACACATTTAGGCTAATAGTAATTCGTGCCGAACTTGAAAAAAGTAATGATAACAATATTCAGGCCTACTATTAGGCGTGTTGTAGCCATTAACTAAGTGCATTTAGTTTCATATTTGTTAAAAAATAATAATGTTATTTTTTCCCCATCTATGTTGATTATGAAAAGTGAACATAGGCTAAGATAGGATGCGCAATATATCGGGAGACATGCTCAGACATGATTTTGGCCACTTAATTAAGTTTTGTTTTGTAGAAAGCCTTTCTTTAAAGTGAATTTCGTTTTGTATAAATTGTATCTTAATTTTAATATTTTTTTCATCAACCAATTGCCTGGATTTAATAAATAAGAAGCAAATAGCAGACAATATAATCATGAGTCATGACATGGAGGTGCGGGCGCGGTCCCTTGCATTGCACGTGAACTGGGGCGCATCTCATCACAAATTAACCGAAACTCAGTATATGCCTCACAGACATGAGAAATATATCTATAAAGAAAGCTTGAAATGTCTTTAAACTAAACAATTATAAACGAAAAGAAATAGGCTACTCTCTCTATAGGCGCGTTCACTACGGAGATGGTGATCATCAATTTCATCTTTGCAGACACAACACTAGTTTATTAATAGAAATAAAATACAAATTTATTTTTAAAAATGGTGTTTATCGCGTTTTGGAAAAGAGCTCCTCATATCTTTTAGTTTGTCAGTGCGTTTTGTGGTGTTAGGAATTGTTTTTCTGCGCATTTCCGCACTAACTCAAAACGTGCGTACATGTACACCACCTCCTGACCTGGCGTAGGATTTGAGCGTGCCGTACGCCAACGTCCATATTGATAAATATCAAAGTCACTGTGGTTTTGGGTGTACGCTGGAAATTTGGTGTATGCACTTTTGATAAATGAGGGCCAGTGAGAGGTGCAGGAGCAGTGAGAGATGCAGGTGCAGTGAGAGGTGTAGGAGCAGTGAGAGATGCAGTGAGAGATGCAGGAGCAGTGAGAGATGCAGTGAGAGGAGCAGGACCAGGGAGAAGAGCAGGCCTAAATCATTTCAGTATACTCACCTTCGTGCCAGGATCAGTCGGAACTCCATTCTGTGTGCCAAATCCAGCTGGTCCAAGATGGTCTTGCTACTGGAAATGTAACCCATCTTACAACCAGCGGCACTGCACCAGAGGGTCTCCGTGATCATCAGGTAGTACCTATCGACATCCAAAACCTGGCGGGCTCACTTGTGGGCTCCATAACCTGTGACCTGTTTTCCACACACAGGACAGCACAGCCTGACCTTCCAAATGTGGTATGGCATCCACAAGACAAGCCGGTGTGTGAAAAAATGCTCTGGAGTGGGGGCCTTGTATCGATACGTTTTTATTTAGTAATTACCCATATGACTATGGAGTTCCTTGAAATGTGCTATACATATGAGATATATAGGCCTATAATAATAATAATTATAATAATGTTTTGACTCAGGCTCACTGAATGATTACTGAATGACGAGAAACAATTCTATGAACAATAAAATGTTTTATTTTTTAACAATAAAATATAACATTAAACTATGCACATAATAAAGAGTATATATATAACATGGAGAACAGTAGTAAACACACAAAAGTAGAAACAATACGAGTATTAAAAAAAAAACATATAAAATAATTAAAATAAAAGTCCCTGAGTGGGGTCGAACCCCCAACCTAATAATAAATAACATATATAATAGTAATAAACACACAAAGATAAAAAACTTTATAAAACTATATACATAGTAGTGAGTATATATATATATATATATATATATATATATATATATATATATATATATATATATATATATATATATATATATATACATAAAATAATGTAATGTATATATAAAAAAATATACAAAATATATAAAAAATTAGCTATTTCTTTTTCTTTACTTTTTCAAGCCACTGTTCTTTCGTAAGTGTCTCTGTGACAGGGCAGTAGATAGTCCCTCTAAACTGGCTGTGCCCAGTCGCTGCTGTCCTAAATTGTCCACACTTCCTGCAGGTATTTGCCTCAACCTTTCTGTGGTATGGACGAGGGACGGTGGGTTGAGATTGACTGACTGTGGCAGGAGCTGGGAGGACGAAACTGGGAGTGGCTGGGGCTACAGGAAAAGGGTTTTGGGGGACAACAAACAGTGTGAAGGTAGGGGTAGTGTGGGAGGCAAGAGGGACAGTCGTGCTGGGGCTGGGAAGGACAGGTTCTGGTTGAAGGCTGCCAACGGGCCGAGGAATTATTGGCCTCAGGGTTGTCAGCTTGGGTATGACTGCCTCAGTTGTATAGCTAGTGATGCACCTTTTTAATCTAGCTTGCCCAGCTGTGCTTTGTGGCAGTTTGTAAATATGTTGCTCTCCCTGGACCTGGGGTGGAGCAACAGCACGTACACTGGCAGGTGGGAGAGCCTCAGCAGCAATACCAAGAGGGTCAGGCAGATCGATCCCCTGAAGCAGAAGAGTCTGATCTTGCTTCTTAACCCTGCCGTTGTGCCACTGAACCAGAGTGGTCTGATTTACCTCCACCAGCTGGAGAGTAGTGTCCTGCATGATGGCACCATTAGACAGGATCAGCTGCCGGATCTTTCGGTAATCTTGTAAAATGAGAGACCAGCGACTCAGCGTCACCTTCTCTTTCTTCCTCTGACTTTGATGGATGCGACAGAGCCTGATGAAAATGGCCTCCACGAGACGACAGCAGTCTGGCCATTGGGCAGGTGAAGCTGTAGATGCCAACACACTCCGTTTCAGGCTGTCCACTCCAGGGTTGAAAACAGCCTTCTTTTTTGGAGACCTGAACCTCCCTGTTGTCAGCCTGTCCTGGTGTCTGGCAGCAAACTTCACTCGCTGCTTGTCATATTCAAGCAGGCTCTGCCACAAGCACACAATGTCATCAACCTGAAGAAGGATAGAAGTATAGAGGCATAGCAGAGTTAAAAGGAAACTGGTAATTTCGCATACATAGTTCAGTAACACTGTTTTTACAGTCACATTGTGTTTTGTGTGGTCTTTTCCAAGTTAACAAACATTCAAAATGTTTACATACCTGCTGCCTGCTCAGTGTTAACCCTGTGCTTGTCCTCAGCTCTACCAAATACTCAGCCAGTCTGTCCACCCGGTCCATTCCTGGAATGTTCTGGTCATCCACAGCCTAAAACAGTATCATTTTAAATGGTAAAGAAAAAAAGAGATCAGTGAAATTACATCTTAATGGTAGTATTAATCAGTTTGTCGAATTACAAATTAATTTGCTCGTGGCAAGTTCCTATTGTGAAATTTACATACCAAAAGCTCTTCAGGCACATGAGTGGGGGAACCTGGTGCATACTGGTCTATGGATGTAGTTGGCTGAGAGGAGAAGGTGGCAGCAGCTGGCTGGGAGAAGGCAGATTGGGATGAGGCAGCAGCAGACTGGGATGAGGCAGCAGCAGACTGGGATGAGGCAGCAGCAGACTGGGATAAAGGAGCAGCAGACAGGGATGAAGGAGCAGCAGACAGGGATGAAGGAGCAGCAGACAGGGATGAAGGAGCAGCAGACTGGGATGAAGGAGCAGCTGACAGGGATGAGGCAGCAGCTGACTGGGATGAAGGAGCAGCAGACTGGGATGAGGCAGCAGCTGACTGGGATAAAGGAGCAGCAGACTGGGATGAAGGAGCAGCAGACTGGGATGAGGCAGCAGCTGACTGGGATGAAGGAGCAGCAGACTGGGAAAAGGCAGACTGGGATGAGGCAGCAAAAGACTGGGAGAAGGCAAACTGGGATGAGGCCGCAGCAGACTGGGAGAAGGCAGACTGGGATGAGGCAGCAGCAGACTATGATGAGGCAGCAGAAGACTGAGATGAGGGATGAACAGGCTGAATTGTAGGTGGGTTATAGTTAGCTTCATCTTCAAGGAGGAAACTCAGTGTAGGGTCCTCATTGATGTCCTCCTCAAATCCCTCATCCTGCTCATCTACATTTACTTCCTCCAGCAGCTGGTCTGTCTGCTCATTGTCAGCATCTATTGACTGAAGTGGCTGCCCTGTCTGACTAAGTAGATAGTCTACTCCAATTAGCTCCCCTAAAAACAGAATGCAGTGTGTTAAACATATAGCCCTTGCATTAGCAAAGAACCATGTGCTGTAAAATGTACAGTGAGAGTCTTACCAGTGTACTGTGCAGGAGGTTGGAAGGTGGGGACAAGCTTCTCTCCAAAAACATTTAGGCTGTTGGTGTTGATGCTTTGCACCACCTGCCCTACATAGGTGAGAAGAGGGGAGGATTTTGTGGAAATTGATGCTGCTGCCCGGTCTTGGTTCCACCTGTTCAGGCCTTCCAGGAGATACAACTGAAAATTCAGTGTTTTAGCACTGGTTCCTGTAAAGAAGTGAACAATGAAAATCATGAAACTGGGATAATGAGTTCCTTCAGAAAATATAAAGTGATATTAGATGTTCTATTGTGTTGAATATATACTATACTGCAAACACAATGAGCCACAAACCTGGAATGAACCTGTTTAGGTGGCAGTGGAAAGATTCAAGTGAGGTCGAGCCCCTAGCACATCTGTACTTCATGAGAACTAATCCTCCCTTGGTGGTGGTGGTGCCCGTCACAGTGTAGAGAAACACACCTGGCGGATCCTGGATGCACTTAACATGCCTCATCTCAAACACGCCAGATGTGCTCTATCCTCACTGTGTCCAGCAAAGGAACCCCCATCATATCTCTCCCCTTATCCCCCTTCAGTTCCTGCAGAAGCCTGTCAAGGTAGCGGGTTGTGGACTCCACCCCACGAGTCCTCCGACGGCAATAGAGTGCCAGCTCTTTTTTGGTGATGCGTCAGTCCACAAGGTTATCTGTGATGACAGGCACTCCTTCCTCCTGCAGTTGCTCTCTCTTTGCCCGCCGCAACAAAGCCACATCATCTGGGTCCCATTCAAAAATGCACGCAGAGAGACGTGACATGAAGACTGGGTATAGAGGATGAGCCTCAGTGGTGCACCCCACTGCCAGCCGACGCATGAAGTGCCAGATGTCCAGCCTGATATTGAGGTCAGGCCATCCTCCAAATCTGGCCTGTAGCTTGCACTGCCCCTTCTCTATGCAGCAGCCACAGTCCACGTACAGCAGCAGTGGTGGAGCCACGGCCGCCTGGCTGTACCTGTTAATCAGTCCGGAGACCATGGTGTCCAGTGCTGGACCTTCCTGAGCAGTCAAGACACTGATAAGAATTTGTCCTGTCTCATTGCCAACAGAAGTCACCCACTGTGCTGTTCCCCTGGCTGTGCCTGCCAACTTCTTTGTGATCTAAAATCAACCAAATTAAAAATATTAATAAAGCATAACACAAATAATTTTCAAACTTCACAACAGTTAAAACATCAGTAATAATGTCAAACAATTACCTGTTTGGTTGAGTCCATTTTCAAAATGGTCCCAAACGTGGAGGTTATGCTTGCCTTGATGTGGTCTATGCGACTGATAATGTCCCTCCCATAAACTGACAGCAGCCACTTGCTAGTAGGGACATCAATGGGCTCTGGAGGCTTTTGGCACATGACAGGTAAGAGGCTGGGGCGGTTGATAAAACCAGCACACTCCTCCATATAGTGCGCCAAACGGTCAAGCCACTCCTCCCCGTGGTTCTCCCTCAGCTGTTTGACAAGTCTTGTGGGACTGTTGCCCAGCGTCCGTTCCCTCAGCATGCGTATGACACGAATGTAACAAGCATACCTTTGTGTAAAAGAGAAGATTTGCTTATGTAATTTATTTTATGGTAAATAAAAAACACTTTTATTTTGCATTTACTTCATATTACACATTTCTGCTTCAGAAAATAAATTATTAATTTTGAAATATGAATGTCTTTATTATAAACACATTACAAAATTCTGTACAAGGCGTGTAGATTTTAACTCACTTCTGTGTCAAAATCAGACGGAAAAGTCTTCTATGGGGCACATCGAGCTGGTCCAGGACAGTCTGACTGGTAGACAGGTAACTCAGGCAACACACAGTACACCTGAGAGTCTCTGTTACCATAAGGTAGTACCTGTCGATGTCCAGGACCTTCCCTGCTCTCTTGTGGAGGCCATATCCAGTCAGCTGCTTCCCACATGCAGGACAGAACAGTCTGAACTTCCACAAGTGGTAGGGCATCCACACCAGAAGCCTGTGATTAAAAAAGCGATCTGGAGATGGAGCCTGGTGGTAGATAAGAGAAGGGACGGGTGGCTCATACCAGAGCTTCAAGTCTGTCCTAAGTCTGCCAGAGTGAAAGATCGCAGAAGCAATCCACCTCTGATCCTGTGAGGGGATTGTCTGCCTCATTTTAGTGGGCAGCCAAAATTGATCTGGCTCGGATGCAGGAGCAGGTCCGGGCATAGAAGGGGCAACATGCTCCTCCTGATTCAAAAGCAATGAAAGATTAGAGATGTAATATTAAAACATTGTTTCTCTCAAGTTTGCATACAAGTAATTCTACAAAGGGGCATTAGGGGACATTTCATGTCCATTTATGATAATTAGCCTATATTTTCTTCAAACAAAATTATATTTAAGGCAGATTTGAGAACTGGTTCTCAAATGATTTTTAAAAAAAACACTGTATACATGGCTAAATGGAAAACAATAACACTCATATACATGTTTTACTTGAAGTTTAACATTCAATTTGTTTGTAATGGTTGACAAATTCACCAGGGAAACATAAACCAACAGTAATTTTTGTAATGTACCCCCCAATTTTTAGAATAAGCCACATGTACATGTACTTCACACACAGGAAGTAAGAGATGCCACAAAAAATAGATGGGCACTCACCAAGGATGTAAGAGTCGGACTAGCTGCAGAAGGAGGTCTGACTTCAGGAGACGGATTGGCTGAAGGAGGTCTGGCTGCAGGAGACAGACTGGCTGAAGGAGGTCTGGCTGCAGGAGACAGACTGGCTGAAGGAGGTCTGGCTGCAGGAGACAGACTGGCTGAAGGAGGTCTGGCTGCAGGAGACATACTGGCTGAAGGAGGTCTGGCTGCAGGAGACAGACTGGCTGAAGGAGGTCTGGCTGCAGAAGGAGGTCTGGCTGCAGAAGGAGGTCTGGCTACAGGAGACAGACTGGCTGAAGGAGGTCTGGCTGCAGAAGGAGGTCTGGCTGCAGAAGGAGGTCTGGCTGCAGGAGACAGACTGGCTGAAGGGGGTCTGGCTGCAGAAGGAGGTCTGGCTGCAGAAGCAGGTCTGGGTGCAGGAGACGGACTGGTTGAAGGAGGTCTGGCTGCAGAAGGCTGCTTGAATGAGAAGGACTGGATGAAGGTGAAAGACTGGGTCTGGCTGAAGGAGGCGGACTGTGACTACCAGGCTATAAAGATACATATTGTACATTATCAACAAACATAATAAAGATGATGATGATGATGAAACATATTAAGGTCTTTTTAAATTACCTGAATCCGCCTTTGTACATTTAGGCTGGGTTTGGCTGCTGAACTAATGGATCCCCCAAATCGTGGCTTTGTAAACTAAAAGAAGGAGATTATTGAACAGATTGACATTCATGTAATATCATACATGCATTGGAAATTTGATGATATGAATTCCCTATTGAAGAATACACAAATAATCTTCCAGCCTACTAATAAAAGGCATTGGGAAATTCCGGAGATCATTGCTTGTGGAGGAGGTAATCTACTCAAATATTAAAATAATGCTTTACCATTGATAAGTTAAGTGCAGGCCGTGTAAAGGTCGGGGCTAAGGTAGAGGTTGGGACAGCGGTAGGACTGGATGCAGGTGGAGCACTTGAGGTCGAGCCCCTAGCACAATCAAGAATGAGGAAAACAGGTTGTATTCATCTTTCATTCGTGGTACATTTTACCGATCTAATTACGCACAGGCATGCCAAAATCTAACATTCACAGACCTTTATACATTTAATCAGGACAATCCGTCCCTGTACACCAGCAAGAGTCTGAGAGCAGAAACAGCAAGGAGAAGCTGTATAAAAATAAATATAACACCCAATAAAAATAAAATCAATACTAACTGGTCTCTTTGGCAATTTTTAAAATCCAAATCATTTCTAAATGTTTTTATTTGCTTGTGTTTTTATATCTGTAATGAGGTCATAAATATAACCTGTGCTTCGTAATCTGTGGATACGTATATTTTGATATTTGGAGAAATACACACAGTGGCCACAAATTAATTATATTCACATTATATATATATTTTATTTATTTACAATTATACACTAATTAATGGAGCCTAACTGCAAATGAAATTGCAGATGAAATTGTAATTGACTGTCTAATTCTAAGATGCAAACAAATATATATATATATATATATATATATATTTGTTTGCATCTTAGAATTAGATAGTCAATTACATGGATATATTAATCCATGTAATTGATCCTAAATTAATCCTAACATAAATATTATTGATATAGGTAATGGTAATGGACTGCTGACACATCAACTTTGTTTGAGGTAAGATTTAAAAGCTTTATACAAAATACTTTTTTGAATAAATAAGCAAAACCCAAAGCCTATCAGAAATTGTCTCTGCCTATTTAATCGTTGGAGGAGCTATGGGACTAGATATAGCCAACATTGTTATCCACGGTAAAAGGTGGTATCACTTTATCAAGCTTTATAAATAAAAAGCAAAATTTTTATTTTTATTTTCCAAACCCCTGTGCTGGCAAACCGCCGCAGACGGGACATCCACTCATCGTCCCCCATGGCCTTGTGTGACTTTTTAGACATCTCTGGAACATTTGAAACATGTTTAGTCTTTTTAGCTAAAACATAAATTACATTTACGTATTACTAACGCTTTACTACTTATTACTGTATTTGATACAGTACTACTATAATTAAACACTAAACAATAACATACCAGAATCATGATCGATATTGACATTTTTTTTTTACATAGTATTGACATAGTATTTACATGCGTGAATGACGGGTGGTTGGGCAGATATTGTGATTTGCGGTAGGTGGTATGCCATACGGAACCGTTGCCACTGAAACTGCATATTAACGCACCAGTGGGGCTCGATAGCCTTAGTCAAACGGATTGGCGCGTATGGTTGGGTTGCGGAGAGATTGTGAGATTGTGGTTAGGTCTCAGCAGCACTGTTGGTTATTTGTAGAGGTTGTGTAGTATTTACAGTCATTACGTTCCTCTGTATATTGCGTGAATGACGGGTGGTTGGGCAGATATTGTGTTTTGCGGTAGGTGGTATGCCATACGGAACCGTTGCCACTGAAACTGCATATTAACGCACCAGTGGGGCTCGACAGCCTTAGTCAAACGGGTTGGCGCGTATGGTTGGGTTGCGGAGAGATTGTGAGATTGTGGTTAGGGCTCAGCAGCAAGAGGGAAGTAGAGGTCAGTAAGCTGGGCTGAGTTGAGTGGGGGACGGAGGGGGGTGACTCTGGGACGCCAGAGTCACTGTCGAGCCCTCTTGAGGTGTCGTGGGCTAGTCGACGAAACACTGAGGATGGAAGGTGCCCACTTGAAGACCCTAGAGATGTTCCCTACTCCGCTCAATCCAGAGGGTTGTTATGGGGGGACCGCACTGTGGTTGCAGCCGTTGTGTGTGCTGACGCGCAAATACACTATTAACACCAGACAGAAGGAGATTCACGTCACCAGATGGAAAGAAGCGTAAATGAATGGAGAAGCATAGGTAACTGTAAAGCTACGTCTTAGTTGGTGCTTATCTTGGCGAAAGCCGAGTACAAATCAGCATGAAGTTTTAACATCTACTCTCGTGTAATGGAAATCATTAAACACACCTTAAAGAACACTGAAAGGTAAAAATCCACGAATATATTATTGTTAATGTAATTCATCATTGGAGACAATAACATGAGAAGTGCTGCAGTATACTACATCAAGACTGATCATGACACTAAACAACTTTACATTTTAAAATGCAAATTAAAATATGTTGTTGTTAATGTAGATTGTAGTTTATCAAAAAATAGTGTAATAGAAAAGTGCTACAATATACTAGCTCATCAAGATATATAGATCATAACATTAAAAAGTACCTTAATGCAGCATAACATACGAGAAAAAGTTAGCAATATATGAAAAATATGTTGCTGATGTTAATGTAGTTCATCAACACATTAAGATGAAATGCTGAGGTTGCCAGCAGATCAAGATCGCGATAGATCATAACAATAAACACCTTAATGGGTCATAAAATACGAGAAGAAAATGAAATATGTATTATTGTATTGTTGTTAATGTAGTTTATCTTACTTGTTGACATTCGATGAATGAACGGCAATACTTCGGCGCGGGTATACCTGAGAATAAAAAAGAGCCCGTCTCTCCACGGCGCCTGAAAGATGAAGATTCGATGCGTGATTGGCCAAAGATGAAGCCAGAGAACGCCATTGGCTCAGCAAAGATGGAGATCCGAAACGTGATTGGCCAAGGAACTCTGAAAAAGATGAAGCCCGATAACGCCATTCGCCAAGCAAAGATGAAGATACGACGCGTGATTGGCCGAGGAACTCTGACAAAGATGAAGTCCGAGAACGCCATTCGCTCAACAATGATGGAGTGCTCGCGCTTGATTGGCTGTTGTGAAACAGCCGCACGGCTGTCAGGTAGCGTTCAGGTCGCAGTCTCCCCTGGAGGCGTGGGTTTGAATCCCACTTCTGACAAACCTAACCTTTGGCTGCGGGCTCAAGCTAGAGTCTTTAACCCCCTGGCAAGTTTATCCAGAAATGCAGTAATGTTGACAAAGCACTGCAATTCAGTTCATGCTAGAATTAACCAAACATTAAAGTAACACTGACCTGCAGTACATGACCTTTATAGTAACACTTTAGTGCAATGTATGGGATTCTATGGCACTTGGAATTTCAAGTCATGACATTTCAGAAAAAAATGGACATGTTGATTGAATCGGATTCAACTGAATTTCACGAAATAACGTGTTGTGATGTTTACTGGAAGAAGATGCAGTAGAATTTCATGGCAAGGATTCTTGGAAATTTCTTGGAATGAAATGTCATGGGTTTGGGGGCATGGGGTGGAGTGTCATGACACAAGATTCAAGGAATGTCATGTAAAACATTACATTAGCATTAACAAGACATGCCATTAGAATGAAAGAATGATATAAGCCTTAACAAAACATTGTAACAACACTGACACATATGACATGAATATGAGAGTAATACTATTACTGCATTTGTTCAAAATTAGTCTTAAAAAAACACTGGATTTCAATTACAGTGCATATGAAGAAATGGACAAAGGCATAAAAGGGAATACAGAAAGCAGCTCCTTTATTTACACGGTCCCGTGTATCAAAAAGCACCATTCTGCCCCGTGTGAGGCTCGAACTCACGACCTTCAGATTATGAGACTGACGCACTGCCTAACTGCGCCAACGAGGTATGTGCTCTGACTCAGGTGAGCGGTGAAGCCCTAGATTCTAGATCACCTGCCATTCCGTGTAGGTGCAAAAATGCTGCTCACCACTGGCCGTCATGTCAGGATGGCCGAGCGGTCTAAGGCGCTGCGTTCAGGTCGCAGTCTCCCCTGGTGGCGTGGGTTCGAATCCCACTTCTGACAAACCTAACCATTGGCTGCGGGCCCAAGCTACAGTCTTTAACCCTCTGGCAAGTTTATCAAGAAATGCAGTAATGTTGACAAAGCACTGCAATTCAGTTCATGCTAGAATTAACCAAACATAAAAGTAACACTGACCTGCAGTACATGGCCTTTAAAGTAACACTTTAGTGCAATGTATGGGATTCTATGGCACTTGGAATTTCAAGTCATGACATTTCAGAAAAAATGGACATGTTGATTGAATCGGATTCAACTGAATTTCACGAAATAACATGTTGTGATGTTTACCGGAAGAAGATGCAGTAGAATTTCATGGCAAGGATTCTTGGAAATTTCTTGGAATGAAATGTCATGGGTTTGGGGGCATGGGGTGGAGTGTCATGACACAAGATTCAAGGAATGTCATGTAAAACATTACATTGGCATTAACAAGACATGCCATTAGAATCAGAATCAGAATCAGAATCAGAAAGAGCTTTATTGCCAAGTGTGCTTGCACACACAAGGAATTTGTTTTGGTACTGAGGCTTCCAGTGGACGTATACAAATACAACATGAAACATAATACTACAAATTATAAGAATAAAAAATAAAAATAAAAATATATGAGAATAAAACTATCACAGTTGGGTTTAGTCAGAATAGACATTTTCAGATTTACAGATTATGAACCTATTTACAGTGTTTTGAATATTATAAATAAATAAATCTACATATAAGTATCACCTGAGTTGTGGGATATTGCACTAAACAGTGGGAGTATTGCACTTACAGGCATATGCCTTGGGAGGAGTGTTAACTGTTCAGGAGGGAAATGGCCTGTGGGAAGAAACTGTTCCTGTGCCGAGATGTTCTTGTGGCCAGTGATCTGAGTCTCCGTCTTGACGGTAACAGTTCAAACAGGTGGTGTCCAGGGTGAGTGGAGTCTGTGATGATTTTACCTGCTCTCTTCCTCTCTCTGGAAGAGTACAGGTCCTGGAGGTTTGGCAGGGGGGCACCAATAATCCTCTCCGCAGTCCGGACTGTCCGTTGTAGTCTCCTGATGTCTGATTTGGTAGCTGAACCAAACCAGACAGTGATGGAAGCGCACAAGACAGACTCAATGACGGCTGAGTAGAACTGAATCAGCAGATCCTGTGGCAGGTTGAACTTCCTCAGCTGGCGAAGGAAGTACAGTCTCTGCTGGGCCTTTTTCACAGTGGAGTCAATGTGATTGTCCCACTTCAGGTCCTGAGAGATGATAGTGCCCAGGAACCTGAATGACTCCACTGCTTCCACAGTGCTGTTCATGATGGTGAGTGGGAGGAGTGCTGAGCTGTTCCTCCTGAAGTCCACGATCATCTCCACTGTTTTGAGCGTGTTCAGCTCAAGGTTGTTATAACTGCACCAGGCAGCCAGCTGTTCAACCTCCAGTCTGTAAGCAGACTCGTCACCGTTTCGGATGAGACCGATGACAGTGGTGTCGTCTGCAAATTTCAGGAGCTTGACAGTGGGGTCTTTAGAAGTGCAGTCATTAGTGTACAGGGAGAAGAGCAGTGGGGAGAGAACGCACCCTTGGGGAGCACCAGTGCTGATTGTGAGTGTCTTGGATGTGTGTTTCCCCAGTCTCACTCGCTGCTGCCGGTCCGTCAGGAAGCTGGTGATCCACTGACAGATCGAGGATGGTATGGAGAGCTGGGTCAGTTTGGCTGTGAGAAGACCAGGCATGATGGTATTGAAGGCCGAACTGAAGTCCACAAAGAGGATCCTTGCATAAGTCCCTGGTCTGTCGAGATGTTGCAGGATATAATGCAGTCCCATGTTGACTGCATCATCCACAGACCTGTTTGCTCTGTAAGCAAACTGAAAGGGATCCAGCAGGGGTCCAGTGATGTCCTTCAGGTGGGCCAGCACCAGTCTTTCAAACGACTTCATGACCACAGACGTGAGAGCGACAGGTCTGTAGTCATTAAGTCCAGTGATTTTGGGTTTTTTGGGGACAGGAATGATAGTGGAGCGTTTGAAGCAGCAGGGAACTTCACACTGCTCCAATGATCTGTTGAAGATCTGCGTGAAGACCGGGGCCAGTTGGTCAGCGCAGGCTTTTAAACAAGCAGATGAGATGCCGTCTGGGCCTGAGGCTTTCCTAGTCTTCTGTTTTTTGAAGACTCGGCTCACGTCCTCCACACAGACCTTAAGCTCAGGTTGGATGGCAGGAGGGGGAAGTGATAATTGGAGAACAGGAGGTGATGCTGAATGTGTGAAGTGCAGATCAGACCGGGTGTGTGGTGTGAATGAGGGCTTTTCAAACCGGCAGTAAAATGAATTTAAATCGTCAGCCAGGTGTTGATTGTCCACAGATCGAGGGGATGGTGACTTGTAGTTGGTAATGTTCCTCAGGCCATTCCAGACTGATGATGGGTCGTTGGATGAAAACTGTTTTTTTCAGTTTATCAGAGTAGTTCCTTTTAGCAACTCTGATCTCCTTTGTCAATCTGTTTCTGGCCTGGTTATACAAGATTTTATCCCCACTTCTGTAAGCATCCTCTTTGGCATGACGAAGGTGTTTGAGTTTCCCAGTAAACCATGGTTTATCATTAGTGAATGATAAGAATATCCTGGTAGGAATGCATGTATCCTCACAGAAACTTATATATGATGTTACAGTATCTGTGAGCTCATCCAGATCATTGGTAGCAGCTTCAAAAACAGTCCAATCAGTGCAATCAAAGCAGGCCTGTAGATTCTGCTCTGCTTCATTAGTCCATCTTTTTACAGTCCTTATTCCAGGTTTAGCTGATTTCAGTTTCTGCCTGTAGGTCGGTATGAGATGAACCAAACAGTGATCAGAGAGCCCCAAAGCTGCCCGTGGGACGGAGTGATATGCATTTCTTATTGTGGTGTAACAGTGGTCCAGTATATTACTGTCTCTGGTGGGACATGTAACGTGCTGTCTGTATTTTGGTAGTTCACGGGAAAGATTTGCTTTGTTAAAATCCCCAAGAATGATTAAAAGAGAGTCTGGGTACCTTTGTTCCGTTTCAGATATTTGTTCAGCCAGCTGTTGTAGCGCCGCGCTCGCGCACGCGTCTGGAGGGATGTAAACATTCACGAGAATGAAAGAGGAAAATTCCCGAGGCGAGTAGAAGGGTTTACAGTTTATGAAATGTGCCTCTAAATTAGGAGAGCACATCTTCTTCAGTGTTGTTACATCTGAACACCAACTTTCGTTAATGTAGAAACACAATCCACCACCTCTCGTTTTCCCCGTTAGCTCCGCGATGCGATCCGCTCGGAACAGCTGGAAGCCCGGCAGATGTATTGCGTTGTCCGGTATGGCTTCACTCAGCCAGGTTTCAGTGAAGCACAAAGCAGCAGAGTTTAAAAAATCCTTGTTAGTGTGGGTGAGGAGAAGAAGTTCATCCGTTTTGTTAGGAAGGGATCGGAGATTCGCGAGATGAATGCTGGGGAGTGCAGTGCGCAGGCCGCGCTCGCGGAGTTTAACCAGCGCGCCGGCCTGCTTCCCGCGTTTGCGTCTGAACGCGCGTTTGAACAACAACGCTGCCCCTCCGACGAGAATGTCCAGCAAAACGTCCGAATAATCAAAAACTGTAGAAAAGGTTTCTGGTGTGTGTTTCCTAATGTCCAGTAGTTCGTCTTTGGTGAAACTGATAGGAAAAGAATGACTAAACGTAGAACAAACGAACAAAAACAACACAATAGCTGGAGAGCTCCACACCGAGGCAGCCATCCGCGGCGCCATCTTGGATCTCGTGTGTTTTCTGAACACAGCGGTCAATGAAGGAATGATATAAGCCTTAACAAAACATTGTAACAACACTGACACATATGACATGAATATGAGAGTAATACTATTACTGTATTTGTTCAACATTAGTCTTAAAAAAACACTGGATTTCAATTACATTGCATATGAAGAAATGGACAAAGGCATAAAAGGGAATACAGAAAGCAGCTCCTTTATTTACACGGACCCGTGTATCAAAAAGCACCATTCTGCCCCGTGTGAGGCTCGAACTCACGACCTTCAGATTATGAGACTGACGCGCTGCCTAACTGCGCCAACGTGGCATGTGCTGTGACATGGGTGAGCGTTGACCCCTAGATTCTAGATCATCTGCCATTCCGTGTAGGTGCAAAAATGCTGCTCACCTCTGGCCGTCATGTCAGGATGGCCGAGCGGTCTAAGGCGCTGCGTTCAGGTCGCAGTCTCCCCTGGAGGCGTGGGTTCGAATTCCACTTCTGACAAACCAACATTTGGCTGCGGGCCCAAGATAGAGTCTTTAACCCTTTGGCAAGTTTATCAAGAAATGCAGTAATGTTGACAAAGCACTGCAATTCAGTTCATGCTAGAATAAACCAAACATTAAAGTAACACTGACCTGCAGTACATGACCTTTAAAGTAACACTTTAGTGCAATGTATGGGATTCTATGGCACTTGGAATTTCAAGTCATGACATTTCAGAAAAAATGGACATGTTGATTGAATCGGATTCAACTGAATTTCACGAAATAACATGTTGTGATGTTTACCGGAAGAAGATGTAGTAGAATTTCATGGCAGGATTCTTGGAAATTTCTTGGAATGAAATGTCATGGGTTTGGGGGCATGGGGTGGAGTGTCATGACACAAGATTCAAGGAATGTCATGTAAAACATTACATTAGCATTAACAAGACATGCCATTAGAATGAAAGAATGATATAAGCCTTAACAAAACATTGTAACAACACTGACACATATGACATGAATATGAGAGTAATACTTTTACTGCATTTGTTCAACATTAGTCTTAAAAAAACACTGGATTTCAATTACAGTGCATATGAAGAAATGGACAAAGGCACATTAGAGGGAATACAGAAAGCAGCTCCTTTATTTACACGGTCCCGTGTATCAAAAAGCACCATTCTGCCCCGTGTGAGGCTCGAACTCACGACCTTCAGATTATGAGACTGACGCGCTGCCTAACTGCGCCAACGAGGCATGTGCTCTGACTCGGGTGAGCGGTGAAGCCCTAGATTCTAGATCATCTGCCATTGTGTGTAGGTGCAAAAATGCTGCTCACCACTGGCCGTCATGTCAGGATGGCCGAGCGGTCTAAGGCGCTGCGTTCAGGTCGCAGTCTCCCCTGGAGGTGTGGGTTCGAATCCCACTTCTGACAAACCTAACCTTTGGCTGCGGGCCCAAGCTAGAGTCTTTAACCCTCTGGCAAGTTTATCAAGAAATGCAGTAATGTTGACAAAGCACTGCAATTCAGTTCATGCTAGAATAAACCAAACATTAAAGTAACACTGACCTGCAGTACATGACCTTTAAAGTAACACTTTAGTGCAATGTATGGGATTCTATGGCACTTGGAATTTCAAGTCATGACATTTCAGAAAAAATTGACATGTTGATTGAATCGGATTCAACTGAATTTCACGAAATAACATGTTGTGATGTTTACCGGAAGAAGATGCAGTAGAATTTCATGGCAAGGATTCTTGGAAATTTCTTGGAATGAAATGTCATGGGTTTGGGGGCATGGGGTGGAGTGCATGACACAAGATTCAAGGAATGTCATGTAAAACATTACATTAGCATTAACAAGACATGCCATTAGAATGAAAGAATGATATAAGCCTTAACAAAACATTGTAACAACACTGACACATATGACATGAATATGAGAGTAATACTATTACTGCATTTGTTCAACATTAGTCTTAAAAAAACACTGGATTTCAATTACAGTGCGTATGAAGAAATGGACAAAGGCATAAAAGGGAATACAGAAAGCAGCTCCTTTATTTACACGGTCCCGTGTATCAAAAAGCACCATTCTGCCCCGTGTGAGGCTCGAACTCAAGACCTTCAGATTATGAGACTAACGCGCTGCCTAACTGCGCCAACGTGGCATTTGCTGTGTCTCAGGTGAGCGTTGACCGATAGATTCTAGATCATCTGCCATTCCGTGTAGGTGGAAAAATGCTGCTCACAATTGCCGTCATGTCAGTATGGCCGAGCGGTCTAAGGCGCTGCCTTCAAGCTGGGGAACAATTGTCCGACAAAGATGGGGAAGAAGGGAAGAAAAGGGGGAAGGAAGAAAAAGAGAGGGGGAAGAAGAGAAAGAAAAAACGAAGAAAAGAAAGGCTGAAATTTGATTTCAAAGATATGCCTTCATTAGCATAGATCTTATGATACATTTTCCGGTTTCTTCGTGTGTGAAAATCACGCATTTATATCACACTGTTTTCTATTTCAGGTGTGCACCAAGACCGGGGTTCGAATCCAGCTAAAGACAACTTTTTGTAATATTTATTATTTGAATAAATAATCATTATTTTTGAATGCATACTGTTCCCGTTTTAATAAAATATACATATTTAATTTGTTTGTTGTGTTTTTTGATATTCTATCATGAAAAATAATGTTATTTGCATTATTATGCAATGAACAAAGATGCAAATCATTAATTAGTAACTTATATGCTGTAAAATGTTTCACAAGAATAACAAAATGTACAAATTATATTTTTATATACAAATGTTATATTGTTGCAGTGTACTGATAAAATATTGTTATAATAAAGTAAAAGTAAATAAGCTAAATTTTTTAATGCATACTGTTCCTGTCATGACAGACTGAAGGAAGCAAGTGCAGTATAACTCTTTATTTAAGGTAGAACAAATATGAATCCAACACAGGCAAACAGGTAAGTGACGCAGGAACTCCGATGGTCAGATGATGGGTGAAGAAGCAGAGATGCGGTGATGAGTGTCCAATAGTGCGATAATGTCCATAAAATCCACAGAACGAAAACCGGAACAAGGAATGCAAGAGACTGGAACGCGACAGGAACACAGACACACCGGGAAACCACATACAACGATCTGACAGGGAAGATGAGAAAATGGTGAGTATAAATACACATGATCTGACAAGCTGCAGCTGGTGAAAGGGATAATGAGTGGATGGGTGATGAGCGCTGATGAGCGGAACGCCCATCTAATCAGCGCGCTGACATATAACAACAGAAACACGAGACAAGAAGAAAACGTAGGATTTACCAACCGTGACAGTACCCCCTTCCCTAGGAACGCCTCCTGGCGTTCCCAGACTCCCTTACCTGCCGATTGTAATCATCGATAAGGGAGTGATCCAGGATGTCTCTAGCCGGTACCCAACTTCTCTCCTCCGGACCGTAACCTTCCCAGTCCACCAAGTACTGGAATCCGCGTCCCCTCCGTCTAGAGTCCAGAACACGATTGACCGAATAAGTAGGCTCCCTGTCTACGAGACGCGGCGGGGGGGGAACCGGGACTGGCGGATTAATGCGAGCAAAAAATACGGGCTTAATTTTGGAAACATGAAATACGGGATGAATCCTCCTGTACACTGGAGGAAGATTGAGACGGACTGTCACTGGACTAATGATTTTAGTGACAGAGAACGGGCCAATGAATTTTGGTGCGAGCTTATTCGAAACGGAGCGGAGAGGAATGTCCTTGGTAGAAAGCCACACTTTGGAACCGACGACGTATACGGGAGGCCTCCGCCGGTGGCGATCGGCTTTGGCCTTGGTGCGTGCCCCCACTTGGAGTAGAGTCTCACGGGCTCTAGTCCAAGTGCGGTGACACCTCTGGACGAAGGCGTGGGCGGAGGGGACCGCGACTTCGGATTCCAGACTAGGAAAAATTGGTGGCTGGTAACCTACACTACACTCAAATGGTGATAGGCCCGTGGATGACACTGGCAACGTGTTGTGGGCGTACTCCACCATAGACAATTGCTGACTCCAGGTGGAAGGATTCTTGGACACTAAACATTGCAACGTTCTCTCCAAATCTTGGTTGGCTCGCTCAGTTTGACCATTGCTCTGGGGATGGAACCCAGAGGACAGACTGACAGTCGCCCCCAGAAGTTTACAAAACTCTCGCCAAAATTTGGACACAAATTGGGGTCCTCTGTCAGAAACCACGTCTATCGGGAGGCCATGAAGCCGAAAGACGTGGTCAACGACAACCAACGCTGTCTCCTTGGCTGAAGGTAATTTGGGCAAGGGAATGAAATGGGCCGCCTTCGAGAACCGGTCCACCACGGTCAAAACTACCGTGTGACCCTGGGAGGGTGGGAGGGCGGTGATAAAATCTAGCGCGATATGGGACCAGGGTCTCGAAGGCACCGGCAGCGGTTGGAGTAAGCCATCTGGAGGTTGATTGGAAGTCTTACCCGTGGCACAAACTGAGCAAGCCATTACAAAACTGCGAACGTCACGAGCCATGAGAGGCCACCAGAATCGTTGCTTAACCAAAAACATAGTACGATTGACTCCTGGATGACAAGCCATATTGGAACAATGACCCCACTGAATGACGCTGGACCGTAAACTCTCCGGCACAAACAAACGGTTCGGTGGGCAACGAGTCGGAGGCGTTACCCCTTCTAAGGCCTTCTTGACCTTCGATTCGACCTCCCATGTGAGTGTAGAGATGAATAGATTCTCTGGTAAAATGCACTCGGGAGTAGACGGGCGATCGGAACGGTCAAAAATGCGCGATAAAGAATCGGGTTTGATGTTTTTGGAACCCGGGCGGTATGAAAGAGTAAAGTCAAAACGTCCGAAAAAAAGAGCCCACCGAGCCTGCCTGGAATTAAGTCTTTTAGCAGTACGAATGTATTCCAGATTCTTGTGGTCGGTCCAGACGATAAAAGGTACCCCTGACCCTTCTAACCAGTGGCGCCACTCCTCCAAAGCTAACTTGACTGCCAACAACTCTCTGTTGCCAATGTCATAATTGCTTTCGGCAGGGGATAAACGATGTGAAAAAAACGCACAAGGGTGCATCTTGTCGTCTGAAGGAGAGCGCTGGGATAACACTGCACCTACCCCCACCTCTGACGCATCGACCTCCACCACGAACTGACGTGATGGATCAGGGGTTATCAGGATAGGGGCTGAAACGAAGCAACCCTTTAGTTTGGCAAACGCAGCTTCTGCTGCGTCTGACCACCTGAACGTCGTTCTGGGGGAGGTCAAGGCGGTCAGAGGCGCGGCTAGTCGGCTGAAATTGCGAATAAAACGCCGGTAAAAATTGGCGAACCCCAGAAACCTCAGTAGGGCCTTACGGGAATCTGGACTTGGCCGATTCACCACAGCCTTAACCTTGTCAGGATCCATGCGCATTCCCTCAACCGAGATGATGTGACCTAGAAAAGGAACAGACTGTGCATGAAAAACGCATTTCTCCGCCTTGACAAAAAGCCCATTCTCTAGCAACCTCTGAAGCACTTGTCGAACGTGTTGCACGTGTTCCTGGAGAGACGAAGAAAAAATCAATATATCATCCAGGTAGACATATATGAACTGATCGATCATGTCTCGCAACACGTCATTGACAAGTGCTTGGAAGACCGCTGGGGAGTTGGAAAGGCCGAACGGCATAACCAAATATTCAAAGTGCCCCCTAGGGGTGTTAAAAGCGGTCTTCCATTCATCCCCCTCCCTGATGCGGACCAAATGATAAGCATTCCTTAAATACAGTTTTGTGAAGATAGATGCTCCTTGCAACCTCTCGAAAGCTGAAGACATCAACGGCAAAGGATAAGTATTCTTTACCGTGATGTTGTTCAACCCCCGGTAATCAATACAAGGTCGCAATGATCCATCTTTCTTCCCCACAAAAAAGAACCCCGCCCCCGCTGGAGAAGAGGAAGGGCGGATGAATCCCGTTGCTAGAGAATCAGAAATGTATTTCTCCATGACCTCTCTCTCTGGGACAGAGAGTGAATATAACTTGCCCTTAGGCGGAGACGTACCTGGCAGTAAGTCTATAGCACAGTCATAGGGACGATGCGGAGGAAGAGAATCAGCCCGAGACTTACTGAACACCTCCTTCAGATCCCGATACTCCGTGGGCACGTTTGATAAATCCACAGTCTCCTCCTGTAACACATGAACAGGAACAGACGGACAGGCAGACACAAGACAAGACTTATGACAAGAACTGCTCCATGATGCCACCGATTTGATCTGCCAGTCTATTTTGGGGTTGTGACGGGTGAGCCATGGGTGACCAAGAACGATGGGTGCTAGTGGAGTGTCCAGAATGTAAAAGGAAATAGTCTCAGAATGATTGCCGGATGTGATGAGTGTGATGTCTTCGGTGATCAGTGAAATCGTGGGGAGTCTTTGTCCATTGAGGGCGTGAACGTTGATCTGGTGTGAAAGGGGTTTGAGGGGAATTTGATATCTAAGTGCAAATGAGTGATCCATGAAATTACCTTCCGCCCCTGAGTCCAGTAGTGCCCGACAGTCGTGGAGGTGAGTTGACCATCGGAGTCTTACCGGGAGGAAGGTAGATGTAGATGAGGGCTTCTCGGCAGAGATCCCACCCGACAGTAGCCTCATACTTACTGTCGGGCTGGGCCTTTTAACGGACAATTGTACGCGAAATGTCCAGCTCCACCGCAGTAAAGGCAAAGGCCCAGGGATCTCCGCCTCTCCTTCTCCTCCCGGGAAAGCCGGGCTCGACCCACCTGCATGGGCTCGTGCTCGTAGACGGGGCTGACCGCGCCCCCGCCTCCCGAACGCATTCCCTCGGCACCTCCAGAGGGACGGTCCGGTTGGAAACGTCTGATGCCTCGTGATAGACGTGTGTCAACTCTTAGTGCCAGCGCGATCAGATCATTAAGTCCGGTAGGCAGGTCCATGGCGTAAATCTCTCTTTGGACGCGGTCAGCCAGCCCATGCAGGAACATGTCCCACTGCGCCTCCTCGTTCCATTGGCTCTCAGCCGCCAGGGTGCGAAATTCGATTGAAAATTCTGATACGGATCTTTCTCCTTGTCGTAATTCGGCCAGCACCCTGGCAGCTTCTCTTCCCGTCGCGGCTCGGTCGAATACCCGCCGCATCTCGTCGGAGAGCCGCTGGAACGAGGAACAGCAGTCGTCTTGGTTAGCCCACACCGCCGTTCCCCATAGCGCCGCTTTCCCCGTCAGAAGCGTCAGAACGAATGCGACCTTGGTCTGTTCCTCTTGAAAGGTTCTAGGTTGCAGAGAAAAGTGCATATCACATCTGGTTAAGAACGCACGACAGTAATTGGGTTCACCTGCATATGGCTCAGGGACTGGTAGACGAGGCTCTGACGGTGATGGGTCCGCTGGTGGTGGTGGGGGAATTGGCGGTGCGGGTGGCGCAGCGGGCATGCGAAGCTGTTGAATCTGTTGGGTGAGCCCGGACACCTGCGCCACTAAAGCCTGAACAGCACGAGCCGTATCGTTGAGATTCTTTTCTTGGATATCCATTCTTTGACTGCTGTTACTCAGAAACGCCTCTAACGATGTGGATGAGTCTCCTGCTGCTCCCATGCTTTGTTGGTCAGATCGTTCTGTCATGACAGACTGAAGGAAGCAAGTGCAGTATAACTCTTTATTTAAGGTAGAACAAATATGAATACAACACAGGCAAACAGGTAAGTGACGCAGGAACTCCGATGGTCAGATGATGGGTGAAGAAGCAGAGATGCGGTGATGAGTGTCCAATAGTGCGATAATGTCCATAAAATCCACAGAACGAAAACCGGAACAAGGAAGGCAAGAGACTGGAACGCGACAGGAACACAGACACACCGGGAAACCACATACAACGATCTGACAGGGAAGATGAGAAAATGGTGAGTATAAATACACATGATCTGACAAGCTGCAGCTGGTGAAAGGGATAATGAGTGGATGGGTGATGAGCGCTGATGAGCGGAACGCCCATCTAATCAGCGCGCTGACATATAACAACAGAAACACGAGACAAGAAGAAAACGTAGGATTTACCAACCGTGACAGTTCCAGTGTTTATAAAATATACATATGTAATTTGTTTGTTGTTTTTTGATATTCTTTCATTAAAAAAAAAATGTTATTTGCATTATTATGCAACGAACAAAGATGCAACCCATTAAATAGTAACTAATATGAAGAATGTCTGTCACAAGAATAACAAAATGGACAAATTATTTTTTTAAATACAAATGTTATATTGGTGCAGTGTACTGATGAAATATTGTGTTAATATGAAAGTAAAAGTAAATAAGCAAATTCTTTTTGAATGCATACTGTTCCAGTGTTAATAAAATATACATATGTAATTTGTTTGTTGTGTTTCTTTGATATTCTTTCATAAAAATATATAATTGCCAATGGAACAGTGTTATTATTTAGTAGTTGTTGTATTATTATTGATCTGATTAAGTATTTTTTTAGGTTACATTCAAACAAGACACTTGCAAATCTGTTATTTGTAATGAACAAAGATGCAACCCATTAAATAGTAACTAATATGCTGAAAATGTCAATCACAAGAATAACAAAATGTATAAATTATATTTTTTATATACAAATGTTATATTGTTGCAGTGTTCTGATGAACTAGTGTTATATGAAAGTCAAAGTCAAAAAGAAATCACTTGCCAATTTGTTTTTATTTTCCAATCATGCCAACAGAACAGTAATGAATATTAAAATGTTAAATACTGGTAACATGTTTTAAAAATAAATAAATAAAATGAAGAGTTAAATAGGTTTTCAAAAACAAGAAATAAAAAGTTAAAATGTTAAATAACGTTAAAAAAAACAATTAAATAATATTCAACACAAGTATTAACTATTTAAACAACTGTTTACACTATATACATGATGCTATATACCTGAAAATATATACATTATTTGGAAATGGTTCTCCGCATTTCCTCTAACCACACTTCTTTTGAAACAGTCTCAGTCTGTGGGCAGTACACCCTGCCCCTGTACTGGCTATGTCCTGTAGCACTTGTTTTAAATTGCCCACATTTTTTGCAAGTGTTGGCCTCTACGGTTCTCCTGTAGGGTCTGTTGGGCATGGCGTCTGGATTGGCAGCTGGTGAAGCGGGTAAGCGGGTGCCCTGTACAGCTGTTGGCTGTAACAGTGGCTGTACCATTTGCATCCCCTGGGCCATTGGGATGCCCTGGATCATTTGCACTCCCTGGAACATTGGCACACCCTGGAACATTGGCACAGCCTGGAACATGGGCACACCCTGGAAACCTGGTGCTGATGGTATAAGTATATTTGGTACCATCTGCAGTGATGCTCCAGATGCAGATGGTGTCAGCAACGTCTGACTCTGCGCTGGTGCCTTGGGTCTGAGAGGGGGTCGCCCAACAGAAGTCTGCCTCTGCTTTGCCTGACCAGCTGTACTCTCTGGTAGCTTGTACTGGTGCTGCTCCCCTGGTTGTTCTGGCTCAGTCCGTAGACGTTTGGCTACCTGGAGAGGCTCATGAACTTCAGGGAGGGGCTGAGGCAACTGAATGCCCTGAAGCAGCACAGACAGCTCCTGCTTTTTCTGTCTTTTGTTATACCACTGAATCAGGGTGTTCTGGTTAACCTCCACCAGCTGCATGGATGTTCCTCCCATCACCAAGCTGTTGCCCAGTACAAGCTGCCTTATCCTGCGATAGTCTTGCAGGATCAGAGACAATGTTGACAGGGCTCCCTTGCCTTAACTTTTGGGGCTTGGGTGGACAGTGCAAAGTCTGATGAAGATGGTCTCCACCAGACAGCAACAGTCAGGCCACTGAGCAGGAGCGCTGCTTGCACCCAGCACACATCTGGTGGTGCTCTCTACAACAGGGTGAGTGGGCTTCTTCGGGACCTTGAAGCGTCCACTCAGCAGTCTCTTTCGGCATCGACTGTCATACACCACCCGTTCCTTGTCCCGGTCATCCAGGTTCTGCCAAAGAGCAATTATGGTGTTGGCTTCCTGGTTGGTCAGGCAGAGGGCTGTGTGGTCCCGGAGATCCACCAGATATTCTGCCAGCTGGTCCACATGTTGATAACCCGGGATATTTTGGTAGTCAACAGCCTATTAAAAAACACAAACATGCAATACAATTATTACATCACATCTGTCTAATGCATAATTCCATAACTGATTTTGTTATTTTCCTGTTTATCACCGTAAAGCACTGTATAGTACAAAGCAGAGAGAGCGCCATTCTTGACATTTTACAAAGAACCAAATAAATAAAGATGACTTGACTTGATGTGTATTTGCAGCTTACAAATGAATTTAGGCTGTACTTTTAAATGTAAAATATGTGGAAAGTCTGGATTTAAAGCACTGGATGTTAATTCATCATAATTATTCTAGTTAATTTGAAAGACATACAAAGGAGTAGTATTTACCGTCTCTTCTTCATCAACATCCTGACCAGCATCCTCTGGCTCTGAGGGGAGTGTTGAAACAGATGTTTCAGAGGGAATCAGAATCAGAATGAATCAGAATCAGAATGGGGGGTTTTAATCGCCTTGAATATTTACAGACAAGGAATTTACTTTGGCAGGAGGTGCATACATATAACATACAACATATAAGGTACATGCTATAATAACACCACAAATGTGCCCACATGGGGTATCCAATAAAGCAATGGTGCAAATATGCCAAAGTGCAACAATAGCAATAAGTTCAAGTTTAAAGCCAGTGTCACTGAGAGCTCAAGGCCTTGTTAAGGAGACCAGTAGCAGAAGGGAAAAAACTGTTCTTATGACGTGAGGTGCTGGTCTTGACGGACCGCAGCCTTCTGCCAGAGGGGAGTAGCTGAAACAGGGAATTACCAGGATGGGAGGGATCTGCCACAATCTTCTTCGCCCGTTTCAGCGCCCTTGAGGAGTACAAGTCCTCGAGGGAAGGCAGATTGCAACCAATCACCTTCTCCGCAGTGCGGATGATACACTGCAGTCTGCTCTTATCCTTGGCCGTGGCAGCAGCATGCCATGTGGTGATGGAGGAGGTAAGAATGGACTCTATGATGGCTGTATAAAAGTGAACCATCATTGTCTTCGGGAGCTTGAATTTCTTCAGTTGCCGTAGGAAATACATCCGCTGAAGTGCTTTCTTGGCGAGGGAGCTGATGTTCAGTTCCCACTTTAGGTTCTGGGAGAGGATAGTGCCCAGGAAACAGAAGGACTCCACAATGTTTACTGGGGAGTCACACAGGTTGATGGGAGTAGGTGGGGCTGTACTCCTTCTCAGTACCGCTGCTAGACATTTTGGTGCCCTAAGCATAATTCCTTTATGGTGCCCCCCGCCCCCGGGAAAAAAAACGTTTATTTTTGCCGGTTTAACTTTAACTTTTTAACGCGCAATCCAACGGAACACTGAGGCGGCGGCGGCACCATCGTTACTTTCTAGAGCAATTAAATACTCTTGTTCCGGCTGTCTTGTTATATACATCCCTAAAAAGTGCCTAATATTTCTATAATGAAATAATATCGGCACTATAATTATTATGACTATGATATGATGATTGATTTTTCATTAGGCTATTTTTGGTGCCCCCCTCAGCACTTGGTGCCCTACGCACAGCGCGTGATGCGCGTGGTGGGAGCGGCGGCGCTGCTCCTTCTAAAGTCCACTACCATCTCCACTGTCTTTAGAGCATTGAGCTCTAAATTGTTCTGACTACACCAGGACACCAGGTTGTCAACTTCCCACCTGTAGTCAGACTCATCCCCATCAGAGATGAGCCCAATGAGGGTGGTGTCATCCGCAAACTTCAAGAGTTTGACGGATGGGTGACTGGAGGTGCAGCTGTTGGTGTATAGGGAGAAAAGCTGAGGAGAAAGGACGCAGCCCTGAGGGGAGCCGGTGCTGATAAACTGGGGGTCAGAGACTTGTGACCCCAGCTTAACGCACTGCTTCCTGTCAGACAGAAAGTCCGTAATCCACCTACAGGTAGAATCCGGTATATTGAGCTTGGTGAGCTTGTCCTGTAACAGGGCAGGGATGATGTTATTAAAGGCGGAACTGAAGTCCACAAACAAGATCCTGGCATAGGTTGCCGGAAAGTCCAGGTGCTGGAGGGTGAAGTGCAGAGCCATGTTGATTGCGTCATCCACAGACCTATTGGCTCTGTAGGCAAACTGCAGGGGATCCAGGAGAGAGTCTGTGATAGATTTGAGGTGGGCCAGCACCAACCGCTCAAAGGACTTCATTACCACAGAGGTCAAGGCGACGGGTCTGTAGTCATTATGTCCTATAGGCCTTGGCTTTTTGGGCACAGGGATAATGGTGGAGGACTTAAGACAAGCTGGTACATGGCATGTCTCCAGAGAGGTGTTGAAGATGGTGGTAAACACAGGAGACAGCTGGTCCGCACAGTGCTTAAGGGTGGCTGGAGAGATGGAGTCTGGCCCGGCTGATTTTCGTGGGTTCTGCTTCTTGAAGAGTCTGTTTACTTCACCCTCTTGAATGAAGAGAGCCAACGCTGTGGTATGGGGAGGGAGCTCTGGTGAAGAGGGGTGTAGAACAGGACTGCCCAATTGCCTGTCGAATCTACAGTAAAATACATTCAGGTCGTTAGCCAAGCGAGAGTCATTAGTGGTGTGGGGGGCTCTGGGCTTATAGTTTGTAATCTGCCTAAGCCCTCTCCAGACAGAAGCGGAGTCGTCAACAGAGAACTGGTGCTGCAGCCTCTCTGAGTACAGTCGTTTAGCCTGCTTCACGGCTTTTTCAAACCTGTTTTTCGACTCCTTGAATCTATCTCTATCCCCACTCCTAAATGCTTCCTCTTTCTCCACCCTCAACCTTCTGAGTTTTCCTGAAAACCAGGGCTTATCGTTGTTAAAATGCACCCTGGTGCGTGTTGGAATACAGCAGTCTTCACAGAAACTGATATATGCTGTTACAGCATCTGTGTGCTCATCCAGGCTATTGGAAGTGTACCTGAACATATCCCAGTCAGTAAAGTCCAAACACGCCCGCAGGTCCTCTAAGGCCTCGCCAGTCCACTGTTTTGATATCCTCACAGCGGGTTTACAGAGTTTTAGTTTCTGCCTGTACGCAGGAATCAGGTGGACCATGGCATGGTCAGAGTGACCCAGTGCTGCACGAGGAACTGCGTGGTAGGCTTTACTGACCGTAGTGTAGCAGTGATCCCTTTGTTAAAGTCGCCAAGAATGATAACTAAGGAATCCGGATTTTTCCGCTCCACACTTAGTATCTGATCGACGAGTAAGCGATGGGCTTCTTTAACATTAGCTCCCGGCGCTATGTAAACACCGACCAAAATAAACGACGCAAACTCGCGAGGCGAGTAGAAAGGTTTACAATTTATAAAAAATGATTCCAAGTCCGGTGAACAGTGTTGCAGAATCACTGTGACATCTACACACCAGCTACTGTTAATATAAAAACAAATACCTCCACCTTTCGTTTTACCGGAAAGAGCCACGTCTCGGTCCGCTCTCAGCAACCTAAAGCCGGTCAGTTGTAACGAAGAATCCGGGATCAGATCGCCCAGCCAAGTTTCCGAGAAACATACGACAGATGCTGCAAGAAAGTCTCTGCTTCTCACCATCAGTAGCTGGAGTTCATCCATTTTGTTGCATAGTGAACGAACATTCGATAGAAAAATGCTTGGTAGTACTGTACGGATACCGCGTCTGCGAAGTCGCACAAGAGCACCCGCTCGCTTTCCCCTTCTCCTTCTCCGCCAACGTTCCTTTGTTCGCTCAAAGCCGAGCCCGGCTTTCACTAGAATGTCCACTAATTCTGCCGCTGGGAGCATAAAAGTGGGAAATAAATCCGCTGGAATTGTTTTCCTGATGTTTAGAAGCGCTTCTCTTGTTAGAGAACGCCGAAAATCATGACAAGACACTGAGTTAACAAACAAAACAAAACAAAACACGACGCACCACCCGACCGTGGCTGCCATGTGCGGCGCCATTTTTTATTTTTGACAGGTATGACAGCAGTCCCTGAGGGTCCAGGTGATGAAGGAGACTGTGTGAGGACAAGTTTGGGGTCAGGGATCAGTGAAGGGGATGTGGAGCCCAGTACAGGTGTGGCACTGCTGGTGACCAGGGTATAAGAACCCAGTGTCAGTGTGGAAGAGGGTGGTGACAGAACAGCCTCCGGATCTGCTATTGTGTGATCCTCGCTGATGTCACAGAAGCCCTCATCTTCATCTCGCTCCTCCACACTGAGGTCCTCAATGAGCTCTGCTGTCTGCTCAGAGTCAGGATTCATGTCCTGCAGTGCCTGACCAGTCTGCTGGAACAGATACTGCACTCCAATGAGCTCACCTGAAATAAAAACAATAAACAAACGAAAATTAAATAGAATGTTGTGTATCATATTTGATACCTTAGGCTTTTGTAGTAGCTCATATAGTGTGAGAATATAGAGCTCATCGTCAAGGAGAAAAAAAACAAAACAGTTTTATTTAGAGGCCCAACACGTTTAATTATGTGGGCAAAACATGAAATGAAATGCAATACAATGATGATTGAGAGAAAAGTCTGATGATCATTTTGATATTTACATGTAACATGATTTTCTAATCAAGTGAACCCAAGCTGCTTCAGTCTAGTAACTAGTCATTAAATATTAGTAACAATATAAAAGTTATTCTTACAATTACTTTATAAAATCAGTAAATGTTTCACAATGAAAAGAAACGTGAGGCACGAGCTGAAGGTGGACACTTTTACAATTATACTAAAAGACTATAATCAATCAGACGACAGAGGGCATGTTTCCTAAAAAGTTTTGATCATGTTGATCATTTAGAGTCCTTTAGAAACTTGCATTTCAATTATGATACAATCGACTCTATAGGGTTAAATCTGACATATAGACGGAGGTTACACAGTAATTGCAAGTTGATAAAATAAAAAATATATAAAATAATTCTCACCGGTGTAACATGCAGGGGGACAAAACGTGGGGACCACTTTCCTGCTAAACAGCTTTTCATAATTGCCGTTTACACAGTGAACAAGTTCTCCTGTGTAGCTGCGCAAAGCTGATGGCTCCGATGACAGGGAAGCAGCCTCCCGGTCCTAGTTCCACCGGTGTAGACCCTCCAGCAGATAAATCTGAAAGTTCAGACTGTTTGCACTGGTCCCTGTAAACAGACACAACAGTGTTCAGGAGGTGTTAAAGGAACACACAAAAACACTTAATGCTCTTTCTTTACACATGCACAGTGTGTGTGACAAAGACAATACCTGGGATGAAACGGTTCAGGTGTAAATGAAAGGACTCGAGAGAAGTGGAGCCTCTGGCACATCTGTAGGTCTTTAGAAGCACACCTCCCTTGTTTAGGCTCCCTGTCTCTGTATAGAGCACAACACCAGGGGGGTCTTGAATGCATTTCACATGCTTCTTCTGGACATTCCAGATGTGCTCCATCCTTTCTCGGTCCAGGAGAGGAACACCCAGGGAGTCTTTGCCCTTGCTGCTCAGGAGCTCTGTAAGCAGCCGCTCAAGGAGAAGGATGGTAGTCTCCTCTCCACAGGTCCTCATCCGGCAATGGAGTGCCAGCTCATTCCTGGTAAGATGCTTGTTGACATCTTCATCTGTCCGCGCAGGCCAACCCTGGGATATCAACAGCTCTCTCTTTGCTTTGCGAAGCATAGAAACATCAGCCGCATCCCACTCAAAAATGCACGCTGACAGCCGTGACATGAAGATGGGATACAGCTGATGGGCATCAGTTGTACACCCCATGGCAATCCTGCGCATAAAATGCCAGATGTCCAAGCGAATCATGAGATCAGGCCACCCTCTGAATCTGGTTTTCAGCTTGGTCTCACCCACATCAGTGCAGCAGCCACAGTCCACGTACAAAACAGCAGGTGGATCCACACTAGCCTGCTGGTACCTTTTCACCAGACCATCGACCATCATGTCCAGTCCTGCTCCTTCCTGTGCTGTCAGCACACTCATGAGCACCTGACCAAACTCATTGCCAACAGAGGTAAGCCAGAGTCCCGTTCCCCTTGCCGTCCCAGCCAGCTTCTTAGTGATCTGCAGTAGATGACAGGAAGCATGCAATGCAATGAAACATCACACCATGTAGAATATGATACTCATGCTCTGATAATGATATAACAGTAAACACCATAAATTAACAAAAATCCCCTGCTAACCTTTTTAGTGGAATCCATCTTCAAGACTGAACCATACGTAGATGTTATCCTTGCATGGATTTCATCCAGCCTTGTCAGGATGTCTTGGCTGTACACGGTGAGCAGCCACTTGCAGCTTGGGACCACTGTAGGCTCTGGGGGTTCCTGGAATTGTATTTGCAACACCCCGGGTCGTTTGAGGAAGTCCACACATTGGGTGGTGGACCGGGCCATACGCTGGAGCCACTCCTCACTGTGGTTCTCACGCAGCTGTTTGATGACCCGCGTGGGACTGTTGCCTAGGCCACGCTCACGCAGGAGCCGAATGACTCTCATATCACAGGCATACCTTAGGAAAAGCAAAATCCACACATTCATATATTTTACATAATTGATTTGTAAAGTATTTGCAAACATATGTGATGATGGGCTATCAACTGGATGTGGAATTAAAGTGCCCTTACTTCCGCGTGAGGATGACCCGAAATGCGAGGGACACATGCGAGGCTTTACACTTCGTACCGATGAGGGTTTCTGTGACCATGTTGTACATCCTATCGATGTCCAGAACCTGCCGTGCCCTTTTGTGCAGACCGCCTCCAGTCAGCTGATGCTGCCCGCAGGCAGAATTGGGACAGAGAGCCTTGATCTTCCACAGCTTGTACGGCATCCACAGCAACAGAGCATGACAAAAAAATCTGTCTGGAGCTGGAGCCTGGTTGTAAATAAGTGCTGGCTGTGGTGGGTAATATCAGAGCTGTAGGTTGTCTCGAAGCTCTGGTTTTCCCTTGGGCCCCATTTTAAAAAGCCTGCTGGCAATCCACCTGTGATCCTCTGGTGGCAAAGTGTCCGACCACAAACGATGCAGTCGAACTGCAGATGCATCTTGCAGTAATGCCCCCGAAGGAGTAGTCTGTGAAGGAAAAAGACAAAACATTTAGTCTAGCAGGTCATTTATTTAATTACCGCTTTATCTATCCAAGACTACCCTCATATAAAATAGAAAATATTGGATCTCAAATACGTACTTAAGGTTATAGAATAAAATGTATACATTTGTTCCAATAGTTTTCAGAATTGTGTCAGCTGCTAGCACTAATTTGTGTGACTCTACTGAGTTGTGACAGTTAATATGCAAATTCAATTATTTTGGACCAATAAAATTTGAAATTACTTACCGAGACAACATGCAATGAAATATAATAAATGTTGCATATATAACAAGAGAAAGAAACAGTCATAACTGTCCAATAATTTTAACTAATCCTAGATGGAATTATACAATACTGTTTAAATGTCACGGTATACTAATTCATTGCTTCCTTCTCGTCTCGTGTTGTTGTTGTTGCATGAAAGCACGTGTGTTGTGGGCGTGATTGAGTGTCATTCCTTGATTCGCTCCAGCTGATCATCATATCATCACCAGCTGCAGCCGATCTCATTTCACTATATATGCTCACAGTTTTCTCATCTCCATTGTCAGATCGTTCGTTGGATGTTCGGTGTTCCAGTCTTGTGTTCCTGAGTCTCTCGTCGTGTGTTCCTGTGAAGTTCGTCTTGATTGTGGATTATCATCGGTTGTGGATTATCACCGTTTGTGGATTGTTCTTCGTCTGTCTTCACCGCACCACTTGGGATTCACCTCGCTGACCATCGTCGTCCCTGGGTCACCAGTTTCACGCCCGTGTCTTTCTGTTTGGACTTCCTTATCCCTTAATAAAGAGTTATTTACCTGCTATTGCTTCCTGTGATCCGTTGAGTCATGACAGAACGATCTGACCTAACCATGGAAGCAGCGGGTACTTCATCGACCAGTATGGAGGACTTTATTCATCACAGTATGAGAAGAATGGACTCGCAGGAGAGGAATTTGAATGACACGGGCCGTGCGGTACAAGCTTTGGTGACGCAGGTGTCCGAGCTGACCCAGCAGATTCTACTTCTTCGAGTTCCCGCTGCGCCACCCACACCAGCTGTTCCCCTCATTCCACCGGAGAATCCTACTCACGCCGAACCACGCCTACCTGTTCCAGAGAGCTACGCGGGTGAGTCTGCATACTGTAGAGCATTCCTGACCAGATGTGCCATGCATTTTGCTCTACAGCCCAGAACATTTTAAAATGAGCAAACTAAGGTGGCGTTTGTGTTGACTTTACTAACCGGCAAAGCAGCGCTTTGGGGGACGGCGGTGTGGGAGAATCAAGATCCCTGCTGTGCCTCGTTCCTGACACTCTCCGCGGAGATGAAACGGGTATTCGATCGTGCCGTCGCGGGGAGAGAGGCCGCTAGGCTGCTGGCTGACCTCCGTCAAGGTGAGAGGTCGGTCTCGGATTTTTCGATCGAGTTCCGAACCCTGGCGGCCGAATGTCAGTGGAACGAGGAGGCGCAGTGGGACATGTTCCTGCATGGGTTGGCTGACCGCGTCCAGAGGGAGATCTACGCCCTGGACCTCCCAACGACTCTCAATGGCCTCATCGACCTGGCTCTACGGGTGGACGCGCGGCTGGCAAGGGTCGGGAGTAGAGCTTTGTCCACCCGTCATACAGGAGGAGTCGAGGTACAACGGTCCAGCGGCAGGGACGCGGTCAGCCCAGTCTTCGATCACGAACCCATGCAGGTGGGTCGAGCTCGGCTTTCCCGGGAGGAGAAGGAGAGGCGGAGATCCCAGGGCCTTTGCCTATACTGTGGAGGCTCGGGACACTACGCTTACAACTGCCCGGTAAAAGGCCAAGCCCGATAGTAAGCATGAGGCTACTATCGGGTGGGATCTCCGCCCAGAAGACCTCATCCACATCTACTCTCCTTCCGGTAAGACTGAGATGGTCAGCTCACCAGCACGACGGTCGAGCACTTTTGGATTCCGGGGCTGAAGGTAACTTTATGGACAGCACTTTTGCACACAAATTTCAGATTCCCCTCAGACCACTCACACAAAGGATTGCAGTACATGCACTTAACGGTCAAGAACTCCCCACCATTTCATTTACCACGGAAGACATCACCCTCATCACTTCAGGCAATCACTCCGAGACAATTTGTTTTTACATTCTGGATTCACCCCTGGCACCCATTGTTCTTGGACATCCCTGGCTCACCCGTCACAACCCCCGTGTGGACTGGCAACATAAAGCTATACTGGAGTGGAGCAAGGAATGTCATAAGTCTTGTCTCGTGTCTGCCTGTCCGTCTGTGCCTGTTTGTGTGTTTCAGGAGGAAGTAGGGGATTTGTCTAACGTGCCCGAGGAGTACCATGATCTGAAGGAAGTGTTCAGTAAGTCTCGTGCTGCTTCTCTTCCTCCTCATCGTCCCTATGACTGTGCCATAGATTTAATGCCAGGTAAGTCTCCGCCTAAAGGCAAGTTATACTCACTTTCTGTTCCTGAAAGGGAGGCTATGGAGAAATATATTTCTGATTCTCTGGCAACCAAGCTCATCCGCCCTTCCTCTTCTCCAGCGGGGGCGGGGTTCTTTTTCGTGGGGAAGAAGGATGGGTCTCTGCGACCTTGTATTGATTACCGGGGGTTGAATAACATCACGGTAAAGAATACTTATCCTTTGCCGTTGATGTCTTCAGCTTTCGAGAGGTTGCAGGGAGCGTCCATCTTCACAAAATTGGACTTGCGTAACGCTTATCATTTGGTTCGTATCAGGGAGGGGGATGAGTGGAAGACTGCTTTTAACACCCCCAGGGGGCACTTTGAATATTTGGTCATGCCTTTCGGGCTGTCCAACTCCCCAGCAGTCTTCCAGGCACTGGTCAATGACGTGTTGCGAGACATGATAGACCAGTTCATATATGTTTACCTGGATGACATATTGATATTTTCCTCGTCTCTCCAGGAACATGTGCAACATGTCCGACGAGTGCTTCAGAGGTTGTTAGAGAATGGGCTTTTTGTCAAGGCCGAGAAATGCGATTTTCATGCACAGTCTGTTCCTTTCCTAGGATACATCATCTCGTCTGAGGGAATGCGTGTGGACCCTGAGAAGGTTAAGGCTGTGGTAGAATGGCCAAGTCCAGATTCCCGTAAGGCCCTACAGAGGTTTCTGGGGTTCGCCAATTTCTATCGACGTTTTATTCGTAATTTCAGCCAACTAGCCGCACCTCTGACTGCCTTGACCTCCCCCAGTACTCCGTTCAGGTGGTCAGATACAGCCGAGGCTGTATTTGCCAAACTCAAGAGCCGCTTTGTTTCAGCTCCCATCCTCGTTGCCCCTGATTATTCACGGCAGTTCGTGGTGGAGGTCGATGCGTCAGAGGTGGGGGTAGGAGCAGTCCTGTCCCAGCGTTCTCCCACAGACGACAGGATGCATCCTTGCGCGTTTTTTTCTCATCGCTTGTCCTCAGCCGAACGCAATTACGACATTGGTAACAGGGAGTTGTTGGCAGTCAAGTTAGCCTTGGAGGAATGGCGTCATTGGTTAGAGGGCTCGGGGGTACCCTTTATAGTCTGGACTGATCATAAGAATTTAGAGTACATCAGAACTGCCAAAAGATTGAACTCCAGGCAGGCTCGGTGGGTACTTTTTTTCGGTCGTTTTGATTTTTCTCTCTCGTACCGCCCGGGGTCCAAAAACATCAAACCCGACTCTTTATCTCGCATTTTTGATCCTTCCGAACGCCCGTCTACTCCCGAGTGCATTTTACCGGAGAGTCTATTTGTCTCCACACTCGTATGGGAGGTCGAATCGAAGGTCAAGACGGCCTTAGAAGGGGTAACGCCTCCGCCCGGTTGTCTGACGTCATTCAGTGGGGTCATTGCTCCAACGTGGCTTGTCATCCAGGAGTTTATCGTACTAAATTTCTAGTCAAGCAACGATTCTGGTGGCCACTTATGGCTCGTGACATTCACAGTTTTGTTTTGGCTTGCTCGGTTTGTGCCACTGGTAAAACTTCCAATCGACCCCCAGATGGGCTCCTTCAACCGCTGCCAGTCCTTTCGAGACCCTGGTCCCATATCGCTCTCGATTTCATTACCATGGGTAACACAGTCGTTTTGACCGTGGTGGACCGGTTCTCGAAGGCAGCTCATTTTATTCCCTTACCCAAATTACCCTCAGCTAAGGAGACAGCGTTGACAGTCATTGACCACGTCTTTCGTTTACATGGCCTCCCGATGGACGTGGTCTCTGACAGAGGACCCCAGTTTGTGTCCAAATTTTGGCAAGAATTTTGTAAATTACTGGGAGCGACGGTTAGTTTATCCTCAGGGTTTCATCCCCAGAGCAATGGACAAACCGAGAGAGCCAACCAAGATCTGGAAAGGGTGTTGAGATGTTTAGTCTCCAAGAATCCTTCCTCATGGAGCCAACAACTTTCCATGGTGGAGTACGCCCACAAATTCGTTACCAGTGTCGGCTACGGGCCTATCTCCGTTTGAATGTAGTTTAGGTTACCAGCCACCTATTTTTCCCATTCTGGAATCCGAGGTCGCGGTTCCCTCCGCCCACGCTTTAATCCAGAGGTGTCACCGCACTTGGACTAGAGCCCGCGAGACTTTACTCCAAGTGGGGGCGCGCACCAAGGCTAAGGCCGATCGCCACCGGTCAAAGCCTCCCATATACGTCGTCGGTCAAAAAGTGTGGCTTTCTACTAAGAACATTCCTCTCCGTTCCGTCTCTAATAAGCTTGCTCCCAAATTTATTGGCCCGTTCTCTGTCACAAAGATCATTAGTCCGGTGGCAGTCCGCCTTAGTTTACCTCCAGCGTACAGGAGAATACATCCCGTTTTTCACGTTTCCAAAATTAAACCTGTGTTTCATGCTCACATTAATCCACCAGTCCCGGTCCCCCCCCCCACCGCGTCTCGTAAATGGGGACACCACCTATTCAGTTAATCGTATTCTGGATTCAAGGCGGAGGGGACGTGGATTTCAGTACTTGGTGGACTGGGAAGGTTACGGTCCGGAGGAGAGAAGTTGGGTTCCTGCTAGAGACATTCTGGATCACTCTCTGATCGATGATTACAATCGACAGGTAAGGGAGTCTGAGAACGCCAGGAGGCGTTCTTAGGAGAAGGGGTACTGTCACGGTATACTAATTCATTGCTTCCTTCTCGTCTCGTGTTGTTGTTGTTGCATGAAAGCACATGTGTTGTGGGCGTGATTGAGTGTCATTCCTTGATTCGCTCCAGCTGATCATCATATCATCACCAGCTGCAGCCGATCTCATTTCACTATATATGCTCACAGTTTTCTCATCTCCATTGTCAGATCGTTCGTTGGATGTTCGGTGTTCCAGTCTTGTGTTCCTGAGTCTCTCGTCGTGTGTTCCTGTGAAGTTCGTCTTGATTGTGGATTATCATCGGTTGTGGATTATCACCGTTTGTGGATTGTTCTTCATCTGTCTTCACCGCACCACTTGGGATTCACCTCGCTGACCATCGACGTCCCTGGGTCACCAGTTCCACGCCCGTGTCTTTCTGTTTGGACTTCCTTATCCCTTAATAAAGAGTTATTTACCTGCTATTGCTTCCTGTGATCCGTTGAGTCATGACTTTAAAGGTCTATGTTCAGTAAGATTCTTTTTGTTTTTGAAATATGATTAAAATACAGTCAAAAACAGTAATAGTGGGAAATAATATTGCAATTTAGGATTGTAATTATTTGAATCTGTTTTCAAAAGTATTTACAGTTTTTTTCAATCGCTAACAAGCGCTTACCCATACTTCAGATACTTTTTCCTAAACTCTTAACACAGACTCACACCAACAAAACACAATTGGCCAAATGGATAATTTTCTTCTCAAGAACACATTTTGTTACAGATTTTTATGATTGTTTACACACTAAAATTAAAATTTCCACGCAATTTGCAAAATTCTACTCCAATGAGCAAAACCCCTCCACAGATTTGCACAACATTACACACAATGTCTGCTTTACCCTTTTAGCAAAACATTACACACAGTGATTTGTAAAACTCTACACACATTTTCACACCTTAGACACAGATAAGGATTGTGAGGTTACTTCCTTGTCATTACAAAGCCCCGGATTGCCATTGACCACACTAATGAATGAATTGGATATGCACATCCATCAGGCGTGGAAGCACACATGTGCTAATTTGAAAACGCATCACTCAGGAGTGCTATAAAAGGCAGCAGGTGAGTTCACCTGTCTTCAACAAAAATGGAAGGAGCTAGAAGAAGAAGAAGAGTGAGAATAAGAGGGGGGGCTCAAAGAGGAGATGAAGGAGGTAGAGGAAGAGGAGAAGGAGGTAGAGGAAGAGTTGAAGGAGGTAGATGAAGAGGAGAAGGAGGTAGAGGAAGAGGTGAAGGAGGTAGAGGAAGAGGAGAAGGAGGTAGATGAAGAGGAGAAGGAGGTAGAGGAAGAGGTGAAGGAGGTAGATGAAGAGAAGGAGGTAGAGGTTTTCAAAATTGCGTGTAAACAATTGAAAAAAAATGTAAATATATACTAACTCTTCATTTCAAAATAGAACACATCTTTCTCTGCACACACTAACTTTACCAAAACACTGGAAATCTGACTCAGAATGAAATTATTCTGTCAAAGAATAACACTTGTTTTCACTTCACAAGGTACATGCAGTCAATCAAAGTACAACAGGTTTCAAAATACTGGCTATTGTATTACAAAAACTTCATAGACTTTTGTGTTTCAGTTTTACAGGTATTTGCATACAAAACATGCAATCCACCAATTTTACACTAAATTTATTGGTTGGGAACTGTATGTCCACATGTACAGTATTCCAGTAAAAAAGCAAATCAGTTTTTTTTCCCTTTACTGTTTACGAGCTTCTCTTAGCGAAAGACCGTGGTTGATTACATGGTCAATGATAGTGGCACGAATTTCATCACTGACTACTGTTCTTGCAGCCCTTGGAAGTCCTTAGGCCTGCTCTTCTCCCTGGCCCTGCTCCTCTCACTGCACCTCTCATCTCTCACTGCACATCTCATCTCTCACTGCACCTCTCACTGCACCACTCATCTCTCACTGCACCTCTCACTGCACCTCTCACTGCACCTCTCATCTCTCACTGCACCTCTCACTGCACATCTCACTGCACCTCTCACTGCACATCTCACTGCACCTCTCACTGCACCTCTCACTGCACATCTCACTGCACATCTCACTGCACATCTCACTGCACATCTCACTGCACATCTCACTGCACATCTCACTGCACATCTCACTGCACCTCTCACTGCACATCTCACTGCATCTCTCACTGCATCTGTCACTGCACATCTCACTGCACATCTCACTGCACCTCTCACTGGACATCTCACTGCACATCTCACTGCACCTCTCACTGCATCTGTCACTGCACATCTCACTGGGCCTGCTCTTCTCCCTGGGCCCCTTGCTCTTACTCTTCCTCGTCCAGACATTACAGTGTTTGTTTTTTTTCTGTTTCCAAAAACATCACTCCTCAAAGTCCTCCTTTTAATGTATAAGTGTCAATGTAACAGAAAAAAATAACCCCTGCCACTGAGTCTAAGCCAGACTGGAATCAGCTATGGTTGGCCCAATTTACCCAACATAAATCAGGTGTGTGTCAATTATTCAATTGTTTGTTTATTATCAGCTGAGATATATTGTTTTTGAACTGATATCATTGAAGAAGCCGAGGTTTTTATACTGTATCTAAGGTTTGGAATATTTTTTTGCTATTGTGGGGTGGTGTGTGTTAACATTTGTAAATACTACAAAAACAATCCATAATTTTGTTGGGAGGTATAGCTTGTCTGTTAAGAAAATGTAAGCATTGTGGAAATGTGTTCACTGACTGCATATTGTGTGAAAACTGTATAGTATTGCTCTTAATTCATTATGATAAGATTTCCTGCATACAAAATATATTTCTAAAAAGTGCACAGATGTGGAATGTGTCTTAGAATGCAATGTGGATTATGCCAGTACTTACAGAGACAGTGGTGCTTGGTGTAGGGGCACTGGACACTGCTGCGCTGGGTTGGTCAACAGCCTGAGATGTTTCCTGGAATACAAAATATGTTTCTAAAAAGTGCACAGATGTGGAATGTATCTTAGAATGCAAGTTTCTAAAATGTGCACATATGTGGAATTTGTCTTAGAATGCAATGTGGATTATGCCAGTACTTACAGAGACAGTGGTGCTTGGTGTAGGGGCACTGGACACTGCTGCGCTGGGTTGGTCAACAGCCTGAGATGGTCTCCTAGCCACACTCAGATTTGGCTTTGCAGCAGCAATGTGGGACCCACCAAATCTTGGCTTGGTAAACTAAAAAAGGCCAAAACAATTTCAATGAAAAGACAAATTGAATTGTAACAGCACATTGGCCAAAAATATAATAAAATGTAAAATGAGAAAATATCTATTGATCCTATCATTCATTATATAACTAAAGGACCTGCTTTCTTTCTTTAACTTATTTTTTTGTCTGTGTATTACAACACTCTACTACTTATACAGATTGAAATAAGCACAGTTAGAATAGAAAAATGTGTGGGAAGGTATTGCTAGAATGTGAGTATATAGTAATTTAACAAGTACCTTTTAAAAATGACTTAAAATCAAAAATAGTTTGCACATAGTTTGTAAGAGAAAGCGTTTATTAACAGTAATGAAGGTTACACTTGAAATAGCAACAAAGCAGATTCATGATGACTTAATTAATAATACGTGTATAATTAATTGTGCATTAGTGGAATGTTACCTGAGAAATACAGAATGAAAGACGTAGCTTCAGTAGCCAGTTGGAAAAATCAAGAGAGATGCCATGAAGGACGTGAGTGTCCTTTAACCCATAATGGCAAAGCCCAATTAGAGAGGAAGAGGAGAATGCAAGAGCAGAGCCCAGAGAAGAAAGAGAGATCACATTGTTCTTTCACCATTTTACTTTATCTAAACCAACCTGAGACAGTGAAACTGACCAATAAGCAGACTACAGCCGCCCCTGTACAAGGTGTCAAAGCTGGCAGGTAGGTGTAAAAACATACCAGCCATTTCCACTGAACTTAAACCTTTATACTAAACGTATATTAAAACTGCAATTATATTAAAAAAAAATGTTATTACCTTTGACAAACTTGGTATAATTTTAGAAGTAGGCTGGGGTGGGAGCTGACGCTGACTCTGCGCCATGACCTCCTGTGCTGGTCCAGTAGCGGCAGACTGTTGTTCAACAACCCTTGGTGCTTGTCCAATAGAGGCTGTGGCCTGCTTAAGACAACCACAAAAATACATAGGCTACAATAATTGTTGAACGAGAAGAATTTGTTCAGTAAATTATACATATATATAAAAAATACAAGTTACATCTTTACATTGTTACCTTTTGAGTGTGAAAACCACATATGCACTTTGGGACCGCTCCGAGCAAGGTTGTCTGGCCGCGAGACTGCATCGGACATCTTTCAATCTGTAAACATTATCACACATATAACATAGAATACATGCATTTCTAACTTATCAGTATGAATGCCACATTAATTTATTGTAGTGTGTCATTTATTTTTATTCATGTTCTTTGAAGGGGAGATACAAACTGTAAAATTAGAGATAAAGAGTGAGTAAAGTTTGTATCCTCCTTTAAAAGAACAAGAGAGGAACATTTCACACCTTCAAAAAAACATCCATTCACTCAACATCCCCACCCCCACTGCCTCAAATCTCTGAATCTACCAGTGCAAAAAAAAAAGTTTTTTTTTTTACATAAATAAACATAAATCTCAAATACCTGCGACATTATCTACATACATATCTATAAATATTGATGACATTGAATTAAATGATTAGGATTACAATTATTACATCATGCAAAGGTGACAAAAGCACACTCACCCTTTGGTACACGTCATGCCACTTTTTCTGTCGAGGAGCTGGCCTGTTACCCTCATTTGATGGCCAAACTCCTGTGCTGGCAAACTTTTTTAGCCTTGCAATCCAGTCAGTATCTGACATGGCTTTATGGGATTTTTTGCCAGACATTTTTTTGTTGGGGGGCTAACGGTTAGGTTATATAGTTTTGAACAAAACTACTATAATACAAATTATTTCTTTAAAAAAAGCACACACGATATTTACAATTATAATATATACAATTATATACAAATATAAAATTACATTGTCCGAAAATACAGTTAAAGTTACCGAAAAATAAGTTTCGCAGTCCTCCGTTAAAATTATGCTGCCTGACCTCCGTGACAGTGATGCTCGACGTCTGAACTTTTTGACCTCTGACACGCCCCTCAGGATATGTCATTACTTCGTACACCTTCGGCTCAGTTCGGCAACTTGATTGACACTTGGCTAGCTTCCTGACTCCTCCTCCTAGCGGTGCTAAGCGTAAACGTGCCATCGACATTTCCTTGTACTCTGATTGGTCAAATGTCGAAAATGATAAAGAAAAAGTCAAGAATGGCGCTCTCTGATTGGCTGCAAATGTTATAATGTCGAGAATGGCGCTCTCTAATTGGCTGCAAATGTTATAGCGCATCGACGTGATTGGCTGTGGCGTTCAACATTGTTCAACATTATCCCCATTTTGACGGACTATCCTTCGGCAGCTGGCGTTCAGGTCGCAGTCTCCCCTGGAGGCGTGGGTTCGAATCCCACTTCTGACAAACCTAACCTTTGGATGCGGGCTCAAGCTACAGTCTTTAACCCTCTGGCAAGTTTATCCAGAAATGCAGTAATTTTGGCAAAGCACTGCAATTCAGTTCATGCTAGAATTAACCAAACATTAAAGTAACACTGACCTGCAGTACATGACCTTTAAAGTAACACTTTAGTGCAATGTATGGGATTCTATGGCACTTGGAATTTCAAGTCATGACATTTCAGAAAAAATGGACATGTTGATTGAATCGGATTCAACTGAATTTCACGAAATAACATGTTGTGATGTTTACCGGAAGAAGATGCAGCAGAATTTCATGGCAGGGTTTCTTGGAAATTTCTTGGAATGAAATGTCATGGGTTTGGGGGCATGGGGTGGAGTGTCATGACACAAGATTCAAGGAATGTCATGTAAAACATTACATTAGCATTAACAAGACATGCCATTAGAATGAAAGAATGATATAAGCCTTAACAAAACATTGTAACAACACTGACACATATGACATGAATATGAGAGTAATACTATTACTGCATTTGTTCAACATTAGTCTTAAAAAAACACTGGATTTCAATTACAGTGCATATGAAGAAATGGACATAGGCATAAAAGGGAATACAGAAAGCAGCTCCTTTATTTGCACGGTCCCGTGTATCAAAAAGCACCATTCTGCCCCGTGTGAGGCTCGAACTCATGACCTTCAGATTATGAGACTGCCGCGCTGCCTAACTGCGCCAATGAGGCTTGTGCTGTGACTTTGGTGAGCGGTGAAGCCCTAGATTCTAGATCATCTGCCATTCCGTGTAGGTGCAAAAATGCTGCTCACCACCAGCCGTCATGTCAGGATGACCGAGCGGTCTAAGGTGCTGCGATCAGGTCGCAGTCTCCCCTGGAGGCGTGGGTTCGAATCCCACTTCTGACAAACCTAACCTTTGGCTGCGGGCTCAAGCTAGAGTCTTTAACCCTCTGGCAAGTTTATCCAGAAATGCAGTAATGTTGACAAAGCACTGCAATTCAGTTCATGCTAGAATTAACCAAACATTGAAGTAACACTGACCTGCAGTACATGACCTTTATAGTAACACTTTAGTGCAATGTATGGGATTCTATGGCACTTGGAATTTCAAGTAATGGCATTTCAGAAAAAATGGACATGTTGATTGAATCGGATTCAACGGAATTTCACGAAATAACATGTTGTGATGTTTACCGGAAGAAGATGCAGTAGAATTTCATGGCAAGGATTCTTGAAATTTCTTGGAATGAAATGTCATGGGTCTGGGGGCATGGGGTGGAGTGTCATGACACAAGATTCAAGGAATGTCATGTAAAACATTACATTAGCATTAACAAGACATGCCATTAGAATGAAAGAATGATATAAGCCTTAGCAAAACATTGTAACAACACTGACACATATGACATGAATATGAGAGTAATACTATTACTGCATTTGTTCAACATTAGTCTTAAAAAAACACTGGATTTCAATTACAGTGCATATGAAGAAATGGACAAAGGCATAAAAGGGAATACAGAAAGCAGCTCCTTTATTTACACGTTCCCGTGTATCAAAAAGCACCATTCTGCCCCGTGTGAGGCTCGAACTCACTACCTTCAGATTATGAGACTGCCGCGCTGCCTAACAGCGCAAACGAGGCATGTACTGTGACTCGGGTGAGCGGTGAAGCCCTAGATTCCGAGCGGTCTAAGGCGCTGCGTTCAGGTCGCAGTCTCCCCTGGAGGCATGGGTTCGAATCCCACTTCTGACAAACCTAACCTTTGGCTACGGGCTCAAGCTAGAGTCTTTAACCCTCTGGCAAGTTTATCCCGAAATGCAGTAATGTTGACAAAGCACTGCAATTCAGTTCATGCTAGAATTAAGAGAGGAACATTTCACACCTTCAAAACATCCATTCACTCAACATCCCCACCCCCACTGCCTCAAATCTCTGAATCTCCCAGTGCAAATTTTTTTGTTTTGTTTACATAAATAAACATAATTCTCAAATACCTGCAACATTATCTACATACATATCTATAAATAATGATGACATTGAATTAAATGATTAGGATTAGAATTATTACATCATGCAAAGGTGACAAAAGCACACTCACCCTTTGATACTCATTATGCCACTTCTTCTGTCGAGGAGCTGGCCTGTTACCCTCATTTGATGGCCAAACTCCTGTGCTGGCAAACTTTTTTAGCCTTGCAATCCAGTCAGTATCTGACATGGCTTTATGGGATTTTTTGCCAGACATTTTTTTTGTTGGGGGGCTAACGGTTAGGTTATATCGAACAAAACTACTATCAATAAAAATGATTTCTTAAAAAAAGCACACACGATATTTACAATTATAATATATATATACAATTATATACAAATATAAAATGACATTGTCCGAAAATACCGTTAAAGTGACCGGAAAATATGTTTCGCAGTCCTCCGTTAAAATGATGCTGCCTGACCTCCGTGACAGTGATGCTCGACGTCTGAACTTTTTGCCCTCTGACACGCCCCACAGGATATGTTATTACTTCGTACACCTTCGGCTCAGTTTGTCAACTTGATTGACACTTGGCTAGCTTCCTGACTCCTCCTCCTAGCGGTGTTAAGCGTAAACGTGCCATCAACATTTCCTTGTACTCTGATTGGTCAAATGTCGAAAATGTTAAGGAAAAAGTCAAGAATGGCCCCCTCTGATTGGCTGAAAATTTTATAATGTCAAGAATGGCACTCTCTAATTGGCTGCAAATGTTATAGCGCGTCGACGTGATTGGCTGTGGCGTTCAACATTGTTCAACATTATCCCCGTTTTGACGGACTATCCTTCGGCAGCTGGCGTTCAGGTCGCAGTCTCCATTGGAGGCGTGGGTTTGAATCCAACTTCTGACAAACCTAACCTTTGGCTGCGGGCTCAAGCTAGAGTCTTTAACCCTCTTGCAAGTTTATCCAGAAATGCAGTAATGTTGACAAAGCACTGCAATTCAGTTCAGAATTTTAAGTCCTGACATTTCAGAAAAATTGTAAAGCAAACGTGTTATCCACCACACTACGGAAACCTATTGATGAGACGCATGTGCTTTTTAGAAGATGGCTGCTTCCCATAGTCTGCCCTGCAAGCAGTGTGAGAGTCTGTAAATTCCACAAACAACAGAACAGAGGTCATTCAGCATGGCAGTCTGCCTACAGCTCCTTGGTACGATGGCCTTCACTTGTCTCAAAAGTAATGGTTTTGTAGCGAATTGCAGGATTACAGCGAAACACAGGAAACCTCAATGGTCATTTGTTTTATTTTTGTCCTTTTCTAAAGAGATTAAACCACAAACATCCCTGCAAGTGTACAGACCTGCTCAACAGAAAATCACATACATTATTTTTGCAAAAACCACCCACAGTTTCCGCCCAGTTTCGAACTGGGGACCTTCTGCGTGTGAGGGGAACGTGATAACCATTACACTATGGAAACACATCTTCAAGATTCGGACATAAATCATTAGGTGCACGCTTTTTAAAAAGCGTATAAAGGAAATGAGCGCTACACCCACCTAGCGTGGCAAACAGTTTAAATCTTCTTTCAGAAGAAAGAAACTGCTGTTTCTGCTCGGTTTCGAACCGCGGACCTTACGCACGTTAGGCGAACGTGATGACCACTACACTACAGAAACCTATTGATGAGGTGCATGTGCTTTTAAGAAGATGGATCCTTCCCATAATATGCCCTGCAAGCATTGTGACAGTCTGTAAATTCCACAAACAACAGAACAGAGGTCAATGAAGTGTACTGACCTGCTCAACAGAAAATCGCATACGAATTTTTCGAACTGGAGACCTTTCGCGTGTGAGGCGAACGTGATAACCACTACACTACGGAAACACGTCTTCAGGTTGCAGACATAAATCTTTAGGTGCACGCTTGTTAAATAGCATATAAAGGAAATGAGCGCTACACCCACCTAGCGTGGCAAACAGTTTAAATTTTCTGTCAGAATCCAACCGCTGCTTCTGCTCGGTTTCGAACAGAGGACCTTTCACGTTAGGTGAACGTGATGACCACTACACTACAGAAACCTATTGATGAGATCATTCGGCATGGCAGTCTGCCTACAGCTCCTTGGTACGATGGCCTTCACCTGTCTCAAAAGTAAGGGTTTTGTAGCTAATTGCAGCATTTATGTCTAAAGTGCCTCCACTTGGGAGATCCAGTCCTTTACTGCTGCCAAAAGATCAGTACAAAAGTTTTGCTGCAGCAAACGAGTTACAGGAGGAGCTGGCCAGGGTCCCCGGACAACTGTTTTAACGACAGCTTGAGCAAAATGCAATGCGTTGGTAGGTAATCGAACTCAGGTCAACTGCTTGGAAGGCAGCTATGCTCACCACTATACCACCAACGCAAGACCGTTGGATGTAGGCTGGAAGCCCTGTTGTGCGGTCAGCAAAGACATTTTGCAATACATTAGCAGCTGGCAGGTGCAGATTAACTGAAACTCTCTTTGTTTGGACCTGGCACTTGCAGTTGCATGAACTTATTGACTTGACCTACCAGGCTCCATATTAAAAAACAAGGTCTCTAATTTAATAATGTAACACGTTTTATACAGACACTTCATATTTGACACATGACGCCGTTCCTGGAAGTCGCTCTGATCGGGTACATCTACCGGTCTCTACAACTCCTCGTTAGTATAGTCGAGGTATAGTATAGTAGTATAGTATAGTATTTTTAGAAGATGGCTCCTTCCCATAATCTGCCCTGCAAGCAGTGTGACAGTCTTTAAATTCCACAAACAACAGTATAGAGGTCATTCGGCATGGCAGTCTACCTACAGCTCCTTGGTACGATGGCCTCCATCTGTCTCAAAAGTAAGGGTTTAGTAGCAAATTGCAGCATTTATATTTAAAATGCCTCCACTTGTTTCCGCCGGATTTAGAACTGAGAACCTTTCGCGTGTAAAGCGAACATGATAACCACTACACTACGGAAACTTGATTTGTATGTCAGTCCCATACATAACATTAAATGCATAAACCTGTTTCTGTCTTGTCTCATGAACTCTACCTGCTGCTCTGAGGTGGATGGATGTCTGGACTGTCCGGTGGTGTAATTACGTTCTCAAGCCTGCTCTTTCTCTTTCTGCTATTCTGTTTTGCTTTCTTCCAGTAGGCCCTCTTTCTTCTTTTCTCTCTCTCACTCATATCTGCCACTGTCTTCACCTTTCCTTGTGACCTGAGCCTGTGCCATGCCTCTCTCTGCTTCTCCAAACATGCTGCCCTTCTTTCAGGATCTGAGTCACGACGAGCCCTGTATCTCCGCTGTCTCTCAGCTGCGGAGACCTATTTAAATTGATCATTTTTAAAAGTAAAATAATATATCTACATACATAATATATATATATATACACACATGTTCAGTCCATATAAATAACATAGAAACAATTATTGATCATGATATGCCATAGAGCACTGATGTAACTTAGTTGAAAGATAGTTGACCGTAACTTAGTTGACCATAACTTAGTTGACAATTTCCATGTTTCTTCCCCATAACAGAAATGGTGGACCTAGCCTAGCTAACCACATGTCATTTTTTTGAGCAGGTTAATGTAAGAATTCAACACAAAATTTCATTATAATAAATACAACTTTTTAGCCATGACAATGTACATAACATAGTTGATGGTTAATAATACGGCCGTTGACAATATGCTTTTCTACATCAAATATTGAAAAAACTGAGAGGAGACTCACCATGGTGTGTTTGAAATGGCCTCCACAGAGGAAAATGACATCACATGGTGCTGGTCACATGGTCTTGGGACAAACCATTTTTGAGTTGCTGGGGGAGGTTTTGTTTGTAACATAGTTGACCAACATTTTGTGGACACGAATAAATTAATATATTTTAAGTATTTAAATAAATAACTTATATTTAAAACTATTATTTTCCTTTAATATTAAGACTTTTGTAAAAGATTGCAAAAATAATCGATTTATTTTAATGATTTTAATGGATATTTTTGGACCCTCACCTTTCTCACATTGAAATCGGACATGGACAAAACTGTACATTTAGGGCCATAATGACACATTTTAAGCAAAATAAAGAATATATTGCACATATTGTCTGTGTGATGTTATTTCATGAAGTAAGTTTACACATAAAATGCAATTTGTTTGAAGAAATTTGATTGAATAAGTGTATAAGTATATTTAACATCAGTGGACATGCAGTGTACCCTAAATTATAGAATCACCCACCTGTTACTAGCTACTTGCAAGATATTAGCCACTGGAACTGCTCTCTTCATCAAAGAATTTGGATGAAAACAGAGATGGAGTCCATGGGGCTCTGGCCAGGATCACACCCAGTAAGACACCTAATGAATATGGTCTCCTTGTGGCGCTATCCACCTCAGCCTGAGCTTATAGAGACAAACATGGGCCTTCCGTCACCAAAGTACTTCCAGCTCCATCCCTTTTTCATTTGGAAACCTGAGCACAGTATAAAAGAAAGGCTTAGAAACAACTACATCCTGCCCTGTCTCTACAGCTGTCCAAATCCTCATGTTGTGTCCTCAGGTGTGGGAAGACCCCGAGTGATCCTTGGCACTAGTGGGCAATATTACATCCTTGCTTCACGTCTGTGCTGTAAGGCATGTAAAAAATACTGGTTCGCTGATAAACCTCAGTGGGTGGACATGCTACCACAGCGATTCAGAAACATCTTGCCAACCTTCCTCACCCATAAGAAGGCAATCTGTAAAACTGTGATGGATGAACTGAGGCGCTCTGGAAAATCCCCTAATGACATGGCCAACCAGCTGTCTGAGGTGCTTCACCTTAAGTTTGAAAGAGCCCATCTGGCTTACCTTCTCATTGTGCAGAACGTCAGGGATGCTGAAGCAGGGCTGTATGGCCAGGAAACCATCACAGGAGCATTGAGGAAGGATGACACACCTGCTTCGTTTGGGGGTTACGAAGATACTGATGGGTGGCATGGGGTGTCTGTGTCTGCACATTATCTGGTGGAGTGCCTGCTTCAGGAATATCACCGGCAAGAGGCCGCTCTCACTCAGCTCCTTCAAGGAACTTTTGGACAGGTGTTCAGATCAGATCACACACGCAAAGTTGCTAAAAAAGTGACCCTCTCATCTGGCACAATGTCATCCTACGCTGTGATGAACGAGAACTGGATGATCCTGTCCTGGGTGATGCTGCAGTCTGAGAGTGAGCAATCCTTGACGTCAATGTACTGTGGGATGGCCAATCGCAACAGTGCTGCTGGCATATAGGGGTGGTGATGTCGCAGTGGATAATACACATGCCTTTGGTGTGAGAGACCGGGGTTCGAATCCACTGCGAGACACCAATGTGTCCCTGAGCAAGACACTTAACCCCTAGTTGCTCCAGAGGCGTGGGAAATATAGCAATTGTAAGTCGCTTTGGATAAAAGCGTCAGATAAATCTTGTTCTATAACCAAGATGGCGCCGCAGATGGCTGCCTCGGTGTGGAGCTCTCCATACCCAAGGCCAAGTACCAGTGGGTGGACAGGTAAGAATAATCACATTTCATCACACATCACATCAAGATGTGTAAGCAAAGGTAATGAATACATTAAAATGTATTTCCCTTTTATGTACTTAGGGACTGCTGTGCTGCTTTCAGAGTGATGGACCCAGGACAGTATGAGCACCAGCAGTGGGAAGCTTGGAGGACCACTGAAGCTACTGTGGCAGAGGTTACATCAGGAAACCTCAAGAATGTAAATGCCGCTTGCCAGAAGTACAATGAGGACATGGTGGTTAAACTAGACTTGTTTAACTGTATGCGGCGATTCACCAGGGAATGTGTTTCGGAGCACCATCCTCTGTATAGCTCGTTCTGCCAGTTCCTCTCTTCTGCCTTCTCTGTAGTAGATCAGAGTGACCTGGAGAAACTGAGGAACGCATACAAGTTCTGTGGAACTGAGCCTGCTAATCCCACAAAGCAGCACATCAGAGCGCACTGCAGGACAAAAGTGCCACATCCTAGAGAGCTGGTCCAAAGAGTGGAAGAAGTACTTCACCATTTCCATCTTGAAAAGGATCCCAACAACATCTTCCTTTTTAAACCCTCAATGCTAAAATTGTGGTGGATTCAGCGTATCCACATCCTTAGAGGCTGCCTGAGTGACCCTGAGGTGGAGGAAGGAATCCTCTACAGACATGGTGGAACGCTACAACTGAATCATGTCAAGGGTGAAGGAGCTGCTATGGCCATCTGGATCCCTGTCAGAGGCACTTCACAGCAAGAGGGGTTTCATTTCCACCAGGCTCAGTGGGTAACGGGTAATCGCGTCTCTCCTGAGCTGTTCCAGGCGCAGGGTATGACTGGTGTCGCACGCTGGAATTATCAGCGGCTGGTGGACCTGAAACAGCCTGGGCTTGTCTTACCTGGAGTGTTTGACCCTGTTTTGATGTTGGAGTTAAACAGGGCATCTATAAGAGTGACTGGGCAACCCAAATATCCAGCCTTCCACATCTCCAGCTGGGACACAAGAGAGAGGTTTGGCCTACAATATGTGGAGCCAGGCTGTCGACCTGTGCCTCTTGACTTTGACAAACACAAAAGCAGGAAGACAGACCTAGGGATGCAAGATGCGTCTTCATCTGGCACTCAGTTCTCATTTCCATCTCAGGTAAGCCTTTAAAGTTCTTTGATAACAGACTTTTTATTAAAAAACAAATACTTTATAATTCTCGCTCGCATATTACACTAATTTTGCTGAATTTCAGAAATGCTTAGAGGATTCCTCTTCTGCTGAGACCGCTCTTGCTGCTGAACCAGAGGCCACCCCCCAGACTTTCATTTTTCAATGTTTTTCTACTCCGAGTGCTGTGACAGTGAAGGAAAAAACATCTGAGGAGTTTCTTTTAGATGCAGGTAATTATATTATTCTGTTATACTGTTTCTGCTCGGTTTCGAACCGAGGACCTTTCGCGTGTTAGGCGAATGTGATGACCACTACACTACAGAAACCTATTGTTGAGATGGTTGTGCTTTTTAGAAGATGGCTCCTTCCCATAATCTGCCCTGCAAGCAGTGTGACAGTCTGTAAATTTCACAAACAACAGAACAGAGGTCATTCGGCACACACCTAGTGTCATTGGGCATGGCAGTCTGCCTACAGCTCCTTGGTACGATGGCCTTCACCTGTCTTAAAAGTAAGGGTTTTGTAGCGAATTGCAGCATTTAGATTTAACATGCCTCGACTTGTTTCCACCCAATTTTGAACTGAGGACCTTTTGCATGTAAAGCGAACGTGATAACCACTACACTACGGAAACTTGGTTTGGATCTCATTCCCACCTCTTCTAGCGAAGCGACTTTTCGCGTGTGAGGCGAACGTGATAACCACTACACTACAAACACGTCTTCAGGTTGCAGACATAAATCTTTAGGTGCACGCTAATTAAAAAGCATATAAAGGAAATGAGCGGTGCACCCACCTAGCGTGGCAAACGGTTTAAATTTTCTGTCAGAATCCAACCACTGTTTCGAACCAAGGACCTTTCGCGTGTTAGGCGAACGTGATAACCAACACACTACAGAAACCTATTGATGGTTTATGTGCTTTTTAGAAAATGCCTCCTTCCCATAATCTGCTCTGCAAGCAGTGTGACAGTCTGTAAATTTCACAAACAACAGAACAGAGGTCATTCGGCACACACCTAGTGTCATTGGGCATGGCAGTCTGCCTACAGCTCCTTGGTACGATGGCCTTCACCTGTCTTAAAAGTAAGGGTTTTGTAGCGAATTGCAGCATTTATATTTAACATGCCTCCACTTGTTTCCACCCAGTTTTGAACTGAGGACCTGTCGCGTGTAAAGCGAACGTGATATCATGGCATGTGCTTTTTAGAAGATGGCTCCTTCCCATAATCTGCTCTGCAAGCAGTGTGACAGTCTGTGAATTCCACAAACAACAGAACAGAGGTTATTCGGCATGGCAATCTCCCTACAGCTCCTTGGTACGATGGCCTTCACCTGTCTCAAAAGCATGGGTTTTGTAGCGAATTGGAGCAGTAAATTTAAAATGCCTCCACTTGTTTTCCGCCCAGTTTTGAACTGAGGACCTTTCGCGTGTAAAGCAAACGTCATAACCACTACATTATGGAAACTTGATTTGGACGTCAGTCCCACCGCTTCTAGGGTACGCTTGTTCAAAAGCGACTGAAACTATAGACTGCCCAGTGTTTTTAACATGGCAAAAAGCTGCTAATTTTGTTGGCAGACTGAACATCTTATATTACTGTACAGGAAACCTCAATGGTCATTTGTTTTATTTTTGTCCTTTTCTAAGAGATTAAACCACAAACATCCCTGCAAGTGTACTGACCTGCTCAACAGAAAACCGCATACGAAATTTTTGCAAAAACCACCCACAGTTTCCGCCCAGTTTCGAATTGGGGACCTTTCGCGTGTGAGGCGAACGTGATAACCACTACACTACTGAAACACGTCTTCAGGTTGCAGACATAAATCTTTAGGTGCACGCTTATTAAAAAGCATATAAAGGAAATGATCGCTGCACCCACCTAGCGTGGCAAACAGTTAAAATTTTCTGTCAGAATCCAACCACTGTTTCTGCTCGGTTTCGAACCGAGGACCTTTCGCGTGTTAGGCGAACGTGATGACCACTACACTACAGAAACCTATTGATGAGGCACATGTGCTTTTCAGAAGATGGCTCCTCCCCATTTGGTGGTTCTAGATCGGTTCCAAATATGTGTTTCAGCAAAACGGTTCGAAGGAAACGCCCGATCGGCCCGAAACTGACGTATGCGTCCCGTCACGGGCCCCTGGGACGGGTTCTAGAGTTCCGCGTCCCTCTGACATTTTTTCGCGCTAATTGGCCACCAACAGACCCATGGAATAAGTTGCACGTGGGACGTCAAATAAACAGGGGCCAAAAGGGGTCGAAAGGTTGCAGCGGCCCCAAATTCGGCACGGCGGTAGTCCGGGGGCCCCCGGTTCTAGATCACGGGTTTGGTGGTTCTAGATCGGTTCTAAGTATGTGTTTCAGCAAAACGGTCAGAAGGAAACGCCCGATCGGCCCGAAACTGACGTATGCGTCTCGTCACGGGCCCCTGGGACGGGTTCTAGAGTTCCGCGTCCCTCTGAACTTTTTTCACGCTAATTGGCCACCAACAGCCCCATGGAATAAGTTGCACGTGGGACGTCAAAAAAACAGGGGCCAAAAGGGGTCGAAAGGTCGCAGCGGCCCCAAATTCGGCACGGCGGTGGTCCTGGGGCCCCCGGTTCTAGATCACGGGTTTGGTGGTTCTAGATCGGTTCCAAGTATGTGTTTCAGCCAAACGCTTTGAAGGAAACGCCCGATCGGCCCGAAACCGACAAGCGGGTCTCGTCACGGGCCCCGGGGACGGGTTCTAGAGTTCCGCGTCCCTCTGACCTTTTTTCGCGCTAATTGGCCACCAACAGCCCCATGGAATAAGTTGCACGTGAGACGTCAAATAAACAGTCGCCCTAATGGGTCAAAAGGTCGCAGGACCTCGAGATTGGTCACGGACGACCACCACGGGCCCCCGAATCGGGCCCCAGAGTATCGTGGCTCTAGATGCTTCCTGAGCCTAGCAGGCCGTCTAATCCTAACTGCTGAATTAACCCTTGCAGACACATGATCCCATAGAGATCAATGGGAGACAGAGAGGTGCATAAAAAATAGCTAAAAATAAACTTGGCATGTCTTGACCTAGCCCGCTCTGTCTGTCGCAGAGGGCCACGTGACGCAACTTTTTGTAGAGTTTGGGGCCCCTCGGACCCCCGGGGGCCGCGCGGGAGCCACTGACACGTGCAACTTATCCCATTCATTTTCATAGGCGCTTGGTGGACATCCCCACGCAACGGTCCCAATAGCCCCGAATGGCTCCGATTTTAAATCTGTGGCCCCTCAGGGTCCCCTCAGACGGTCCGCAAAGACTGGGGTCCGTAGTACCCCGTTAAGTGAGTTACAGTCAAAAACAGCATCCCATCTGTAACCTATTTGACGGGTGCCCTAAATGCTGTCCGTGGACAGTCCATTTTTAGGCTAATTATGCATAATTATTAGCTTTAATGTACATCAGTGTGTTGTATTGTGTCCCCTGTGTGGTGTACAGTAGGTTTCACCTCATAAAACCACTGTAATTATGAAATATGACCTGTTAATGCATTGACCACGGACAGCCTATTTGGACCCCGTCAAATAAGTTGCAGGTGGGACTTCACCACATGTGATGAAATCGCCTAATCATTACGGGGATTCACCCGCTGAAAATGTCTAAGTTAAAAACAGCATCCCACCTGTAGCTTATTCGACAGGGTCCAAATAGGCTGTTCATGGACAGTCCATATTTAGGCTAATTATGCATAATTAATAGCTTTAATGTACATCAGTGTGCTGTAGTGTGTCCCCAGTGTGGTTTACAGTAGGTTTGACCACATAAAACCATTGTAATTATGAGATATGACCTATTAATGCATTGACCACGGACAGCCTATTTGGACCCCGTCAAATAAGTTACAGGTGGGCCCTTACTTTGCCCACCTGTAACTTATTTGACAGGGTCCAAATAGGCTGTCTGTGGACAGTCCATTTTTAGGCTACAGTGGGCCCTTAATTTGCCCACCTGTAACTTATTTGACAGGGTCCAAATAGGCTGTTCGTGGACAGTCCATTTTTAGGCTAATTATGCATAATTGATAGCTTTGATGTTCATCAGTGTGTTGTATTGTGGCCCCTGTCTAGTGTACATTAGTTTTTACCTAATAAAACCATTGTAATTATGAAATATGACCTATTAATGCATTGACCACGGACAGCCTATTTGGACCCCGTCAAATAAGTTACAGGTGGGCCCTTACTTTGCCCACCTGTAACTTATTCGACAGGGTCCAAATAGGCTGTTCATGGACAGTCCTTATTTAGGCTAATTATGCATAATTAATAGCTTTAATGTACATCAGTGTGTTGTATTGTGTCCCCTGTGTGGTGTACAGTAGGTTTCACCTCATAAAACCACTGTAATTATGAAATATGACCTGTTAATGCATTGACCACGGACAGCCTATTTGGACCCCGTCAAAAAAGTTACAGGTGGGCCCTTACTTTGCCCACTTGTAACTTACTTGACAGAGTCCCTGTAAGCTGTCCATGGACATGCCATTTTAAGTCTAATAATGCATAGTTCTTCTGATGAGACACATAGGCCATTGGTGGCCACACAGGCGGTCAGTGGGATGAATAGGTCGTTCGTGGTCACATAGGTGCACAGTGGGATGAATAGGCTGTTCGTGGTCACACAGGCGGTTAGGGGGATGAATAGGCTGTCCGTGGTCACGGGGCGGGGCCACGGGCCGTCACTTAGATTAGCCGTGGACAGACGGGCCGTTCGTGGTCAAACAGGCCGTCAGTGGGACGAATAGGCTGTCCGTGGTCACTGGGCGGGGCCACGGGCCGTAACTTAGATAGTCACTTAGAGGCCGTTCGTGGATACATAGGCTGTCGGTGGGACGAATAGGCTGTCCGTTGTCACTGGGCGGTCGGTGGGATGAATAGGCCGTTCGTGGTCACATAGGTGGTCGGTGGGATGAATAGGCTGTTCGTGGTCACACAGGCGGTTAGGGGGACGAATAGGCTGTTCGTGTCAGTGGGCGGGGCCAGGGGCCGTCACCCGGGTTGGCCGTGGGTGAAAAGGCCGTTCGTGGTCACACAGGCGGTCGGTGGGACGAATAGGCTGTTCGTGTCAGTGGGCGTGGCCAGGGGGCTGTTCGCAGGTCACAGGTGGGACGGACGGGCGCTCCGTGGTCGGTAGGTGCGGTCAGGGAATTTCGCGAAAGGGCGGTCAGGGCGATGCGCGTGCGCTCCGTGGACGCCCGCCCGCAACCTTTTCGGCGCGCGTCGAATCGACTGAGGGCGGTCGGCGAGTCACCCCCTGTGGCCGACGCCCGTATCGCGAGCGAGGGGGCCGGATTTCGTCGGGTTCCCGAAAAATCACCTAGGGGGCGTCGCGCAGGGGTCCACTAGCCTCCTACCACGGACTACCTTTTAAGCTGTCCGCGGACCCCTTCCCTAACCCGGTGGCCTAAAGGGTGTAAGGGTTTTGTAGCGAATTGCATAATTTATATTTAACATGCCTCCACTTGTTTCCACCCAGTTTTGAACTGAGGACCTGTCGCGTGTAAAGTGAACGTGATAACCACTACACTACGGAAACTTGATTTGGACGCCAGTCCCACCTCTTCTAGGGTACGCTTGTTCAAAAGCGACTGAAACTATAGTCTGCCCAGTGTTTTAAACATGGCAAAAAGCTGCTAATTTTGTTGGCAGACCAAACATTTTTTATTACTGTACAGGAAACCTCAACGGTCATTTGTTTTATTTTTGACAGAAAATGTGCCTGCATCCCTGCAAGTGTACTGACCTGCTCAACAGAAAATCGCATATGAAATTTTTGCAAAAACCACCCACAGTTTCCGCCCAGTTTCGAATTGGGGACTTTTCGAGTGTGAGGCGAACGTGATAACCACTACACTACAAACACGTCTTCAGGTTGCAGACATAAATCTTTAGGTGCACAATTATTAAAAAGCATATAAAGGAAATGAGCGCTGCATCCACCTAGTGTGGCAAACAGTTTAAATTTTCTGTCAGAATCCAACCACTGTTTCTGCTCAGTTTCGAACCGAGGACCTTTCGCGTGTTAGGCGATCGTGATGACCACTACACTACAGAAACCTATTGATGGAGCATGTAGTTTTTAGAAGATGGCTCCTTCCCATAATCTGCTCTGCAAGCAGTGTGACAGTTTGTAAATTCCACAAACAACAGAACAGAGGTTATTCGGCATGGCAATCTGCCTACAGCTCCTTGGTACGATGGCCTTCACCTGTCTCAAAAGTAAGGGTTTTGTAGCGAATTGCAGCATTTATATTTAACATGCCTCCACTTGTTTCCACCCAGTTTTGAACTGAGGACCTTTCGCGTGTAAAGCAAACGTGATAACCACTACACTACGCAAACTTAATTTGGACGTCAGTCCCACCTCTTCTAGGGTACGCTTGTTCAAAAGCGACTGAAACTATAGACTGCCCAGTTTTTTAAACATGGCAAAAAGCTGCTAATTTTGTTGGCAGACCAAACATTTTTTATTACTATACAGGAAACCTCAATGGTCATTTCTTTTATTTTTGTCCTTTTCTAAAGAGATTAAACCACAAACATCCGTGCAAGTGTACTGAGCTGCTCAACAGAAAATCGCATACGAAATTTTTGCAAAAACCACCCAAAGTTTCCGCCCAGTTTCGAACTGGGGACCTTTCGCGTGTGAGGCGAATGTGATAACCACTACACTACGGAAACACGTCTTCAGGTGGCAGACATAAATCTTTAGGTGCACGCTTATTAAAAAGCATATAAAGGAAATGAGCGCTGCTACTACCTAGCGTTGCAAACAGTTAAAATTTTCTGTCAGAATCCAACCACTGTTTCTGCTCGGTTTCGAACCGAGGACCATTCGCGTGTTAGGCGAACGTGATGAATACTACACTACAGAAACCTATTGATGAGGCACATGTGCTTTTTAGAAGATGGCTCCTTCCCATAATCTGCTCTGCAAGCAGTGTGACAGTCTGTGAATTCCACAAACAACAGAACAGAGGTAATTCGGCATGGCAGTCTGCCTACAGCTCCTTGGTACGATGGCCTTCACCTGTCTCAAAAGTAAGGGTTTTGTAGCGAATTGCAGCATTTATATTTAAAATGCATCCACTTGTTTCCGCCTAGTTTTGAACTGAGGACCTTTCGCGTGTAAAGCAAACTTGATAACCACTACACTACGGAAACTTGATTTCAACGTCAGTCCCACCGCTTCTAGGGTACGCTTGTTCAAAAGCGACTGAAACTATAGACTGCCCAGTGTTTTTAACATGGCAAAAAGCTGCTAATTTTGTTGGCAGACCGAACATTTTATATTACTGTACAGGAAACTTCAATGGTCATTTGTTTTATTTTTGTCCTTTTCTAAGAGATTAAACCACAAACATCCCTGCAAGTGTACTGACCTGCTCAACAGAAAATCGCATACGAAATTTTTGCAAAAATCACCCACAGTTTCCGCCCAGTTTCGAACTGGGGACTTTTCGCGTGTGAAGTGAACGTGATAACCTCTACACTACAAACACGTCTTCAGGTGGTAGACATAAATCTTTAGGTGCACGCTTGTTAAAAAGCGTATAAAGGAAATGAGCGCTACACTCACCTAGCGTGGCAAACAGTATAAATTTTCTGTCAGAACCCAACCACTGTTTCTGCTCGGTTTCTAACTGAGGACCTTTCGCGTGTTAGCCGAATGTGATGACCACTACACTACAGAAACCTATTGATGAGACGGATGTGCTTTTTAGAAGATGGCTCCTTCCCATAATCTGCCCTGCAAGCAGTGTGACAGTCTGTAAATTCCACAAACAACAGAACAGAGGTCATTCGGCATGGTCTTCTGCCTACAGCTCCTTGGTACGATGGCCTTCACCTGTCTTAAAATTAAGGGTTTTGTATCGAATTGCAGCATTTATACTTAACATGCCTCCACTTGTTTCCGCCCAGTTTTGAACTGAAGACCTTTGCGTGTAAAACGAACGTGATATCATGGTATGTGCTTTTTAGTAGATGGCTCCTTCCCATAATCTGCTCTGCAAGTAATGTGACAGTCTGTGAATTCCACAAACAACAGAACAGAGGTCATTCGGCATGGAAGTCTGCCTACAGCTCCTTGGTACGATGGCCTTCACCTGTCTCAAAAGCAAGGGTTTTGTAGCGAATTGGAGCATTACATTTAAAATGCCTCCACTTGTTTCCGCCCAGTTTTGAACTGAGGACCTTTCGTGTGTAAAGCAAACGTGATAACCACTACACTACGGAAACTTGATTTGGACATTAGTCCCACCGCTTCTAGCGTACGCTTGTTCAAAAGCGACTGAAACTATAGACTGCCCAGTGTTTTTAACATGGCAAAATGCTGCTAATTTTGTTGGCAGACCGAACATTTTATATTACTGTACAGGAAACCTCAATGGTCATTTGTTTTATTTTTGTCCTTTTCTAAAGAGATTAAACCACAAACATCCCTGCAAGTGTACTGACCTGCTCAACAGAAAATCGCATACGAAATTTTTGCAAAAACCACCCACAGTTTCCGCCCACTTTCGAATTGGGGACCTTTCGCGTGTGAGGCGAACGTGATAACCAGCAATCATTTCATTTATATGCTTAGGTGCAGCGCTCATTTCCTTTATATGCTTTTTAATAAGCGTGCAGCTAAAGATTTATGTCTGCCACCTGAAGACGTGTTTCCGTAGTGTAGTGGTTATCACGTTCGCCTCACACGCGAATGGTCCCCAGTTCGAAACTGGGTGGAAACTGTGGGTGGTTTTTGCAAAAATTTCATATGCGATTTTCTGTTGAGCAGACCGAACATTTTATATTACTGTACAGGAAACCTCAATGGTCATTTGTTTTATTTTGACAAAAAATGTGCCTGCATCCCTGCAAGTGTACTGGACTGCTCAACAGAAAATCGCATATGAAATTTTTGCAAAAACCACCCACAGTTTCCGCCCAGTTTCGAACTGGGGACCTTTCGCGTGTGAGGCGAACATGATAACCACTACACTACGGAAACACGTCTTCAGGTGGCAGACATAAATCTTTAGGTGCACGCTTATAAAAAAGCATATAAAGGAAATGATCGCTGCACCCACCTAGAGTGGCAAACAGTTTAAATTTTCTGTCGGAATCCAACCACTGTATCTGCTCGGTTTCGAACCGAGGACCTTTCACGTGTTAGGCAAACGTGATGACCACTACACTACAGAAACCTATTGATGAGGCGCATGTGCTTTTTAGAATATGGCTCTGTTCCCATAATCTGCTCTGCAAGCAGTGTGACAGGTTGTAAATTCCACAAACAACAGAACAGAGGTCATTCGGCATGGCAGTCTGCCTACAGCTCCTTGGTACGATGATAAAAAATCTGATAAAAAATCACAAAGCCCATAATAAGAGCAACAAAAGAGATGAGAAACGGGGAAAAGAACAAGAGGTATTAAATTTATTTAAAGAAAAGGGAGCACAATTGATAAAAGAACTTAGAAAGAGAGTAGGGAAAAAAGAAAGCATAATAGAGACCCCAACCCCATATGCACCATCCTATGACTTGACTGGTAAACAGCTCCCACTAGTGACTGGAACAGTGGCTATAAAAGGCAAAGTGAATTTTGAAAATGAGAAGGAAGAAGAAATAAAGGTGAATCAGGACTGTAGAGGAGCAGACATGAGTGACCCTCTAATTTTATCAAGATGGGATGCTGTGAGCCATGAGGGGAGTCAGGGAAGTGCCTTAGACCTCAAACACCTGATTGACGCTCATGGAAGCCCTGCATTGTCTAACCCGTATTTCCATGCAAGTCAAGCTTTGCAGGAACTCAGAGGAAAGACGGGGAAGAAGGTGGAGGTTGACAGACAACGAGCCAGACTTGACCGGGAAGAAATAGAACGAGATATACGGATAACTAAAGAACAGATCGACCAAGAAGTTGAAGCCATGCGAAGACTCCTAAGAGACTCCATAGAAAGGGACCAACAGAGACTTCGGGAACATCAAAGACGAAGATCTAATTCAGCCAGCCCACACAGGGAATACAAGCATGTGTCTGGAACCCTCCTTTTAGAAGAAGCACCCCCAAGCGAACCACACTGGAGGAGAGGAGACAATTTGAGAGAGATACCAGCACGCAAACTGAGTCCATATAAAGATGAAGAGGAACAACTGGAAGAAGATCCCTTACAATGCCCCATCCTGATCAAAGGACATCAAGGACAGTACGTGCCATGGGCAGGACAAGATCTGGAGGGACTGATAGCCCGCCTCCCTGACCTACATGAAGGGGCTGGCAAATGGATCAGACTGCTGGAAGAAGAGACAATGGGAAAGATACTAGCCATTGGAGATATCAAGGCCCTGCTGGCAAAGAGCGTTGGAGGTGCAAAGACTAATGAAATCCTTAAAGCCTCTGGACTTGGAGCTGCAGTCATTTCGACCAGGATGGATGCCACACCATTGGACAGGCATAGAGCTGCACTATGGCGGGCTCTTCGAGAACATTATCAAACTCAGATGGATCCGAAGATGCTGAAAGGGGAACCAATAGGAGATGAGGAAAATCCAGTCACCTATGTTCAAAGACAGTCAAGAAAGTGGAAGCAAGAGCTGGAGAGATACCCTGAACGGGATCCAGTGATAACAGCACTGTTCAGATCCTCCATAATTGACGCCATGCCTCCCTCTGTAAAAGCCAAGCTGGAGGATGTGGTCGGGTTGGCCTCAAAGACATCACAGGAGTTCAGTGACCATGTGGCTCACGCAGTGGAACAGTACAGGAAGAATAAACTAAAGCTGAAGAATCAAGAAAGAGATTTTCAAAGAAAATTGACTCAGCTACAACTGGATGAACTGATTAACAAGAAGAAGAAAGTACAGGCTGCAGTAAAGGAAGTTGAAGATCAGTCTGCAGTGATGGCTGCTGTGAACATACCAAGTCAAGCGCCACAAGTCATACAGCAAGCTCCAGTCAACATGGGTCAGAATGTGCCAGTCAACGTGGGAAAACCCATAACAACCGAATGCACCTATCGTGATCTATCTTCCTGAACAACAAGACAACAGAAACAGAGCAATGTCAGCACCAGGAAGGGGAAGAGGAAGAGGAAGAGGAAGGACATACAGCAACCAACAGAGGAACATGGATCAACCTGGACACACCAAGAGAAATTGCCCAGTGAACCCATGGCCACAAGATGAGATGCAAGGCCAGATGCAACAACCTTGGCAGCAGAGATCCTTGAATCAGCAACACCAAGTATCAGGGCCAGTCAACCCATGGCGTGGCCCAGACCAAGGTTACTAGGGGTGCCCAGAGAATCCTACGGGGAGGAGTCAGCTGCCAATGCTGACCAAGAACCTATGCTGCGGGTTAAAATAGAGGACAAGATAATACCCATTATGCTTGACACAGGGGCAACATTCACATGGTTGAGCCAAAATTATGCCTCTCACCTACCCAGGTCTGGAAAATACGTCAACACAGTGGGATTTTCGGGACTGACACAGCTAATTCCAATGACAGCCCCTGTCAGCATAAAAGTCAAAGACTCTGAAATAAAGATTCCAATACTAGTGTCTGACCAAACGCCAGTCAACTTGTTGGGTAGGGATGCTATATGCAAATTGAACTTACAGATATGGTGCTCTCCTGAAGGGATATATATATAAAAAATACAGGTATAAAACAGATGTTAGTAATGGGTGGAGCTGAGCAACAAGAACAATAGACAAAAATATTTTGGATAGGGAATATAGATTGGGTAGTAGGGGACACACTTGAAAAATGGGGAAGATACAGTATATAAAAGAGCAACTTCAGAAACCAGTTTCCCCAGAAACCGAATTCCATTGTACAATGAGATATGATCCCCTTAGAGATCCAAAAATGGAAAAAGAGTGGTTAGGAGGAACTAAAGGACAGACTGTGTGTCTGACTTCAAATTACATAATTGTAGGACCAGAGGGAGCAGCGTTACAAATTGAACACTGTGAATTCACTAATACTTGGTTTAGAGTAGATGATTCAGTACCACATGTTACATTATTTATAAATGAGGGGAGTCAAGCACAAGATCTAGGCCCAATGATGTTAAAGGTAGAAGGAAAGCTTTGGTAAGCCACTGATAACCCTTTCATTTTTCAAACAAAATATATGACATATCTCAAAATCATCTGCACAACCAAAATGGTAGGGATTCCAAAATTGATAGTTGAGACAGTAGAGAAAGGCGAACTGAAGTCTAGAATGGACGAACTTATCTCAGAGATGGCGATGTACCACAACAAATCCAGCTAATTTTGTCCCGCTGGAGGGGGAAGGAACACCTAGTGAGTGTGTTTCTGTCTCTTTAGCTTTTACTCGTCTGAGACCAGATTTGGAATCAACACCAATTGTTGATCCAGACGTAGATTATTTTGTGGATGGCTCATGTTTTAGAGACCACTTAGGTAACCATGCTGGCTTTGCTGTTGTACAAAAAGATGGAGACAATTTTACCCCTGTGATAAGTCAACATTGTGAGCAACCTTTCTCAGCACAATTGGCCAAACTAAAAGCACTTACTGAAGCTTGCATATTGGCTAAAAACAAAGCAGCCAACATTTATACTGATTCTGCATATTTTACCCCTGTGATAAGTCAACATTGTGAGCAACCTTGCTCAGCACAATTGGCTAAACTAAAAGCACTAACTGAAGCTTGCATATTGGCTAAAAACAAAGCAGCCAACATTTATACTGATTCTGCATATGCCCACGGCGTATGTCACTTATTTGGTGCGGTGTGGAAGCAAAGAGGATTTAAAAAGAGTGGTGGAACCCCAATTCAACATGGAGACCAAATTACTAAATTGATTACAGCTATGATGTTTCCTACAAAATTGGCCATAATTAAATGCCAGGCCCATAAGAAAGAAAATGACTTTGTCATCAAAGGCAACATTGCAGCTGATATGCATGGAAAACAAGCCTCTGGATGCCAATTAGCTGTAATGGCACCCTAAGTCCTGATCCAGCCTCTCCCCACAGTAGAAAGTATTGCCCAAATGCAGTCCAGAGCAACACCACCTGAAATATATTTATGGCAGCAAAGGGGGGCGACAAGAGATGCAAACAACATATGGAGATCACATGAAGGCCACATGATAGCCCCCACCCCATTGTAAGAGTAAAAAGATACATGTTGGTTATCATAGACAGGTTACAGCCAAGAGGGATACCACATGAGTTTAAAGCTAGAGACAAGGCAGCAGCAGGACTTGAATCAATATTTGTATGGATAACGCCAAATACGAATATGGAATGGATTAATTACATATATTACAATCAGCATATATTATAATACAGATCAAGCACTTGTTGCCTTAGGTCACCAACTTAAATACACTAGCAGAATGACATGGCAAAACATACAAGCCCTGAACTGGTTACTGGCAGAAAAGGATGTCTAAGTATGTCTAATGTTTGGATCTGATTGTTGTACCTTCATCCCAAATAACACAGTCCCAGATGGATCATTTACTAAGGCTGTGAAGAAGTTGAAGGCCCTAAGACAAGAGGTTTCTGCGAATACGGAGAGAGACAGAAATTTGGGATACTGGTTTGATTCCATATTTGGATCATGGAAAGAATGGCTTATTGAAGTGAAAGTGAAAGTGACACGTGATGGCCAAGTATGGTAAACCATACTTGGAATTTTACCCCTGCATTTAACCCATCCAAGTAAGTGCACACACATTAGGAGCAGAGTAGTGAGTAGTGAACACACACACACTGCAAACGTGAATACACACACCCGGAGCAGCAGGCAGCCTTGAGTGGCACCCGGGGTGCGATTGGGGGTTAGGTGCCTTGCTCAAGGACACCTCAGTCATATTCCTGCCGGTACTGGAATTGAACCAGCAACCGAGTTGGGGGGCAGTCCAACTCTGTTACCATTAGGCCATGACTGCCCCTTATTAAGGTGGGAATAATAATAGCAGTGACTATTGGTGTTTTCTTTTTGCTGTTCTGCTGTGTTGTGCCTTTTCTCAGATCCATGCTGGCTAGTGCAGCTGCAAAACAAATGATCAATGTGTCAGTGAAACCATCAGGCATTGACATTGGATGCACCAACTCAGGAGTATATCCAATTGGCCCAGGCTTGGACGAACTGGATGACTTTGAGAGGTTGGATGAAGAAGCAAGGAATAAGGGTACCTTATTACTTTTGATTTTGATAATATTTTTACTCTGTTTTTGACAAGATAGGGAGATAACCCCACCGTGTATTTTGATTCGGGGATAAAACTAGTTAGAACAATTAGAGCATGGGTAGAGTAGGAAGTTAGTTAGAGTGTTACTATTTACACTTTAAATATATTCCTGTAACAAGTCAAGAAATTTAGAACTTACATGCATTAGACCATTGGAACATGTATATAGTTATAAGTGCAAAAGAGGAATTATTTGCAAGCGCGGTCATCGTCTGTTGAAGAAACACGAGCTGACTCAACTGGTGGTTTAAAAACCCGCTGTCTGCTCTAACACCAGATAGCGCCCCTGGCTGGACTGGGGCACCTCTGGCAACGATGGAGCAACCCAGATAGCACTCCAGGCCACCGGAAGCGCCTGCTCAGTTCCTCTGGCAACGTGGGACAGCTGCTGGAATTCAAGTTCATACACTGTGATTGTGTTATTGAATGTTTGATAACCTGAAGTAATGCATCCCCTTAAACTGATGATGTGATAGGAAGGTGAGATCTTTTACTCCACTCCAGCCAATTGGGGGTGGAGATGTTTGGTCTTACTATTCCTCCAGGGTGTACCCTTATGATGAAGGTTTATTGATAAAGTTGGATGGTCTAGATCGGCCATTTTTGATAGGTAATACAGAAAGAGATCTATTCATGAGGACACACCCTGGGTAAGAACGGTTTGAAGGTGGGACTAGAGAGAGTCCCAAAGGGGGGATGTGTTGGGGAATTTCATTTGTCTCATACATGGGTCTGAATATAAAATGCTGTAATGCTGGAGAAAACCAGGCCTAAGGATATGAGATGAACAGAAAACTAGGCCTGAGGGGAGGAGATGAACAGAAAACTAGGCCAAAAGGCAGGTTATAGGTAAGGACAGGAGAAGAAACTGGGTGAAAGGGCATGGAAAAGTACCTGAAAATCATGTATAAAGCCATTTTTAAAAGATACGCATGCGCAAAGAAGGTTGCCTCAATTAAAAAATAAAATATCGATGCAGGTGTTTTTAATCATGGTGACAGGTCAAGGAGGAGCAAGTAGAAAAAGATAACTGTATGAGCGCTAATTGGACACTTAACAATAAGAAAAAGGTATAAGACCTGAGCACTGGGCCCTTGTGAAGTCAGATGAGTGGCCGTCATCTAGTGATGGGCAGATCGAGGCTTCGTGAAGCAATGAAACAGTCGAAGCAAATGTGCCATTTTGTTTCGAGGCTTCGAATCAATCCGAAACCCGTCTCCACGGTGACACCTAGTGGTCACTTGCAGGTGTTGATCTGAAACAACCTTTACAAAGAGCTAATAAAAAAATGTGTTGGTTTTTTTTTTATTATTGTATTTTTGTAATATATGAAGCTTGTAACCTGTAGTCTCTTCACATTGCATAATATGATTTTGGTCATGAAAAATGAATATTAATAAAAATAAATCAAGCCACAATGTCTCCCTTTCTTATAGATTTTTATTCAAAAATATTAATTTCTCTGCTGTTGAAGGACTCAGTCTACTTCTTTTTTTACAGATAATTTCTCCAGCCTTTGAAAAAATTCTCTCAGAAAGGGACACTTGTTGCTGGCATACAAAGATATTTTTTAGCTAGGACATACAAATGAGGAAAGATTACTGCTCTCTCTTTCCAGTAAGGTAGAGGATCATGAGTTCTGGGCAAAAACGCATCGCTGAGGTATTTTTTCACTTCCACTGTGGCATCAGCTGTAGGATTGTGTATCATCTGGGTCTCACGGATACGATTGTCAAAATGTTCCCATAAACTGTCTTGTGTTTCAACTGGTGTTGATGATGATGGGCCTGATGTTGACATTTGTGGTTCTGAATTAAAAGAAAACGGCAATTAGTAACAAATCATAAACTGACAACACATATGAAGTATAAATTTCATGAATCACATTACATAAGATAACATAGACTGAAACTCACCAGGAGTTGTGTTTGAACGCATCAGTGAAGCACACTCCAGTGTGATGTGCTTTTCAGCATCCAGGGCTTTGGCAGGATTTCCAAAAGTCACATTTTTAAACCTTGGGTCCAGCAGTGTAGCCAGTGCCAAGGCTCTAAAAGCCTCGTACCCTCCACATCTGGAGTGCAGACCTTCTTGTAGATGTGAGCCTATGAGCCAACACAAGAGAAAACCATATTAATTAAAATAATGACAACAATATGAGAGTTATGGCCAATTACACGTATGGTCATAGTGTCCTACCTAATTGTACAGTTGATCCCTGCGTTGCATTTCCTTTTTTCTGTGCAAGCTTGTGCTGCAACATCCTGTACAATGGTATGAGCTTTGAAGCAGACACTCTCTGTTCCTCTGACATCTCTGTTGTTGCTAGTTTGAATGGTTGAAGAAGTGTCAATGACTGTTGAATAATGTCATACTCAAGACTTGTCAGGGGAGCAGTATCACTGTTTAAATTGGCAAGTCCAGCACCCACTGGCTCACGTTGCTCATACAAGCGTTGTAGCATGTCGAATGTGCTATTCCATCTCGTTTCAACCTCCTGTATCATTTTCAGACTTGGTCTGCCCATCAAGCTCTGCATCTCCACAAGCTTGTCCTTTGCTTTGCAGCTGGATCTGAACAACCCCACTATCTTTCTGGCTTTCTGGCGAATTTCATTGATGACTGGGGTTTGATCCAGGGCCTTTTTCACTATCAAATTCAAATTATGAGCAAAAAATGGGACATGGCGAAGGTTGAGTAGCTGGGCACTTAGGATCATGTTGGATGCATTGTCAGTCACCATGCAGTGAACTTTGGAGGTTATTCCCCACTCAGCCATTAGCAAGGCTTTAGCCTCCATGAGATGCTGGGCTGTGTGGGTTTGGTAAAACCTCCTTACACCCAGTAAAACAGTTGCCATTGTTGCCTCTGGTGTTATGTAATGGCATGTTACACCAAGATATCCATCCATATTAATGGAAGACCACATGTCAGCCGTAAGGCTAACAAATTCCGTCTTTTGTAGGTCCTCCATTGTCTTCTCCTTGGATGTGTTGTACCTTTCGCTGACCATTGTTTTAAGCACCTTCCGGGATGGGAGGACATAGCTTGGATCAAGCTTGTTCACAAAGGCCCTCAAACCCTCATCCTCCACGATGGTGAAGGGCTGCAGATCCTTCACCACCATGTTCAGAAGAGCCTCATCCAATTCCCTCTGTCTGCCTTTTAAAAGAGAAGATAAAACATACTTTCAGACAAATATATTGGAAAAATAGTAGCCTACCGTGAAAGTAGTCTACTGGTTCATTTGGAAACCTTCCTAAACAAAGTTATGTTATGAATAATAATGCTCAGTGTGCAGAGAAAGATAAAGTGCATTATAGAAATACAACAATTACAAAAAAACAAAATGATGTCTTGGCTGTAGATTGGGTACTCATATGTAGACATATAAAATGTTTATTCACAAAGTATAATATTATATTGACAACATTTGTTTTTAAAGTGATTGGCAGTTGTGATTGGGATGTTAGGCATGTCTTAGTCCATGGCCTTTCTAAACAATGGCCCAACACTTAGTTATTATATTTCACTTATAATTAGCCTATATCTATCTATTTTATATGTAGCCTATCTATCTAATAATCTATATGTATCTGTAATATATGTATCTATCTATTAATCTATATATATATATATATATATATATATATATATTTCTATCAATGCATCTATTAATGTGTCACTATATGTACTCTGTGTGTCTCTAAGTCAATGTGTAAATGTAAATTAAATCCTAAATATAACTAAACAAATCGCACTATAAATGTCACTATATCACCAAAAATCCGCTATCTCAAAACCAAACTCCTCTCACAAAAACCCACGATATGAAAATGCGTTGACAAAACTTTTATACTGTGTGATTGTGTGATTTGTTCCCGAACCGACCAATCAATGAAACCCTGATTCGGAGGAGCACTCCACCTGATGAAACACTTAGACGCTTCATTTAGCCGTTGTCACGTGACGTGGGTGTTTTGAATCACGCTTCGGATCAGTGTTTCGAATCATCTTTGCTTCGGGATCTCGCAAAGCTTCGGAACGTCTGTTTCGCGCCAGCCATCCTTACCGTCATCTCACTTTGTTGAACTGCTCAATAAAGTTATTCTTCTGAGACCTGAAACTTCGACTCTGAAAGATTTCTTCTGAGACCTGAACCAGACTTTGAAGACTTGAACCAAAGATCGAGAATTTGCCACAACAATAACCACTACACTACGGAAACTTGATTTGGACGTCAGTCCCACCTCTTCTAGGGTACGCTTGTTCAAAAGCAACTGAAATTATAGACTGCCCAGTGTTTTTAACATGGCAAAAAGCTGCTAATTTTGTTGGCAGACCAAATATTTTTTATTACTGTACAGGAAACCTCAATGGTCATTTGTTTTATTTTTGTCCTTTTCTAAAGAGATTAAACCACAAACATCCCTGCAAGTGTACTGACCTGCTCAACAGAAAATCGCACACGAAATTTTTGCAAAAACCACCCACAGTTTCCACCCAGTTTCGAACTGGGGACCGTTCGCGTGTGAAGCGAAAGTGATAACCACTACACTACAGAAACACGTCTGGCTGCAGACATAAATCTTTAGGTGCACGCTTATTAAAAAGCATATAAAGGAAATAAGCGCTGCACCCACCTAGCGTGGCAAACAGTTAAAATTTTCTGTCAGAATCCAACCACTGTTTCTGCTCGGTTTCGAACCGAGCACCTTTTGCGTGTTAGGCGAATGTGATGACCACTACACTACAGAAACCTATTAATGGAGCATGTGCTTTTTTAGAAGATGGCTCCTTCCCATAATCTGCTCTGCAAGCAGTGTGACAGTCTGTGAATTCCACAAACAACAGAACAGAGGTCATTCGGCATGGCAGTCTGCCTACAGCTCCTTGGTACGATGGCCTTCACCTGTCTCCAAAGTAAGGGTTTTGTAGCGAATTGCAGCATTTATATTTAACATGCCTCCACTTACTTGTTTCCAACCAGTTTTGAACTGAGGACCTTTCGCGTGTAAAGCGAACGTGATAACCACTACACTACGGAAACTTGATTTGGATGTCAGTCCCACCGCTTCTAGCGTACGCTTGTTCAAAAGCGACTGAAACTATAGACTGCCCAGTGTTTTAAACATGGCCAAAAGCTGCTAATTTTGTTGGCAGACCAAACTGGGGACCTTTCACGTGTGAGTCGAACGTGATAACCTCTACACTACGGAAACACGTCTTCAGGTTGCAGACATAAATCTTTAGGTGCACGCTTGTTAAAAAGCGTATAAAGGAAATGAGCGCTACACTCACCTAGCGTGGCAAACAGTTTAAATTTTCTGTCAGAACCCAAGCACTGTTTCTGCTCAGTTTCAAACCAAGGACCTTTCGCGTGTTAGGCGAATGTGATGACCACTACACTACAGAAACCTATTGACGAGACGGATGTGCTTTTTAGAACATGGCTCCTTCCCATAATCTGCTCTGCAAGTAGTGTGACAGTCTGTAAATTCCACAAACAACAGAACAGAGGTTATTCGGCATGGCAATCTGCCTACAGCTCCTTGGTACGATGGCCTTCACCTGTCTCAAAAGTAAAGGTTTTGTAGAGAATTGCAGCATTTATATATAACATGCCTCCACTTGTTTCCGCCCAGTTTTGAACTGAGGACCTTTCGCGTGTAAAGCGAACGTGATAACCACTACACTACGGAAACTTGATTTACATATCAGTCCAACCTCTTCTAGTGTATGCTTGTTCAAAAGCGACTGAAACTATAGACTGCCCAGTGTTTTTAACATGGCAAAAAGCTGCTAATTTTTTTGTCAGACCAAACATCTTTTATTACTGTACAGGAAACCTCAATGGTCATTTGTTTTATTTTTGTCCTTTTCTAAAGAGATTAAACCACAAACATCCCTGCAAGTGTACTGACCTGCTCAACCGAAAATCGCATATGAAATTTTTTCCAAAACCACCCACAGTTTCCGCCCATTTTCGAACTGGGGACCTTTCGCGTGTGAGGCGAACGTGATAACCACTACACTACGGAAACACGTCTTCAGGTTGCAGACATAAATCCTTAGGTGCACGCTTATTAAAAAGCATATAAAGGAAATAAGCGCTGCACCCACCTAGCGTGGCAAACAGTTTAAATTTTCTGTCAGAATCAAACCGCTGTTTCTGGTCGGTTTCGAACCGAGGACCTTTCGCGTGTTAGGCGAACGTGATGACCACTACACAACAGAAACCTATTGATGAGGCACATGTGCTTTTTAGAAGATGGCTCCTTCCCATAATCTGCACTGCAAGCAGTGTGATAGTCTGTAAATTCCACAAACAACAGAACAGAGGTCATTCGGCATGGCAGTCTGCCTACAGCTCCTTGTCAAAAGTAAGGGAAATTAGGTAGTTCATGGAAATATCCCTATTAATTTAAGTTGCCATTGGACGCTTAAGCACTCGGAGGGATCTCTGCTCCAAATGGACGCCCATTTGCCGCTTAAGTTAATGGTGAAATGGACACTTTGCGTTTTTGGGGTGTAAGGCGTATGAATGCATTGCATTGCCCATAGGGCCCTGGATGGACAGGCTGGTGGTGGTGGACCGGTGGTGGACAGGCTGTAAACTCAGGCAGTTCTCCTTCAACTGGTGGACAGGCTGTTTTCATCCAACGACCCATCATCAGTCTGGAATGGCCTGAGGAACATCATCAACTACAAGTCACCATCCCCTCGATCTGTGGACAATCAACACCTGGCTGACGATTTAAATTCATTTTACTGCCGGTTTGAAAAGCCCTCATTAACACCACACACCCGGTCTGATCTGCACTTCACACTTTCAGCATCACCTCCTGCACTCCAATTATCACTCCCCCCTCCTGCCATCCAACCTGAGCTTAAGGTCTGTGTGGAGGACGTGAGCCGAGTCTTCAAAAAACAGAAGACTAGGAAAGCCTCAGGCCCAGACGGCATCTCATCTGCTTGTTTAAAAGCCTGCGCTGACCAACTGGCCCCGGTCTTCACGCAGATCTTCAACAGATCATTGGAGCAGTGTGAAGTTCCCTGCTGCTTCAAACGCTCCACTATCATTCCTGTCCCCAAAAAACCCAAAATCACTGGACTTAATGACTACAGACCTGTCGCTCTCACGTCTGTGGTCATGACGTCGTTTGAAAGACTGGTGCTGGCCCACCTGAAGGACCTCACTGGACCCTTGCTGGATCCCTTTCAGTTTGCTTACAGAGCAAATAGGTCTGTGGATGATGCAGTCAACATGGGACTGCATTATATCCTGCAACATCTCGACAGACCAGGGACTTATGCAAGGATCCTCTTTGTGGACTTCAGTTCGGCCTTCAATACCATCATGCCTGGTCTTCTCACAGCCAAACTGACCCAGCTCTCCATACCATCCTCGATCTGTCAGTGGATCACCAGCTTCCTGACGGACCGGCAGCAGCGAGTGAGACTGGGGAAACACACATCCAAGACACTCACAATCAGCACCGGAGCCCCCCAAGGGTGCGTTCTCTCCCCACTGCTCTTCTCCCTGTACACTAATGACTGCACTTCTAAAGACCCCACTGTCAAGCTCCTGAAATTTGCAGACGACACCAATGTCATCGGTCTCATCAAAAACGGTGACGAGTCTGCTTACAGACTGAAGGTTGAACAGCTGGCTGCCTGGTGCAGTTATAACAACCTTGAGCTGAACACGCTCAAAACAGTGGAGATGATCGTGGACTTCAGGAGGAACAGCTCAGCACTCCCCCCACTCACCATCATGAACAGCACTGTGGAAGCAGTGGAGTCATTCAGGTTCCTGGGCACTATCATCTCTCAGGACCTGAAGTGGGACAATCACATTGACTCCACTGTGAAAAAGGCCCAGCAGAGACTGTACTTCCTTCGCCAGCTGAGGAAGTTCAACCTGCCACAGGATCTGCTGATTCAGTTCTACTCAGCCGTCATTGAGTCTGTCTTGTGCGCTTCCATCACTGTCTGGTTTGGTTCAGCTACCAAATCAGACATCAGGAGACTACAACGGACAGTCCGGACTGCGGAGAGGATCATTGGTGCCCCCCTGCCAAACCTCCAGGACCTGTACTCTTCCAGAGTGAGGAAGAGAGCAGGTAAAATCATCACAGACTCCACTCACCCTGGACACCACCTGTTTGAACTGTTACCGTCAAGACGGAGACTCAGATCACTGGCCACAAGAACATCTCGGCACAGGAAAAGTTTCTTCCCCCAGGCCATTTCCCTCCTGAACAGTTAACACTCCTCCCAAGGCATATGCCTGTAAGTGCAATACTCCCACTGTTTAGTGCAATATCCTACAACTCAGGTGATACTTATATGTAGATTTATTTATTTATAATATTCAAAACACTGTAAATAGGTTCATAATCTGTAAATCTGAAAATGTCTATTCTGACTAAACCAAACTGTGATAGTTTTATTCTCATATATTTATATTTATATTTTTATTTTTTTTATTCTTATAATTTGTAGTATTATGTTTCACGTTTCATGTTGTATTTGTATTTGTATAGTCCACTGGAAGCCTCAGTACCAAAACAAATTCCTTGTGTGTGCAAGCACACTTGGCAATAAAGCTCTTTCTGATTCTGATTCTGATTCTGAAATTCCACAAACAACAGAACAGAGGTCATTCGGTATGGCAGTCCTTACAGCTCCTTGGTACGATGGCCTTCACCTGTCTCAAAAGTCATGCCGATCTTTATGGGAGCTCCCTGGGCACAGCGCTATGGAGGGCCAGGATCGGAGTTGGGCTTGCACGATTGGAAGGCTCAGACGGAATATCTGGCCGGATTACAGGGACTGAGTGCATCACAGAAAGTACAGTTTGTGTTGGGGTCTTTGGAAGGAGAAGCCAAAAGAGAAGTTTTTGCTGCATCGGAAGCCACACGGGCTACCGCGAAAACTATCTTCGATTTCCTGTCCGGATTATATGGAGACTCTACCCCGGTGGCCACTCTTCGTACCCAGTTCTTTAACTATCAACAGGGGCCTAAGCGGACTCTTCGGGCATACTCCTTGAAATTGCGGGAGCAGTTTGGCCGGCTTTTGGGTGAACTTCGTCGGGGTCGAGTCGAGGTCGGATCTATGGTGAGAGAGAGGTCGTATTCGGAGAAGGGGCGAGCTCCTGTGCGCCGCCCCCTACGTCCTGTGGGCCCCCGGTTCCAGTGGGATGACCAGGGAAGGCCCATCTGTATTAATTGTGGAGACCCGGGACACATCAGTCGTCAGTGTGGGCTCCGTCGGGTTCTCAAGGGGGTTTTTAGTCCCACCGGCTACTGTGGGTCAAGTGGCCGGGACCCCTTTGTGTGACCCTCCTTCTGTTCCTGTTTTACGAGACGACAGGGTTGGGCGCTGTCCCACCGTGGAGGTTCAAGCTAACGGAGTCACGATAGATTGTCTGGTCGATACAGGTTCTCAAGTTACGTTATTTTCGGAGAGCCTGGCCCAGGAGTTGGTTGCAGATCATTGGCTCCAAGCAGTGGACGCTTCTAGGCTGACTTTACGGGGGCAAATGGTCTGGACATCCCTTACACTGGGTACATCGTGGTAGACTTTCTGGTCCGAGGGGTTCCCGTCCAACAGAAAGGGGTCGTTATCGTCCGAAATCATTGCTTGGGCATTCATCGAGCACTCCTAGGGAGGAACGTTATACTGGATTGCTCGGAGGAATTGTTTCTGGGCCGGCCGGCTCGGACTTCTCTGTCATCGGCGAAGCAGGACAGGGACCGGATTCTGGCCGATTGCCGAAGAGTGCACGTGGCTAGTCAAGTGAAGGAGAGAGAAGGCATCGGTCGAGTAGCCTGTCGGTACGCTTTGTCTGTCCCAGCCCAGAGCGAGACCGTGCTTTGGGTCCGAGTACCTGCAGGACCCTGTGGGACGGGTACCTGTGTCCTGGTGGAGCCCCATGAGGACTGTCAACCCATTGAAGTCGCACACGGGCTGACGGCCATCCACCGTGGGCGAGTCTCAGTAAAGGTGCGGAATGCCAATCCCTACCCCGTGCTCCTTCGTCGACACCAACGTCTGGTTCGAGTTTCCTCGGTACGCTCTGCCCAGGTTCACGAGCATCAGTACGTCTGCTTCAGGCAGGTGAGCTCTGCGGTGGTGGAAGTCGCCGTCCGCCCAGTTGAGGCAGAACCAGGCTCTGTGGGAGGAGGGGTGCCGACCCATTTGATGGGAGAGTCCCTGAAGGGTGAAAATCTGGAGGAGGAACAGGTGTTACAGCTCCAGGAGCTCTTGAGAAAATGGCAACATGTGTTCTCGAACCACGAAGAAGACTATGGCTGCACAGGGGTAGTGAGGCATCAAATACCTACCGGTGAGGCGATGCCTAGCCAAGAGCGGTATCGTCCGGTGCCACCCACCCTCTATGCCGAGGTCCGCGCCCTGTTGAAAGGGATGCTGGAGGGAGGAATTGTTCGAGAGAGCAGTAGTCCGTGGGCGGCGCCAATTGTTCTGGTTCAGAAGAAAACGGGAGCTTGGAGGTTCTGCGTTGACTACCGCAAACTCAACAGTGTAACGAAGAAAGATACATTCCCGTTGCCACGGATTGAAGACTCACTCACCTGTCTCACACAAGCGGCGTGGTACTCCACATTGGACCTGGCGAGTGGATACTGGCAGGTGCAGGTAGACGACCGAGATAGAGAGAAGACAGCCTTCACCACCCCGTTTGGGTTATTTGAATGGGACCGGATGCTGTTTGGCCTGTGCAATGCTCCTGCGACCTTTCAGCGCTTGATGCAGCACTGTCTAGGGGGACAACTGGTCGACTCAACGCTGGTATACCTAGACGATGTGATCATCTTCTCCCCTGACTTCCGCACTCACCTGCACCATCTAGGTGGGAGGAGGACCACCTAGGGAGGAGGAGGAACACAGGAAGTGTTCAGGGCCATGGAGAAATATGGGCTAAAGCTTAGGCCAGACAAATGCCAGTTATTGCGGAAGGAGGTACCGTTCTTGGGACATCGTGTCAGTGCTGCAGGAATATCCCCCGACCCGGAGAAGGTGGCGGCTGTCCAAGGGTGGGAGCCACCCCGGGCAGTGAGACAGGTGCGGTCGTTCCTGGGGTTCGTGGGATATTGTCGACGCTTTATAAAATGATTATCTGGGCATGCTAGGCCATTGAACCAACTCCTTGCTGGTTCCGGGCGTGCCCGTGGCAAAGGCTCCCCGTCAGTGCATTGGGATTCCACCTGTGAGACCGCTTTCCAGAACCTCAAGCAGGAACTTCTGAGGGCCCCTATCTTGGCCTACGCAGACTTCACCCAGCCGTTCCGTCTGTACACTGACGCCAGCAATGCAGGTTTGGGAGCCGTGTTGGCCCAAGAGCACCAAGGAGTGGAGAGAGTCATTGCATACGCAAGTCGAAGTTTACATCCCGCAGAGCGGAACGCGGCAACTTACAGTTCCTTCAAAATCGAACTACTGGCAATGAAGTGGGCCATGACGGAGAAGTTCAAAGATTACCTGTTGGGAGCAAAGGTGACGGTGATTACGGATAATAATCCATTAGTACACTTGCAGACCGCCAAGTTGGGGGCAGTAGAACAGCGTTGGGTGGCACAACTAGCAAATTATGATTAACAGCTTAAATACCGACCCGGCAGAGAACACGTAAATGCGTACGCCCTGTCCAGACTCCCAGTCATCCGGAGGGACAACCAAACACCCCTTTGTACCCCTGGCCCTGAAGACGAGTTGCTGATGGCAATGTTGGAAGCTCCCGGGACCCTGAGGGCTGTTCCGTCTAGTTGGGGGTGGGACCCCGGGCGGTGGAGAAGGCTGCAGCTGGGAGATGCAGACCTGTGTCAGGTTACGTTGTACCTTAGACAGGGATACATGCCGAGAGCAGAGGAAAGCGGGCTAAGACGGTGGGAGTACAACAGCTCCTAAGGCAGTGGAAGAGGCTGCGACTTAGAGAAGGGGTAATCTGCCGTTCGATGCGAGATCCCCGAACACAGGAGACAGTACACCAGGTGGTGGTACCGGAGGGCCAAGTCTCGGAGCTATTGACTGCATTCCACACCCATACTGGCCATCAGGGCCAAGAGAAGACGCTGTCTCTGCTGAGGAGTTATTTCTACTGGCCTAGGATGGAAAAGAAAGTAGAGGAGTTCGTTCAGAGTTGTCCACGGTGTACGTTGTTCAAACGCAGGAAGGAAGTCCGAGCCCCATTGGTCCCCCTGTGGCCCAAAGCACCTCTGCACATCATAGGAATCGATTTCCTGACTTTAGGTCGGCCGACGGATCGATTTCAAAATATCCTGGTGATGACTGACCTATTAACTAAATACGCCTGGGCCTTCCCCACTGTAGATCAGACGACAGTTACCACAGCCAGCGCCCTTTGGAGGGCAGTGATACAACCTTTTGGCTCCCAAGAGACCCTACACTCAGACCAAGGTTAAAATTTTGAGTACCGAGTGATCCAAGAGCTGAGCCACCTTTATGGGTGCCGGAAGACCCATACGACCTCATACCATCCTCAGGGTAACGGGGGTGCGAAAGGTTGAACAAGACCCTGTTGGGGTTATTGGGGACCCTAGAGAGTGAACAACAGGGCCAATGGGCCGAGAGTCTCCCCTCTCTGTTGCAAGCCTATAACAATAGTGTGCACAGTATCACCGGGTATGCTCCTTCCTACCTTATGTTTGGGCGCCATCTCCGCTTACCTGTGGACTTGCTCCTGGGGACCGAGGCTGCAGAAAGAGGGTATAGTACCACTGACTGGGTGAATCGGCACCACCACCAACTGCTCGATGCCTACCGACGAGTCTCAGATCATCTGAGTGCAGCAGCCGCCAAGAACAAGCGGCTATACGACCGGACTGCCCGAGAGGCCCCTTTGTTACCAGGGGAGCGAGTGCTGGTAAGGGACAACCGGCGCTCAGGGAAGGGGAAGCTCAGCGATCGCTGGGAGTCGACGCCATATGTGGTGGAACGACGACAAGGGCCTGATGCTCCAGTTTACTCTGTACGACCCGAGGGGAAACCAGGGCCGATACGGGTGCTCCATCGAAACTTGCTCCGTCCATGTCCGAACTATTCGCAGCTAGCGGCCGAGGCCCCAAGTGCGCCACCCGCCCCAGAGGTACTCATGGTAGGGTGGTCTGTGGTCCCGAGGGACCCTGAAGTTGAAGCAAGAGTGGCTCCGCCCTCGCCACCCCGACGATCTCAGCGAAACACCCGAGGACAGCCTCCTGAGAGGTATGGCGAATGGAATTGAAGAACACAGGTTCTCGGGACTAGAACCGATTGGCGGGGGGGATGTCACGTGTGACAAAAACGCGTAGTGAGCGGAACCCTCTTGGTGAGTCACGAGTTTCTCGAGGGAATGATTTGTGTGCGACACATCCCACTCCAGTTCCAGGTGTGGCAGAAACATTGCCCAGCCTGATTAGCGCTAATGCACTGCAGGTGCAAGAGAGAGAGGAGCGGCGTTCACACAGGTGTCTGGCTTCACAAGCCAAAGATAAAAGGGCTATCCAGAGAGGTTTCGGGGAACGGGACGTGGATGTGGTCTGTTTTGTTTTTGGAGCAGTTTGGGGCTCAAGCTTTACTCGGGGAAGTTGTCTGGATGTGGAAGCCGCCCATTGAAGTCTGCTGGATCAGAGTTCGTCTGTGGGAGTCTGCTGGGCTGATTTATCGATTGAATCTGCGCTGTGAAGGGAGAGAGAAAGATAAGTGAATTGATTTCATCTTATGAACATTCGAAAAGCTTGAAGAGGATGCAGTGAATGTAAATCTGACTGTTGGGGAAGCTATGCGTTTCAGAGTGTGTTGAGGAGGAACTGAGGATTAAATATCCCCCACGGGAGTGTAACGAATGGATTGAGGCCTCTGATCAGCCCTATCGTGTGAGTGAATTGCAGTGTTTTTGCCTTATTTATATACATTGATTCATGGCTGTGGATTTGAAGTGAACACGAGTGTGGTGTGCTTTTACTGAGAAGCGGCCCCAACCCCTGCTTACACGTTTGTGAAAAGTTATTATATCTGCTCTCCATCAGAAGCCCAGAGTGATACAGCTGAGTTTGGAAGTATGCAGTATCGCTGGTGAAGTAAGCTTTTAAATCACTGTCTCACTACTTTGCACTGACGAAAAGTATCCTATGTTGAGAAGAATCCTTTACCTTCCTACTTACCATCTAAGTCTGGAAGTATGCAGTATCGCTCGTGAAGTAATTTTTTAAAATCATTGTTTCACTACTGTGTGCTGACGAAAGTATTCTATACTGAGAAGAATCCTTACCTTCCTACTTAACGTCTGAGTCTGGAAGTATGCAGCATCGCTGGTGAAGTAAGCTTTTAAACCACTGTCTCACTACTGTGCACAGACGAAAGTGTTCTATACTGAGAAAAATCTTTATCTTCCTACTTACGGTCTGAGTCTAGAAATATGCAGCATCGCTGGTGAAGAAAGCTTTTAAGTCACTGTTTCACTACTGTGCACTGCTGAAAGTATCTTATACTGAGAAGAATCCTTACCTTCCTACTTACTGTCTGAGTCTAGAAGTATGCAGCATGGCTGGTGAAGTAAGCTTTTAAACCACCGTCTCCCACTACTGTGCACTGACGAAAGTTTCTTGTACTGAGAAGAATTCTTACCTTCCTACTTACCGTCTGAGTCTAGAAGTATGCAGCATTGCTGGTGAAGTAAGCTTTTAAATCACTGTCTCACTACTGTGCACTGACGACAGTATCCTATACTGAGAAGAATCTGTAAGAACCGATTTTCCTGCTAAGACAAAAGCTGAGATAAAACTCACCATAAAGCAATAAAACGCACCCTGGACAGAAGATCGCAAAGACAGAGCACAGGACATTGTCTTGTCCAAACGTTTCTCCTATCTTATCTCTGCATCCCCCTCTCCCTCTCCCCCTGAGTCAAGTCACCAAAAGTTCACTAAGAATGCTTATATATCATATATGATGTATCTTGGGAATCTATTGTTTTTCCTTTTCGTGTTTGGTATCATTTTAAGTGTCTCGGTGCGATTGGTAAAATGGTCTTAATTTCATTGCAGTCATTGGTAATATGAGAAGGATTGAGGACTTAGGAGAATCCTGTGTTCCTCTTTGGGTGATGTTTCTTCAAGACATCTCCCCTCTCCCCCGAGACCAGGTGCTACCCCCTGGGGTACAGGAACTGACCCAAAACACACTGGGAAAATATTGGTACAACCCTTTTTCTGGTCTGGGTATTTAAGGCTAGGTAACAGAGCAATCTGTGGGACCTGTAACCAGGAAAACCCCCATGCAGTAATGTGTCAGTGTTATCCCCTTGGAAAGCTCTCACACACTACTGTGTGTCTCTGTCAGGAATGCATAGCTTACTTTTAGAATCATCTTTGAGTAATTGATGTCATGCATTTATTATTTCTGAATTGGCTTTTAATCATTTACTTGTGAAATTGGCACGGTACATTTTTCCTGACAAAAATTAATGTTAACCTTGATTATTCTGAAGTATTCTGGAATCATTATTTCTAGTAGATTATGTGTAGTCTGTTGTTCCCGCAAATCTCTGTCCAGGATAGATCACACCTAAGGCACTAATGAATGGAGCATGGGGCACATCATTAGACCTTCTGATTCCTGACTATCTCCTAACTTAGCATGTTGTACGCTGCAACTATTGAGAAAAATTACACCTATGAGTCAGCAGTGAGCGGCCGCGTAGGGTAAGATAGTTTGCACTGCACCCTCTGACTATTTTAGGACTGGCTAGTTTGTGATCGTGAGCGCACACTCGCGACGTGACGTCTCAAAGCGACACCAGGTCCTTAGTGAACGAATATTTGAAATTATGAAATGGCCAGAATAATCAAAGATCTAAATTAACTCATAATCAGTATTTATGACTGTTTTCTAATAAGAAACACAATCTAAATTTGATTAACATTTGAAATTGGAGTCAGATTAAGCGTAGAGCTAAAGTATTATTTAAACTAAATTCCAATAAATTAAGTGAACTTCACTGGAGCGCTGAAAAGACATACACGCATTATTCCTTCGACCATACCATTGGATTCCGGTGTTGGGCCAATGGGTGGACCTTACAAATCCTTACCTTCCTACTTACCGCCTGAGTCTAGAAGTATGCAGCATCGCTGGTGAAGTAAGCTTTTAAAATCATTGTTTCACTACTGTCCACTGACGAAAGTATTCTATACTGAGAAAAATCCTTATCTTCCTACTTACTGTCTGAGTCTAGAAGTATGCAGCATTGCTGGTGAAGTAAGCTTTTAAACCACCGTCTCCCACTACTGTGCACTGACGAAAGTATCTTGTACTGAGAAGAATTCTTACCTTCCTACTTACCGTCTGAGTCTAGAAGTATGCAGTATTGCTGGTGAAGTAAGCTTTTAAATCACTGTCTCACTACTGTGCACTGACAAAAGTATCCTATACTGAGAAGAATTCTTACCTTCCTACTTACCGCCTGAGTCTAGAAGTATGCAGCATCGCTGGTGAAGTAAGCTTTTCAATCACTGTCTCACTACTGTGCACTGACGAAAGTATCCTATACTGAGAAGAATCCTTACCTTCCTACTTACCGTCTGAGTTTGGAAGTATGCAGCATCGCTGGTGAAGTAAGCCTTTGAATCATTGTCCCACTACTGTGCACTGACGAAAGGATTCTGTATTGAGAAGAACTCTTACCTTCTTACTTACCGTTTGAGTCCTGAAGTGAGCCGTATCCTTGGTGAAGTTGTCACAAGGTGACGAACTAGAGACGGCCCACAGCCCACGGGGGGATGTTTCCGCCCGGAGCGGTTTCAACTGAACACCAAGCCGGCCTCAGATGCGTCGCTACCATAGGAACAGCAGCCGCTGATGGCAAAGTGACAGCAGGTGTGGCGCATTAAGTGACTGTGTGACGATTGGGACATGTCGCTTTTAGGAACAGACAAAAGCAAAACTTTGAGAGACTGAGTGGGTTGGGTGGGATTGCTGCGGCGTTCTAACTTTTCTTCTTGCTGAGAGAGAGTGAGAGATTTCTGTGGGACAAATCGGCTGGCTAGATTGATCCGTGGGAAGGGAATCCGCTACGAAGAACTGGGTGACAGAGAACAGAGAGGCAGAGGGCGAAGTCATCTATGAAGTATTATCGAGTCCACTTACTGGGGTGAAGATAAGTACCAACATTCTACTGGCTGTATTATATGTGGGTTATACACAAAAACGTCTCGGTTACGTATGTAACCCTAGTTCCCTGATAGGGAACGAGACGCTGCGTCAAACGCTGCGGGAACGCCCCTGCGTTGTGCGTCATGAAGCACGTATGGAATCAGCCCAATGGAGAGATGAAACGTCATAGGCGGGTGACGTCATCGACCAGGAAACTATAAAGCACCCCAAAAACACAAGCGCATTAGCTTCTGATAGGCTTGAAGGAAGCGCTAACGGGAGTGCCGGGAGTATGGCGGAGCGACGCAGCGTCTCGTTCCCTATCAGGGAACTAGGGTTACATACGTAACCGAGACGTTCCCTTTCAAGGGAACTTCGAGCTGCGTCAAACGCTGCGGGAACGCGAATACCCACGTCGCCATAGGACCAAATGACCGTCATGTGAGACTTGCGCACAGAGGACGAGAGCACCTGTGCCCCAGGGGTAGAGCTTAAGTCTAGGTCATAGAACTTAATAAAAGTATGCGGTGAAGACCATCCAGCCGCATCACAAACATCACTCAGGGAAACCCCCGACAAAAGAGCTTTAGAAGCAGCCATACTCCTGGTAGAGTGAGCTCGGACAACCAAAGGTGAAGGCTGGCCAGCCGACTCATAAGCAAGTGAGATAGCCTCAACCACCCACTTGCTCATTCTCTGTTTAGACGCCGGACACCCTTTCCTGGGTGGCCCGAAACATACAAAAAGTTGTTCTGATTTCCTCCACAGGGCAGCTCTGTGGACATAAGCGTCTAATGCCCTAACAGGGCAGAGTGAATTAAGTTTCTCCTGGTCCGATGACATAAATGGAGGAGGACAGAAAGCCTGCAGAACCGTAGGTCTAACAATATTAGTAGGAACCTTAGGAACGTAACCTGGTCTAGGATGCAGAAAAGCTTTAACCATGCCAGGTGCAAATTCCAGGCACGAGGGTGAAACCGACAGAGCCTGCAAATCTCCGATTCTTTTTAGTGAAGAGATAGCAAGCAAAAAGATAGTCTTAAAAGTGAGAAACTTCTCGGGAACTTCTTCGATAGGTTCAAAAGGAGCTAGGGAAAGACCTTCTAATACAATGGCCAGATCCCAAGTCGGCACCCTCGTACGAACTGCTGGCCTCAGCCTCAAAGTGCCACGGAGGAAACGAGTTATAAGCGGGTGTCTCCCAAGAGAAACTCCACTGAAAGGGACGTGGTAAGCAGCTAGTGCCGCCACATACACCTTTAGTGTGGAGGGGGATAACCCTGTGGAGAAGCGCTCCTGCAGGAATTCCAGCACTGCACCCACTGGGCAGTTAACTGGGTCCTGCAGGTGTTCTCCACACCAAGAAGTGAAAAGTTTCCACTTCAAGGCATAAAGCTTCCTCGTGGATGGAGCTCTGGAGTTAAGAATGGTCTCAACAACCTCGGTTGAGAGACCGGAGTCTATGAGCTGGGCCCCCTCAGAGGCCAAGCCCACAGTTTCCACAATTCTGGGCGGGGGTGAAGTATCGTGCCCCCCGCCTGGGAGAGTAGATACCTCCTGACCGGGAGCTCCAAAGGAGAACCGTCCAGGAGAGAAATCAGGTCCGCAAACCATACTCGGGCCGGCCAGAACGGGGCTACTAGTAGTAGACTGACCCCGTCCCGGCGGACCCTCTCCAGAACTCCTGGTAACAGAGCAATCGGGGGAAAGGCGTACAGACGTGACCTCGGCCACGGCTGCACCATAGCATCCAACCCCAGGGGGGCTGGAAGAGTGATGGAGAACCACCGATGACAATGAGTGGTCTCCTTGGAAGCGAATAGGTCCACCTCGGCGCGACCGAAACTCAACCAAAGGAGCTCCACCACCTCGGGGTGGAGTCTCCATTCCCCTGGCCTCGGCCCCTGCCTCGACAGGGAGTCTGCTACCACATTCAAATACCCAGGGAGATACATTGCTCTCAGAGATAGTAGCTTCCCTTGGGACCACAGGAGGATCTGACGGGCCAACTTGTAAAGCCGGCGAGACCGCAGGCCCCCCTGATGATTTATATAAGAGACCACCGACGTGTTGTCTGATTGAACTAACACATGATGGCCTCTCAGGTCTGTTAGGAAGTGTTTCAGAGCCTGAAACACAGCCAACATCTCTAGACAATTTATGTGCCACGAAAGATGATGATCCTGCCACAGACCTTGGGCTGGGCGACCACTCATGACCGCCCCCCACCCTGTGAGGGAAGCATCCGTCGTTAGCGTTATGCGACGACAAAGAGCCCCCAGCACAGGACCTTTGGATAGGAACCAAGTTTCTCTCCACATGACCAGAGCACGAAGGCAGCGCCGCGTGACTTTGAACGTGCGGAGCGGATTTCCCCTCGGGGAGAATCCCTTGGTCCTGAGCCACCACTGTAGCGGTCTCATGTACAACAGGCCGCAAGGTATAACGTTGGACGCTGCTGCCATCAGACCCAACAGTCTCTGAAACTGCTTGACAGTGAGTAGCTGGCCTAGCTTCACTTGTTTCACAGCTGAGAGAATCGAAGCGATGCGGGTCGGAGAGAGTCGCGCCCGCATCGATACCGAATCCCAAACGACACCCAGAAAAGTGGTCTTCTGGGAAGGAGATAATACACTTTTCTTTGCGTTCAGCCTCAACCCCAACTTTCTGATATGAGCGAGGACGACATCTCGATGCCGAACCGCCATCTGCTCGGTCTGAGCTAAAATCAACCAATCGTCGATGTAATTGAGAATACGAATGCCCTGAAGCCTCAGAGGCACTAGTGCTGCATCCATGCATTTCGTGAAAGTGCGGGGAGATAAAGCTAGGCCAAACGGAAGAACCCTGTACTGGTACGCCTCGCCCCCGAAGGCGAACCTCAGGAACTTCCTGTGTTGTGGAAGGATGGACACATGGAAGTATGCGTCCTTCAGATCTATCGTGACAAACCAGTCCTCGGACCTGATTTGAGACACGATCTGCTTGATAGTGAGCATCTTGAATTTTAGCTTCCCTACCGAGCGATTCAATATGCGCAGGTCTAAAATTGGACGCAACCCCCCATCCTTCTTTGGAACGATGAAATATCGGCTGTAATAACCTGACTCCAAACTGGGAGGAGGAACCCGTTCTATAGCCTCTTTTTGAAGGAGCGTTTTCACCTCTTGTTCCAATACCAGAGCCTGCTCGGGGCCCACCACTGTGTGCAGAACCCCTCTGAATTTTGGTGGACGACACCTGAACTGGATAGCATAACCCTTTTCTACTGTCTGCAGGACCCAATGAGATATTTTTGGAAGGCTTTTCCACTCTGCCAGAAATTCTACTAAGGGTACCAGCCTCTCGAGACTGGCCTCTGGTGTAACTTGAGCAGCAGACGCAGCGCCCTGTAACGGCGCACCGGCAGGGAACAACTGGTCTGACCGCTCTGAGACCCTCCTCAGAGGGAGCGAGCGTCCCTCGGGAAAGCGCTCGCTGGGATCGTCTGTGCCCCGGCATAAAGGCGGGGTTGGCAGAACGAGCCCCTGAGGGCACCGAGGAGGAATGGGCACCGTAAAAAGAGGTGAACACCTTTCCGCCTCGGTGGGGACCACCCTCAGCATCCTGAACGGCTTGGCGTCAGGACTTCTTCTTAGCCGAAGCCTTCTTAGCCAATATAACTGTCCTCAGATCAGTTCTACTGGGAGAAGGCTTCGGCTGAGAGTGTCGCGGCTGAGCCCACTGTCCAGCAGGGGGAGCACGAGACGCGACACTCTGCCTCTGCTGCGCTCTATGTGATGAGCTCGAAGACGGCCGGGGCTGCTCCCGCCCAGCAGCCCCAGGGACATGAACTTTAAGGGGAAGAAACTTTTTAAAAGCTGCAGTTTGTTTCTTTTCTTCTTGGAATTTATCGATAACTGAATTCACAGCATCACCAAACAACCCCATGGGAGAAAGAGGAGCATCTAAAAGAAAAGCTTTTTCTCTCTCTTTAATATTAGTCTGATTTAACCACAAATGTCTTTCTGCGGCCACCAGAGCTGCCATAGAACGACCCATTAATTTGGCCGATTCTCTGGTGGCACGCAGGGATAAATCAGCAGCCTGACGCAGTTCGCGAACTACGTCAGTACTGACCTCCTCACTCTCACTCATGTCCCTTAGCAGATCAGCCTGGTATGCCTGCAAGATTGACATAGTATGCAGACATGACGCAGCCTGACCTGCTGCCGAATATGCTTTACCCACCAAAGCCGAAGTGTTTCTTAAAGGCTTGGTGGGTAATGCCGGTGCCTTAAAAGATGATGCTGCTTCGGGGAAGAGATGGCTCGCAAGCGTCTCTTCCACACGAGGCAACGCACCATAACCATGAGCCTTGGCTCCCATAATATTAGCGTATGTTGAAGTCTGGGGACTAAACACTCTATATGACACCGGTTTTCTCCATGATTTCGACACCTCGGTGTGGAGATCATGGAAAAACGGCAGGCACCGGCGTGGAGGCTGCACACGTGACGGCAAAAATCTCTCATCCAACTTTGATTTAGAAACAGACTCCTGTCTAGTCACTGGCCATTCAATATTAAGTTTTTCAACAGCTCTTGTTAACACCTCCATAAGCTCATCACTCTCAGGAGTGTGGGGTGGCGAATCCTCCACATCTCCCTCAACACTAACAACATCAAGTTCCTCAGAACTGGATAGCATTGGTGCCTCAGCCCGAGCGGAAGAAACCGCAGCGCGTGCTTCCGAACCCGGGACTGAGGCACTGGATCTCACAGGTGAAGGGAGAGATAAGGCAGAGCCCGTCTCAAACCCCGCTGTGAGATCCATCTGCGATCCCCACAATAAGCGCCGCCGCTCTGCCTCGGCAGAAGCGGGACCCGAACCGCGGGGAGCGCGCACCGAACCGCTCTCCTCAAAGAGCGACCGGCGGGAGCGGAGCGTCCTTAACGGCAAACGCTCGCAATGCTCACAGTCTGCTCCCTCGAGAGCAAACTGGGCATGCTGAACTCCCAAACAAACAACACAAAGATCATGTGTATCCCCGCTCGTTAAATAACGCGAGCAGGGAGGAACACACTTTCTAAACTGCTGTTCGTCCGCCATAATCTCTCAATATATATATATATAGGGATAAATTGTTTGTGTGGTGCAGGGTATGTAAGACAGACAATATCACACAGGGACAGATTCACATGTAGCGCGACTGAAAGCACAGAAGCTAATGCGCTTGTGTTTTTGGGGTGCTTTATAGTTTCCTGGTCGATGACGTCACCCGCCTATGACGTTTCATCTCTCCATTGGGCTGATTCCATACGTGCTTCATGACGCACAACGCAGGGGCGTTCCCGCAGCGTTTGACGCAGCTCGAAGTTCCCTTGAAAGGGAACATTATATATGAGGAGAAATGACATAAAAAACGGAGTCCAGACGTCTGAATGAGAAGACAGCTGTTAGGATTTGTGATTGCAGTCGCTGAATTCTTCCGTCTTACTACCCCCGCTGTCCAGAGCGAGGAGGTTGGCCGTGACCTTAAATTTCACGGAGTGGATGAGAGTGACGTGAGTTAATGCTGTGTCCCACGGTGTGTGGTTGAAGTGGAATTATTGAATGCTTACTGTACAGAATTCTGTCACGTGTCCATCGGTCTTGCCTTGTGTTACAGTCGGGAGTTTTCTGAGGAAGAGATTAAGTGAAAACGGACTTTAAGCCTGCTGTATTCTGATTCATCATTGATGCTGTTCTGGAGAACGGGGAAAATCCAGTTACCTGCTGTTCTGAGTGTTGAATATCCAAAGCCTGTTGTATTCTGATTCATCATTGATGCTGTTCTGGAGAACGGGGAAAATCCAGTTACCTGCTGTTCTGAGTATTGAATATCCAAAGCCTGTTGTATTCTGATTCATCATTGATGCTGTTCTGGAGGACGGGGAAAATCCAGTTACCTGCTGTTCTGAGTGCGTCCCATCCGAAGCCCGCTGCATTTGTCTCATCGTTGCTGTTGTGGAGAACGGAGGAAACCTCAGGTACCCGTTGTTCTGAGTGTTGTGTATCTAAATCCTGTTGTACTCTGCTTCATTATTGATGCTGTTCTGGGGGACGGAGAAAATCCAGTTACCTGCTGTTCGGAGTGTGTTCCATCTGAGGCCGGTGCATTCTCGTCTCATCCTCGCTGTTCTTGGGAGTGGGAATAAACCCAGTTACCTGCTGCCCAGTCGACGCCCTTCACAGCCCCAAGCCTTCTGCACCGACGTATTGGGAAGACCAAACGTACGAGGAGTACCTACTTGCTGTCCAGTGGACGCTCCTTCACAGCCGTAAGCTTTCTGCACCTGTTGAACTAAGAAGAACCAACCGTATTGAGAGGATTTACCTGCTGCCAGTCGACGCTCCTTCACAGCCCTAAGCCTACTGCACCGACGTATTGGGAAGACCAAACGTACGTGGAGTACCTACTTGCTGTCCAGTCGACGCTCCTTCACAGCCGTAAGCTTCCTACACCTGTTGTACTGAGAAGAACCAACCGTACTGAGAGTAAGCCTTTGGCACCTGAGAGACTGAGAAGAGTCAACCGTACTGAGAGTAAGCCTTTGGCACCTGAGAGACTGAGAAGAGTCAACCGTACTGAGAGTAAGCCTTTGGCACCTGAGAGACTGAGAAGAGTCAACCGTACTGAGAGTAAGCCTTTGGAACCTGAATGTATCGAATAGAATCGAATGTAGCTCTTTAATGAGAACTAGTAATGTAGCTAGTTTTATTTAAGTTACTTATAAGCCATAAGCAATCGTCGATTAAAAGAGTATTTGGGGATTGCAGTTTGCTGTTTGACTTATCAATTTGTGTCGATAAAGTATAATAGGGTGAATCATGTATATAGTGCTTGCATAGTGCATATACTTGTAGCTGTTATGTATCTTTGGAAGTCCTTGAAATTAATAGGATTCAAAGCGCAGCGCAGCGTTCCGCGTCCTGTCTAAAAGGTGCTTCAGTCCTTGGCGCGCGCAAGTGCACGAACCCCAACCCCCCCTGTATGTATATATAGATAGATAGATAGCCTATATATATACACACACACAGACATATATATATACCCGTATAAGGAAATTCCGGCGCATCTGACGTCACACACGCCCATACTCGAAAAAAACTTTCTTAAACTTGTGACAAACCGGAAGGAGTATTTGTGGCACAGAAATACTCCATCAAACCTACAACTTAATTTTTGAAACTTTGTCCATGTTTGGCATGGGAATCCAACTCTTTAACAGTGTAAAAAACTCACTATACATGAAAAAGCATTTAACCCACTCCTTTAAGATCGCAAGTTTAGGAAAACTTCGGTTTCCCAGTCAGTTACAATTAATTAAACCAAGTTTAGTTTTTAGTTACACATTCTACATTGATTAAAAAAGAAAATCAAATGTTTTATTAATGATAGTATTATTTTATACAGAAATATTTTTTTTTATATAATTCAGATGAGAATAAAGTTAGTGTTAATTAAAATTAAGGAAAACAAATATATTGAACTGAAATATCAAATTAATTTTAAATTAATTCAGGTACAATTACCATCAATGTCAATGTTATCAATGTCTTTTTTTTCTTTTTATTAATTTAATTAATAAACGAATTATATATAAATATTGTGAATGCACTACAAATAAACTGGTTATATGCCTTTACTTTCACACAGAGAAAGAGAGAAATGTAGTAATACACTAGGTGGTACAGCCTGAGACATGCACAATTAAAAAAAAATTGCCTTCTGCATTTTTGTTTTGCTTTTCGCTCCATTGTACCAAACTGGTATCGAACCGTGACTTCTGTGTACCGTTCCACCCATAGTGTGTGTGTGTGTGTGTGTGTGTTGAACCTGTATGGAGTCACAGTCAGATGAAGGACAGGCTCCGATCACAGCGGCTGAGTGTGTGTGTGTGTGTGTGTGTGTGTGTGTGTGTGTGTGTGTGTGTGTGTGTGTGTGTGTGTGTGTGTGTGTGTGTGTGTGTGTGTGTGTGTGTGTGTGTGTGTGTGTGTGTGTTTTTTACCTGTATTGAGCCACAGTCAGATGAAGCACAGGCTCCGATCACAGCGGCTGTGTGTGTGTGTGTGTGTGTGTGTGTGTGTGTGTGTGTGTGTGTGTGTGTGTGTGTTGAACCTGTATGGAGCCACAGTCAGATGAAGCACAGGCTCCGATCACAGCGGCTGAGTGTGTGTGTGTGTGTGTTTTGTACCTGTATGGAGCCACAGTCAGATGAAGCACAGGCTCCGATCACAGCGGCTGAGTGTGTGTGTGTGTGTGTGTGTGTGTGTGTGTGTGTGTGTGTGTGTGTGTGTGTGTGTGTGTGTGTGTGTGTGTGTGTGTGTGTGTGTGTGTGTGTGTGTGTGTTTTGTACCTGTATGGAGCCACAGTCAGATGAAGCACAGGCTCCGATCACAGCAGCTCCCAACAGAACGGCCTCTGGTCCGGCCGACAGGACCACCGGCAGCCCTGAAACACACACACACATCCCTCAGAGCACTGACCCGTGGTGTTGGTCATGTCATATCAGATACCTGAGTGTGGAGACCTGCACTCCTGCGAGACTACCCCGGGACCCAGCGCAACCGAGTGCGGCGCGGGACAATATTTGATGGGTGAATGCGGGTGCGGGCGGCAAGATATTATTGTGTGCGGGTTGCGGGAAAATAAATTTTTTTGTGGGAAATATAGAACAAAATAAAATAACTAGAAACAAATAAACCGTTATTTATCTAATGCACAACCAACAAGGATAACTAAAATAAAAACGATTTACAGGCACATGGTCGGAAGCTAACTCTCGCGTGGTTCATAGGCGCAGAACAGCCAAGCCTACCACACAGAGGCAAAATGTCTGCACCGCATGACACACGCCATGTACTTTGCATTCCAGCTTCCAGCGCACCATCGGAGAGGGCTTTCAGTATTTGCGGTCGCATACTGGAGCAGAGACGGATTAATCTGAAGCCCTCATCAGTGAACGACATGCTATTCCTGCATGGGCACACTAAGTAGTCATACAGTTTTTTTTTAATTGTTTTAGTTAATTCAGTTTTTTTTTTTTAGCTAAATATTTAAAATTGGTATATTTTGTTATTGAGGAATAAGGATAGTTTTTGTTTAATGTTTGAAGGAATTGCTAAAAGCAAAGGCGGCATTCTTAAGCAGTATTAGGCCCTATATATAGGCTACTTTTGAACATGAAAGAAATCCAGGTTTATTATTATTATATAATTTATTAGGCTATACTATAATCATTATGGTATATTTTTATTTATGTACATTTCTTACTTTTTTTACTGTATTTATTTGTTCTAAGTTCCTTGTTCAAGTTCATCCATTGAATTAAACGCAAATAAAACAAAACATTTGTTTATTTTCCGTTTCTTTTTTTTTCTTTTTTATATTCAACAGGGGAGCAAGTGAAAAAAATCACAGAGTAGCAGGCAGAATATGCAATGTATTTAAAAAAAAAAACTACTTATACGTTTACCCGCAGGATTTTGCGGGCGGGAGCGGGACGAAGCTTGATTGTTGCGGGCGGCAGCGGGAGAAAACAACATATATTTCTGCAGGAACGGGATAAAATCTGTCCCGCGCAGGTCTCTACCATGTCAGATAAATGAGTGAGTGTGTGTGTGAGTGAGCATTGACCCGTGGTGTTGGTCATGTCATGTCAGATATATGAGCGTGTGTGTGAGTGAGCACTGACCCGTGGTGTTGGCGTGTGTCTGTACGAACAACGCGTTCTTGCTCAGCCCCCCGCACAGGAAGAGGGTTGTGATGTCATATCCTGCCTCTTTCATGGCATCTAGGATGTGTCTGGTGCCAAGCTTCATACAACAGAGACACACAATCACATTAACACTGTAATACTGAACACTTAGTTAGTGTGTGAGTGAGAGTGTGTTTGTGTGTTTGTATGTGAGAGAGAGTGTGTGTGTGTGTGGTGTGTGTCTTACAGCGATGGCCTGAAGAGTTGCTAGATACAGCAGAGCTAAATCATCCAGTGTCTGTGATAAAGTGAGTCCCACAACCTGCACACACCAGCAGTGACATCATCAATCAACTCTCCACCACTGCAAACATTAGTTATAAAAGCTAAAACTATCTGATGTGTCTTTTTTCTTAATGGTTAAAAATAAGAAATTATATTAAACGTAAAGAAAATCTTTCTTTCTAGAACGTAAAGAAAAAAGTACTTTATAGGGCTATTAACATTATTTTCATGACATTAAGCAAATGTCCCTGTTAAATCCACATTTATGTCCTCTGAAATAAAGGAAAAAAGCCCAAAAATATAATTTAAAAAAAAAGATGTCATTACTATAAATGTTAATTTGGAGTTCATTCTCAATATTCTCATTCTAGCAGCACCAACAACCCTAGCAACCACCCACAACATCCGAACAACTGCCTGGTGCCAAATTTTGCCGCAGTAAGCACCACTCACATATTCTGCAGAAAATGTACGTCCAGTTATCAGTTTTATTAATAAATAATAAAAAAATAAAAAAAAATAATTAAATTAAAGGCAGTACAATGAAAACTGGAACATAATGAATAAATAGTAAAATGTAAATATAAATTTAAATCTTATGTTTTTATATTATATTATATTTTTTCATCAGCACTGTAACAAGCACAGCGTTCCTCACCGATCCCCGTGACGTCTGGTCGGCCAGAGGAGAGCGGTTGCCGTGGAAATCAGGCCAGATGTGCAGGCTGGCCGTCAGCTGCTCCAGCTGTGCTGCGTCTCCAGACATGTGCTCCAGATGGAGGTTCAGGCAGGAGTAAACGTGTTTCCCACTGCAGAGAAAAGCTCAGCGATCAGACTGAGTGAGAACAGAAACGCATCAGAGCGACTGATGCTCACCTCTTCTCCGCCTGCTCTTTCAGCTGCCTGGAAGCGGCGTGTCCGTTCACCACATGGTCCACCTGAAAGGACATGACATCGCTCTAATTAAGATATTCATATATTTTCATGTAAACCATCTGTATATATAGCGTATTATGTGTTTATTGTAACGTTTGTCACAATGTCCTGTAGTACAGTGATGACTGTCTGGAACCAAGCAGCCAAACTACCAACCAACCAATAAACTAAAAAAACAACAGCCAACCAATCAACTACACCAACCAATCAGACCAATCAACCAAACAACCAATTTAAAATATCAACCAAACAACCAACCTAACGACCAACAAAACCAACCAATCAATCAAACTACCAAGGAAACAACCAACCAAAAACCAAGAAAATAATCAAACAAACAACCAACCAACCAAGAAACCAAACAACCAAGAAAACCACCAACCAAGTAAAAAAACGACGATTCAACTAACAAACCAATAAAGACAACAACCAATCAACCAACCACCCACCAACCAAGAAAACAACCAACCAACTAATAAACCAAACCAAGAAAATAACCAACCAACTAATCAACCAATCAACTAAACCAACCAATAAAAACAATCCATCAATCAACCAAACCAAGTAGAAAACTAACCAATCATCCAAGAAAAACAACCAATCATCCAAGAACAATGCAACCAATCAACCAAAAAACCAATCGTATCAATCAACCGATCAATAAACCGAGAAAAAAAAAAACCAACCAACCAAATCAACCAACCAACCCAAGAAAAACAACAAAAACCAAACAACCACTCCTTTCAAGAACAAAACAACCAATCAACCAACCAACAAACCCAAGAAAAAAACTAACAAATCAATCAACCAAACAAACAATCAACCAAGAAAAAAACCCAACCAACTAATCAAAATCTACCAACCAACCAATAAACCAAGAAAATAACAAAACAACCAACCAATCGAATCAATTAACCAACCAATAAAAAAACAACCAACTACCCAACCAATCAAATCAATTAACTAATCAACCCAAGAAAAAAACAACCAACCAAGTAGAAAAAACAAACAAACCACCAATCATCCAAGAAAAACCAACCAATAAAACAAACAACCAACCAATCAAATCAATCATAAATCAATCAAGAAAAAACCCCAACCAAGTTACCAATCAAATCGATCAACCAACCAACCAATCAATCAATTAATCAACCAAGACATCATGGCTCTGTTTCAAACCCAAATAAACTGTCTTTCTGCCAACATTCTCAAGCAGCGTCTTAACACAAAGCACAACCTCATAAATGACTGAAGCTCTGAGCATCAAACAAACACAGATCGCACAGGAGACTCGACTCACAAAGGAGTCGAACAAGGATAAAAACACAGTGAACGCACAACTATTCATAGTTTTCACTGGAGTTGGCTATCGTTTTTTTTTTTTTCCGGTGCCAAATCAATACTTTTAAAACGGTACCGCTGCCTAAACGGTGCCTGAACCGATACTTTAAAAAAAGAGCCTCAAAACGATGGTGAATGACATTAAAGAACGGCTTTTTTATTGAAAAATAAATAAATAAAATAATCTTAAAAATTAACAATATATAGATTTTTTAAAGTATACTGAAATATTTAAAGTGTACTAAATACAAAACACAACAAATTTTCATAATAAATTCACAATAAAACCCAAGCCACCTAACCCAACTACAATAATTTAACACTAAATAGCAGTTACATTTCTAATAACAGCAAAGTAGTGTGTATTCTTGGTGTGCTACAAACTAGCTTCTCTTTTGCAGAAATATTAACACATTTCTTGTCTTCTCTGGCCAAATATGACACCTCTCCTGACTCCTGACTAATTTATTAGATGTATGTATGTCTGTTATTGTAGGGACATCAACTTTACATTTTCACACTAAACATGGTGCGGAACAAAACGTGATAGTGATTGGTTGCGTGACGGGCGAGTCAGTCCTTGGCTGATAATTTTTATTCTTAAATACGTGTAAGTGAATGTGTTTTGTCTTAAGAAACCTTTATAATGCTCATGATTCATGTTAGTTGATCTAACGCATAATGTTCGCCATGTTAGTGCGCACCGCAGTTCAGAGAATTGAACTGCAGTTCAGAGAACACTTCTCCCAAAATACATGAAAGTATATACTTATGGCTCGTTTCCGAGCGGTGCGGTACGGTACAGTACAGTATGGTACGCAATTATTTCCGTTTCCACTGTCAAAAGCCATACCACTTTTTCAGTACCCTTCCGTTGGGGTACTTAGCACAGTGGTACGGTACCTAAAGGGTGGAGCTAGACTCACTGCAGAACGCTGATTGGTTGACAGAGAATAGTCACTTGCACGTGCTAAAAGGGGAATGACAACATAAGAAGCACCATTTTTTAATATACAGTTGAAATATATTACTGTCATGGGTCTCAAAATGTCGTTTTAAGAGTTTTTCAGGTGAGAATGTAGTTGTTTAAAGCTCAAATCTGTGGTTTATTTATAAAGATTTATGAAAATTTGATCTAGGTTGTGAGATCCATTCCAGGCGATCACAGGGCGTTCGGCGCTCATGTACCCCGCCTGGAACAGCCTTTCCTCGGCTAGTCGTTCTGATGTTCGCCGCTGACGTCTCTGTAGTGGTTAAATATGAGATATAATTTGTCTTGTGTAGACCTAACGGGCGATCTTTGGTCTCGTGAATCTATAATTTGTTCCCTGGCCAATGGTTGAGGGCTAAGTGAAGTTTCAAAACTTTATATATTTAGGCTATTTAACTTTACTGTTGTAACGTTAGACTAGAGCGCTGACTTTTGACTGAATTGTTTGCTTTATTTCTTATTGTATAGCTTCTTGTACCTTTTACTTATACTTTTATAATGGCTATTATTGATAAAACTGAAGTTTAACAAAAAGAGACAGGGTTGAGTTTTGTCATTTTTAATTTTATTACGGTGAAGATGAGCACTGTAATGTTGTTTACTGCAACATTTGTTGTTTAGTACAAATGCACATATTGCCTGGACCATATTAATAATTGTAATATTTTTAAAATTTAAATGAAAAGAGGCAGGGTTGTTTTATATTTCGTTTTGTTATGAATAGGCTAACGTTATGCATGCAGTGAATATAACCAATACGCATTGCCTGAACCCCATTTGTGTGGCTATGATGTTTAAGATTTCTTTATTTCGCGTTTTGCTCGATTTTGTTCACATACAGTAGCAGGAAAATAGACTTAAAATACTCTGTCATTTTTCGTCATACACACTTAAGAAATATAAAAAAATAAACTGTTGAATGTCTATTTTTTATGTGTCCACTTACAATCGAAATAAAACATTGTGCTTTTGTAAAATAAAGAAAATAAACAGGGTGTGCTTTCTGTATCTCCATCTCCGTTAACCTTTTTTCTGGAGCACGTCTCTAAACTTAAACAAAACTCAGCGAATACTATTCACCCAAGCATGAGCAATATATCTTTATAATCATTTAAGTTTGTACTTTTAAAATATCTAATTCAAAACTAAAATAAATATTCTCTGTTTATGTAATCTATAAAAAAGAGAGGGGTGTCAGCCGATCTCATTATCGTTCTCTCAGCTCATTAGTCTGCTAATGTGACACGCCCACGGAGAGCGTGCGGTATTCAAACGCAAATGATCTGAAGCGACACATGCAAACGTGTCAACGTCCCTCATAAACGCGATAACACAACAAATTTAATCATCAGATTAATGTACCTTTTCGGCTTGTGAGGCTGTGACTGTGAGGAGTAATCCTGGGACATTTACCTCAGAACATGTACTGGTTTATTTTCATTTTAAAGAGCGACCGATCTAGCCGAGAATTGTGAGTAGCTACCCTAAGTTTTTTATTCTTGTGCTTTGTTCTAATGTCTGTAAATGCAAAAAGACTTTAAATTTGAATCAGGTTTCTGTGTGTGAATGAATTAACGGCACAGATGGGTGCTGTTGTTTATGTTTAGCCTACTATGTTACAGATGAAATATGAAAGATAACTATGGGATCAAATTCCCGCCAAATGTATTGCGGCCACGGATCAAAATATAATAAGCGTGAATCAAAAATGGGATCAAATTCCCGCCAAATGTATTGCGGCCACGGATCAAAATATAATAAGCGTGATTCAAAAAATAACAAGCATGAATAAAAACTTTAAACACATTAAAAAATATTTTTCACAAAAAGTTTATTTTAAACTTTACAAGGACTTTTAAGCAGTAAAGCTATCTGAACTCTGGACATATACAAATAATTAAATTCCTCTTTTTTGAGGTAGCCTACATTTTAATGCGCACACTGGCAATTGGTGTTAAACAATGGCTCATGATTATCCTAAAGCAGCTCTTAAACATCATGCAGTTTTGAAACACTACATTTCTTTGCTAAAATTAAGTTAAAAACGACCATTTTACCCGTCTGAAGAATTTAGGACTTTGACCTTTCAACGCTACACACAGCTTTTATATTATTTAGTTCCATTACAGACAAGGCATACAGTGCAAAAAGTACAAGACAAATACAAAGGCATTTGTGGTACAGTTCAGAGTATGTAAAACAAAGAACAACAACTAAAATTTAAAATAAACCTGTAGCCTTTGTAAAAGGAAAAAAGATGCACAGCATACCTGGTGATCCGTTACAGTTAAATACGGCATCCTGAAATATTTTCTTGATTGTTGTTGTTAAGTGATCATATAGCCTAGGTAGCATGGTAAATGAATTCTAGACTAGATAGATGTACCATTTGACTAAAGATTAATGAAAATGATAGTGTACAGAGGAGATTACAGAAACCAGGTGGATTTGATATGCAGTGATTTATTATAGTTATTGTGTTCATTTGCATAGCTACATAATTGCATATTACTTTAGGATTAATGTTTTAAATATAGCTTAAATTTTTAATACATTAACATGAAAATTATTGAAAAGATCAGGGATAGGTAACGTTTCTGGAGTGCCGCTGTCCTGCAGAGTTTAGCATCAACTCCGATAAAAACCTAGCTAGCAGTATTAATAATCCTAAAGATGATGATTAGCTGGTTCAGGCGTGTTTGATTAGGGTTGGAGGAGCTAAACTCTGCATCCAGGAGGACCGACATTGCCCTTCCATGTCATAGATTAAATATGAAAGTAAAGCGGCCAGTAGGTGGTGGCAAGTTACTGTCTTTATAAGTGAGTCATTCATTCAAACTTCTCGTTCAAATCAGGAATTCTTTAATGAAACACTGTTGTGTGGCTCGCAGGTGATCGACGCTCACAGTGCAAGGTCCAGAAGTAAGGCCAGGGCTTTAAAGATGAACGGAACTGAAATTTGAAAAAATGTGATATAACAGATGTATTTTATTTATTCTCATTGGTACAATTATTTAAATGGCAGAATTAGTTGAAAGGGATAAAATGGTACTTTGAAAATGTTGTTGTTGTTACACGGGCGCGCCATGTTGGATTTCAACATTCGACTACGTCACTGGAATGGTAGGCTACTCCGATGCTAACCAACACTAGCAGAGCTAGCTTCTCTCTACCCCATGCCTTGTCAACAAAATTATTCTTGTCGTTATTTCTAGTGTTTAATCCTAGGTACGAGAGACAGATGTGTTGAAAACATCAATAAGTACATGAAGCGTCTGACATCAAATGTTTTATTTAGCTACAAGTCCAACGCATACTAGAATCCTTGATGTTCAGCTGAGGGGAAAATATGTAACGTTAGTTCACTGCACAGGATGGGAACGGAATCTTATTCCTCCTTCCCAAATGCCCCCTCGCCCAAAGAGTGAACTGCCGGTACACTGTTAAGCTTAACAATCTGAGAAAAGGATATAAGTTAGCCTAGCCTAGCGCAGTCGCCAATTCGTAAAATACACTGTTACATACCAGCTACTTATGGGGCGCTCCAGCGTCTCAGCTCGGACATCCCTTAGAGATAGCTTAGCCTCCTCCAACATGTCTCTCTCACCGCACAGCATCCGAAATGAACGGTGCATGGTGATGCATTTTCGCCGATCAATAAATGTTCCAGGTTGACCTCTCTTCAACAGATCGACTCCGGTGCAGTGTCCATGCTCCGGCAGCGCCCGCGCCCACACCAGTCACTTCCCCCAAACGATCCTGTACTGTATGTGGAGCCTGAAACTGGTCGTTCTCCATGTGGTGGTAGTCAGATACAACTGGCATGTCCCTCACATGCTCAAATGCGTAACTCATGCCATTAAAATTACTCATTTTCGTGTGTGTATATAGGACTTGCAGCTGTTGCCTATATACCTTCGCGGGTCCTACCATGCCAGTGACGTCATCGAAATTGCCAGCGTAACAAACGCAATTTTTGTGCTTCTTAAAAAAAGCTATATTGATATTTTTAGTTACAATTTTTAATGTAAATTACTTTTAATTGTCATAAACAACATGTTATCAACGTTGATTTTTTTCAGTTCAGTTCATCTTTAAAGGTTAATATGATGGATCGTCAGACAGGCACAACTGTCAACTAACGACACAACAGGTCGTCGTCGTTAAAGTGACGAATTTAATGATAACGGATCGCCAGGTAGACGTAACAGGTCGAGTTGCAGGCACACATACAGTTTAACGGTGTCCTGCCACGGAAAGATTTTTGCCAGCTGAGCTGATGGTTATCTTCACCTGTAGCTACGAGAGAACATCAGTACAGTAGCGCGAGTTGCATTGGAGTGATGTCAACTCCCCTCTTCGTTTGATTGGCTAGAGGAGGAGCTGTCAATCTAGAACTAGTGGACCAATGGTGACGCTTAAGCCCGCCCTAATTTACATGAAACTCGAACTGAAACATTTGGAAGAGCAAGCGCAGAAGATGGAAAGATGAGCGAAGAGGAAAACAGCACAAGCGTACAAAAAAATAAATTATGAGCAGAAAATGAAAGAGAACGCAAAGTACAGAGTTATAAAACCAAGGAAAACATCATTTTAAAGAAAGCATGAACACAAGTTTAAGTTTTGTAAAAAATATTTTTTAATGTGTTTACATTTTTTTTTCCCATGCTTGTTATTTTTTGATTCACGCTTATTATATTTTTATCCGTGGCCGCAATACATTTGGCGGTAATTTGATCCCATAGATAACATTTCGTAGTTTTGGATAGATTATAAAGTTTTTATTCTAAAATATCAAATAAGCTTTTGTCATCCAGTTTCTGCTCATATTTTAAATATATAGTAGGCTATGTTCTGTCAAAAATAAACTCATCAACTAAGTTGTTATTATAGTGTTTGTTCCAATGTAAGCTATATAAAAACTAATGAATCCTTAACTTTAAAATATGTATGATAATACTGTAGGATAATACTGAGGAATACTGTAGTAAGTTTTTTTCATTCTCAAGTGAATCGCGTTTCTGTGTGTGAATGAATGAACGACAGAGATGCGCTGTTTACCACAACTCGCAAAAAGACAGTTTAAATTTGAATCGCGTTTCTGTGTGTGAATGAATGATCCGCTTTTAGCAAACTATATTGCTATACTGCGATGAGTAAAAATCGACTGAAATATGTTGAAATAAAATGTATTTGTATAAGCAACGTATTAAACTGCAAATTAACATTTATATTTCTTATAAAAACGAAAGACCTATGTTACAGACATATGAAAGACAACATTTCGTTGACTAGTTTTGGATAGATTATACATTTTTACTGTAAAATCTTTGCTATCTCAAATAAGCTTTTGTTTGCCAATTTTGCTCATATGTTAAATAGCCTATAGCAGGGGTTCTTAACCTTTTTGATGTCGGGGCCCAAATTTTACAGTACAAAGTGGCCCAGGGCCCATTCCAATATTAGCAATGTATTGGTTTATTGATCTCACCATTGGTTTGATTTGTATTCAATAACTAAATGAAATCCACTTGCAGTTTAACAGGTTATTGTGTATGTAAACATGCACATAGGCTACAACAAGATGCAAAACACACAACAATTCATGGAACAAATCAATCTGCATCAAGAACAAATTTAAAGGCTCAAGTCAGGCATATTAGCCTAACTAGTGCTGCACGATTAATCGTATCGCAATCGGGATGTCAAGCCAATGCGATTATATGAAGCAAAAAGCTGCGATTTTATATGAAATAAACAAATAGGGCTATTAACGCAATTAACGCAGCATCTGTTATTTTTGTCATCCTTTGGCTAGTGTTACATGATCCCGCTCTTATTCGTGCGAATGCTTTTGAACCATTCATGCGCGACAAGACAAAAGAGAATTTGCTGTATCACTTGAATCACTGCCTGTGAATGTCACTGCCTGTGAAAATGTATATAAATAAAAATAAAAACAATAAAATGTGTTGCTTAAATAAATAAATTCATAATAATATTTTTCAAAATAAATAAGTTGTAAATTAAAATTTAAATAAAGTGCAAATTAAAAAATATAGCTTTATAATCTGCAAAATAATTTGATAATTGTTTCAGCAGTCTACATTTTTGCATGGTAGAACCTGAAGTTGCTCTTCATATCTGTTATAAATGAACAATAACAATCACAACAGTCCAATTTGAACAAGCTACAACTCCCTATTTATGTTCCCCTCTTAATGAGACACTTGGGCCTGCTTCACAAATATGATCAGATCCAGCCTGGGTGGAATGGGGGAAAGGCTCAGGCTCAGAGTAGCCTCCAGTGTTGGCATTACTGCCACTAGTGGTGGGATGGTGCATTGTAACGGCTGTTTCACACCGCAAGCGTGAGCGGGGCTTGAGCAGTGCGTCAGCGTAACTACATCGTCACTGCAGCTGCAGACACGCGAGAGTATTCACACTGGAAGCGTTTGTACAGTGTCACAGTAGCGGCTCCAAAGCTACATATAAGCGAACAATTATTTACAAAGACAACTATACATTTGATTTTAGAAGTTGGTAAACCATATAAATGTCAGTAAACAACAAAACAACCAAGAAAACAGCTCCAATCTTGTCGTTTCAGTCATAAACGGGGCTATTAGCAGAAGACTGAGCCCGTCCCGGCGAACCCTTTCCAGAACTCCCGGGAGCAGAGCGATCGGGGGAAAAGCGTACAGACGTGACCTCGGCCACGGATGTACCATCGCGTCCAACCCCAGTGGGGCTGGCAGGCTGAGAGAGAACCACAGTGGACAATGTGATGTCTCTCTGGAAGCAAATAGATCTACCTCGGCACGACCGAAATGTTCCCATAGGAGCTCCACCACCTCGGGGTGAAGACTCCATTCCCCGGGCCTCGGCCCCTGCCTCGACAGGATGTCTGCCCCCTGATTTAAGTACCCTGGGAGATAAATAGCTCTCAAAGAAAGAATTCTCCCCTGGGACCATAGGAGAATCTGACGTGCCAGTTTGTAAAGTGGGCGAGAACGCAGACCCCCCTGATGGTTGATATAAGAGACCACCGATGTGTTGTCTGTTCGAACAAGAACATGGTGGCCCCTTAGGTCTGGGAGGAAGTGTTTCAGAGCCTGAAACACTGCCAACATCTCTAGACAATTTATGTGCCATAGACGGTGATGGTCCCCCCACAGACCCCGAGCTGGGCGACCACTCATAATCGCCCCCCACCCCGTGAGAGAGGCATCTGTCGTTAGCATAACGCGACGACAAGGAGCTCCCAACACCGGGCCTTGGGACAGAAACCGAGGATCTTTCCACATAACCAGGGCGCGAAGACATCGTCGCGAACTCATGATCATGCGAAACGGATTTCCCCTCGGGGAGAATCCCCTGGTTCTGAGCCACCACTGTAACGGTCTCATGTGCAGGAGGCCAAAAGGTATCACGTTGGACGCAGCTGCCATGAGACCTAACAGTCTCTGGAACTGTTTTACAGTGGACGACTGGCCTAGCTTGACCTGATCTACTGCGGCGAGAATCGAAGCAACACGAGCAGGTGACAACGTGCCTGCATCGTCGTCGAATCCCACACTACACCGAGAAAAGTTGTTCTCTGTAATGGAGAAAGAACACTCTTCTTGGCGTTGAGCCTCAACCCCAACTCCTTGATGTGAGCAAGAACGACATCTCGGTGCCGAACCGCCTGCTGTTCTGATTGAGCTAGAATTAACCAATCGTCTATATAGTTCAGAATACGAATGCCCTGCAGCCTCAGCCGGGCTATAGCTGCATCCATACACTTCGTGAACGTGCGGGGTGACAGTGCTAGGCCAAACGGAAGAACCCGATATTGGTACGCTTCGCCCCCGAAAGCGAACCTCAGGAACTTCCTGTGTTGAGGGAGGATGGATACATGGAAGTAGGCGTCCTTTAGGTCTATCGTGACAAACCAGTCCTCGGATCTGATTTGTGACACGATCTGTTTGAGAGTGAGCATCTTGAATTTGAGCTTCCCTACAGTGCGATTTAAGAGACGCAGATCTAGAATGGGACGCAGCCCTCCATATTTTTTCGGAACGATGAAGTACCGGCTGTAGTATCCTAACTCCCTGCTGGGCGGAGGAACCCGTTCTATAGCCCCTTTGTGCAGCAGAGTTTCTACCTCCTGTTCTAATACCAGAGCCTGCTCGGGGCCCACCACCGTGGGCAGAACCCCTCTGAACCGAGGTGGACGCGTTCTGAACTGAATAGCGTACCCGTTCTTTATAATATTCAGGACCCACTGAGAAACATTGGGAAGCATTTCCCATTCCGCCAGGAACTCTACTAAGGGAACCAGCCTCTCGAGGCTGGCCTCTGGATGAACATCCCGAGTGACAGACACAGCGCCCTGTAACATACTGGCAGGAAACAGCTGGTCTGAGCACTCCACAACCCTCCTCGGAGGGGGCGAGCGTCCCTCGGGAAATCGCTCGCCGAGTCTCTCTACGCCCTGTATAGGCAGGGTTAGTAGAACAGACCCCTGAGGGCATCGAGAAAGACAGGGCGCCGTGTTTTTGAGCGGCGAACTCAAGTCTTTCCCGATGGGGACCACCCTCAGAGTCCTGACGTTCAGCCCGTCAGGACTTTTTCGACGCGGCCTTCCTGGCGACAATGACTGACCTCAGATCAGTCCTGCCCCGAGAAGGCCGCGCCGGAGAGCGCCCCGCCTCGTCCCTCCAGTTTGTCTGCGGGGGGGCACGAGACGCGACACTCCGCTTCTGCTGTGCTCTTTTAGAAGACGAACTCGACGGCTGGGACTGCCCTCGCTCAGCAGCCCCAGTGACGCGCACTTTGAGAGGGATAAACTTATGAAAAGCAGCCGCCTGTTTTTTCTCTTCCTGGAACCTCTCAGTGACAGAGTAAAGAGCGTCACCGAAGAGGCCCGCAGGCGAAACAGGAGCATTTAATAGGAGAGATTTATCTTTTTCTTTCATAGAGGTTTGACTCAACCATAAATGCCTTTCTGTGGCCACCATGGCTGCCATAGACCGGCCAACAGATTTAGCTGTTTCCCTGGTGGCCCGGAGAGTGAGATCAGCAGTCTGCCTGAGCTCATTGATCATATCTGCCGAAATTTCTCCCCCCTCACACACATCTTTGAGCAGGTCAGCCTGATAAGCCTGCATAATGGCCATTGTATGCAAACATGCAGCCGCCTGCCCAGCCGCCGAGTAAGCCTTCCCCACCAGCACAGAAGTATTTTTCAGTGGTCTAGAAGGAAGAGCCGGTGCTTTAAGCGAAGATGCCGAGGCAGGAGAGAGATAGCTCGCGAGCGTTTCCTCCGCCTTCGGCATCGTCACATATCCAGCAGACTTTGCACCAAAAATATTACCATAAGCATTGGATTGATTGGTATATATTCTGCTCGAAACCGGTCTAACCCAAGTCTTTGAAACCTCAGCATGAAGGTCTGGGAAGAACGGTAAGCACCGGCGAGAAGGCTGAGGACGTGCAGAGAGAAATCTATCATCTAGTTTGCTTTTATTTCTAGATTCTTGTTTATCAGTTGGCCATTCAATACTGAGTTTTTCAACAGCCCGAGATAACACATCCATTAAACCTTCTTCAGCAGTATAATGAAGTGAGCTAGTTTCCTCTGATGCCAAACTTTCGACATCCAGATCCTCAGAACTGGATAATCTAAATTCCACATCATCGCGTGCCTCCACCCGGGCAGAAGTAACCGCCGCAGCGCGTGCTTCCAGAGCCGGGTGAGAGGCACTGGATCCCGCCGGAGAAAGCTGAGATAGGGCGGGGCCCGTCTCAGCGTCGCCGGTGAGATCCATCTGCGAACCCCAAGTCAAGCGCCGCCGCTCTGCCTCAACAGAAGCGGGACCCGAGCCCTGGGGAGCTCGCAACGAACCACTCTCCTCAAAGAGCGATCGCCGCGAGCGCAGAGTTCTCAAAGGAAAACGCTCGCAATGCTCACAATCGACTCCCTCGAGAGCCGACTGGGCATGCTGAACTCCCAAACAAGCTACACATAACTCGTGAGAATCCCTACCCGTGATGTAACGTGTACAGGGGGGAACACACTTTCTATACTGCTCGCTCATTTTGTTTTTTTTATATATATATATATATAGTGAAAACTCCTGACAAAATCAGACAAACACAATCGAAAGATATCAGACACACACAGAGCGCTGCTGAAGTAACAGAAGCTGGTGGCTTGTGTATTCAGGGGATATTTATAGCTTCCTGGTCGGTGACGTCACCCGCTGTGACGCTCCATTGACTGATTTCATTCATGCTTCAGACGCGCTACGCTGGGGGGCGTTCCCACTGCGATTACACGCAGCGGTAGTCCCTGAAGGGGAACCCTTGTTTTCACTATGAAAATCTTCACACCCTGTTAGAAATATATTTTCTCCCTCAGCATAAATCTATAACATAAGAAGGATTCTTTGTTCAGCCTAAAACTGACACGTTTGCACATTCTTTTCTATGTATGTAAAGTTAAACATCTGGTATTCATTAATGAGGAAGGGAGCCCCCTTCTCCTTTCTCTTCCTTTTCTTTCTTTGTGTTTCTATGTTATACATTGAAGAGCTTCCTCTGAGCTCCAGGCTTGCAAGGAGATTCTAGCGCATACTGCCCATATAAAGAAGTTGTGATATAAAGTCTATATGATATGCCAATGATGTAATGTTTGGTTCTATTGGTTAGACTTATACTCCTCCCTGTAATACTTTGCCTATATAATGTATAATTTAGACATTATGAGCTGAGCGTTTTGTCTCCCTCCGGCGCTGGGGTTGTGAATTGTTTATTCATAATAAAAAAACAAGAATTTTGGCACTTCTCGTTTGGACCATTTCATTTCGATTCTAACACTTGGGGGCGTCGTCAGGGATTTCTCCAGACAGGTAAGAATTTTTTTTTTTTACAAAAGAGAAAGTTGATTCTTACTGTCTGCTGAGAAAACGTATTTGTAGTGCCGTGATTTTTACCATATTTGGTGAAATCAGCCTCGTGTTTTAATTAATGCGGGAAGAGCAGAAAAAAGGGAACTGATCTCTCTCTCTCTTTTTGTTATTTGTCCTTGTATAAAACGATACAGGACGGTAGCCTCGTATTTTTAATAAAAAATGTGAGAAGAACAAGCAAAAGAGACTTGAGCTCCCTATTTTTATGTTATTTGTCTTTGTTTAAAACGATACGGGACCGGTTATCCTCCTGTTTTCGATAAATGCGGGAAGAACGTAAGGAAAATTGATCACTTTCCTCCGTTTTTTGCAAGAAAAAAATAGATTTGCTACACAGATAATTTGTTTTCTTTTGCAAAGTCTATTTTAATTTCCCTTTGGTCTAGGGCTATGAATAAATAAATCACTATTTTTTTTCTCTTCACTTTCTCTTTTCTTTTCTTCTCTCTTATTTCTCTCTCTATTTGCCAATTTACTAACACAATTAATTTGAAATTGTATACTTTTCTTTTACTTTTCTGTAAGGAACCTAGCTATATGAAATATTAATAATTAATAATAACTTGTTATGATTAATTATGAATATTTGGGTCAGTTAATTGGATTAACTTGACATGGCTAAATTAATATTACAATCAATTAATCAGTTCGTCCAACGAACTCTTTTGATTATTCATTAATTCTAAGAAAAGGGTATCTTCCCTGGACACAGAAGAATAATTATTTCTTAATATGTACAGCGTTTTGAGCATGTAGCAAGAACAAAAACCATAAAGGGACTTCGTATTGCAAGCAAATCAGAACCAAATACATAAAGTGCATAAGTTTTATTAACTAAATCATAAACATGAATAAATTAAAAACACATATATACAGAATTACAGAAATAGGTTAGTGATAGGATTAAATTGGCAACCGGAGAAAGGGACTAGTGAAATGCAGTGTGAAGTGGAAGTTGGTTGAGAGTTCTCTTTCTCCAGGAACGCAGGTTTGGTCAGGGCCTGGGGCCCTGTTGAGGCCACGCTGAGCACTCAGGAGAAGTGAGGAAGTCGGAAGAGTGAGTGATTGGAGTCGTTGTTGGTTGGAGTCTTTGTTCCAAAACTCCTGAGATTGTCCTTGGTTCTTTGTGAGAGTCTTCTCTCTCCTGCCTGAACCCATATCTGGTTGGATCGAGGCCTGCTGGGCCCTGGGGCCCCTGTGGAGGGGGAGGGGGTTCCCCAGGATCACCAGAGCAGTGTTGCGGCTGGATGAAAGAACTAAGAGAGGGAGGTCACATGTGGGCTGTCTCTAATAAAGCCTGGAAAAGATCCTCCCCTAAGGGTTGAACTCGACCAATCAGAAAGGTGACATGTCTGAGAGGGAAAGTGGCTCTTAGTTGATTTACGGGTCTTTGTCCCTAGCGTGGTTATACCTTCATTAATGCTCAGATAGCTATAACACATCCACACTGCATTCTTGAAGAAGGTGATGTACATCAAAGTGTGAGTCATTAAATGAGGATTAATTAGGTAGGAGGTATGATACAGGTGAGGTTACATTGATCGTTAGTTGGTTGTATACCAGGATACATACCATAATATATACCTAATAGTACACGAGACAGTAAACCATTTACACTGTTTCTTTCACAGTTTTATGCATGTTCATTTATAGATCAGTTAGTCTATGATTAATGCAGCAAAGTCTGTTTTAAAGAGGGTTTCTGTTTCATAGTCTCTCTCTTGTGCATGTGACCACGTTCCTCGGAGGTCGTAAAATCTCCTCATCATGCCCTGTAACATGACACTGTTTCTGCCCTTGTGTTCGTTCATTTGGGCTGTTAGTTTTGGAGTTTCATAAACCTTTGTATATAATGAATAATTAGTGTCTGATTGGTCCATACCCTACAGTTCCATTTGGCTGTATTGCAATTTATTTAAGTTGCATGAAGGAGAAATTTTTGTGTGTTTACAATGGGAAATAAAATTAGTCCACAGTTAGAAAATGAATGTCCGAAAGATTTTATGATTAGAAATAATCAAGCATTTTTTACGGAGCCATATTTGTCAAATTTAGCTGGCTGGTCAACTGGCAAAACACAATTAGATGCGTTTCCTCGTGACGGCTCATTTAAAGACACATATATGCGTGAAGCAAAATACATGATTTTTGGAAATTGGGCGATCCCGATTGGGATTATTCGTATATGAAACGTTCCTATAAGATCTGGAAAGACATGCAATCTTATTGGAATTGTGGTCCAAAAGTGGATAACAACAAAAATCTTTCTCCCCCTCAAGCTTAACAGCCTGAGAAGGAGAAAGTTATTTCACATCCTGCTGAAGTCAGAGCGCCCCTCCCTCCCAGATATGAGAGCATTCAAACTTCTCCTGTCTCGGAACCTATAAAAAATAAATCTTACCCTGTTGATGAAAATTATTTACTGTTTGTGAACACATTTTTGAATAACATGCACAACGAGACTGCACAAATGATTCGAATAACTATAACCAACATTAGTAACATTTCTGTTGATGAATTGAGTAGACGCTTGCGTGAACTGTCGTCTGCTGGGGCATTTGAAAACTCCAGAGGAAAAGTTCCTGCAATGTTCCAAGTTAATTCCACTGTCCAAAATCGCCCGCCACCCAATGTCAGGAATGACTTAAAGTGTTTTTTATGTCACACACAGCGGACACACACAGCGATTTTGCAGAAAAAAAGCTGAGAGATTTCAGCAAACTAATGAGAAACCGATGTTTAGGCGCTCTGATGGCCTCCCTTTCTTTCTCCCTCTGAAAGACAGAGACCTGCGTATCCGCCTGAATGGGGAAAGGAATAACAGACATTAAATTCTATAGGAATAGATAATATTCCAGTGGTTTGTAATTTGACACCACCTTTACCGGTTACTTCTAATGATATACCATCATTGTTCAAAATGCATGATTTTTGCAATTATACCTGATTCTTTATTCTGCTTGTTAGGTAGAGATTTAATGCATAAGTTGGGTGTTAAATTAGAATTTGATTCTGACTCTTTGCAACTCATGTTTCCAGCAGCCTTTTCTCTTACGACCAACACAGGAAGTGCTCTCTTCGAGGATGTGTCTGCAACTGAGCTCGGACAGGAAGTAGCTGATGTAAACCCGAAATTGTGGGCGGCCCATAAGGATGATGTGGGACTTCTTGATATCCAACCTTATGTGGCCAATTTGACAATGAATAGGCCTGTGTTTATTTTTTAAAAAACAATATCCGCTTTCAAAGGAAAAAGAGGATGGAATTCGACCCCTCATTGATCAGTTTCTGGCTCAAGGCATTCTGGTTCGCACTCATTCACCTTACAACACACCAATTAATCCAATCAAGAAAGCAAATGGTTCTTGGCGCTTAACGCAAGACTTGAGAAAAATGAATGATTTGATAAAACCACATGCTCCTATTGTGCCAGATGTACAAACTATTATTAATTCTATTCCTTTAGAACATGCATTTTATTCTTTCATTGATTTATGCTCCGCCTTCTTCAGCATTCCTGTTGACCAACAAACTCAGCCACTTTTTGCTTTCTGTTTTCAGAATTGCCAGTACATGTGGACAAGACTCCCTCAAGGGTTCAGAGATTCTCCGGCTGTTTTCTCCGCTGTAGTGCACGCAACGCTGAAGGATGTCAGACTCCCTCCTGACACCTGCCTGCTCCAATACGCTGATGACATTCTCGTCACTGGTGCCTCTGCGGACATGTGTGCTGCTGCCACTACAATTGTCTGCAACGTTTTAGCAGAGGCTGGGTCCAAGGCATCTAAAGAGAAACTTCAGTGGGTGCAGAGGAAAGTCAATTACCTCGGCCATGAACTGTCACAAGGCCAAGTTCGCCTTTCTGGGGAACAGAGGCTATGAGGCTATGAGGCGTTCAGGCTATGAGGCTATATTATTAGCAACTGCTAATTTAACGTTGAAAGTAACTTCTGTTATTCATGGTCCTACTGTACATCTGCACAGGTTGTTGACGGATGGTGAATTTGAGAGTGACGACCACGACTGCCTGACCAGAATCCAAACTTCGACTGCCTGCAGGCCAGATGTGTCGACATCTGTCCTGGAGGAGGGAGATAATTGGTATATAGACGGATCCTGTTTCAAGCCAAATGACAATTTATACTTGTGTGGATATGCTATTGTCAAATTACCTGATCGTGTAATTGAGGCATATTCATTGCCATATAAATCAGCTCAAGTAGCAGAATTAATTGCTCTAACAAGAGCTTGTCAGTTGGCAAAAGTTCAGTGCATCAATATATACACTGATTCCAAATACGCGTACGCCGTTGTCCACGTTCCGTCAGCCTGTAAAGGTCTCGGGACCTGACGCCACCCTGGTGATTTTTGTATGCCACCAATGACATGTTGTCCGACCGGACTAAGACATGGCGGCCTTTTATCTGGGGACAAAAACGCCATAGCGCGTTGTCGATGGCCAGCATTTCTAGACAGTTTATGCATAGGAGCTTTTCCCGCTCTGACCACTGGCCGAAGAACAGTCTGCCCTCGAGCAGCGCTCCCCATCCCGAGGTGGAGGCGTCCGTGGACACCACCGTGACACTCGAGGGAGTCCCCAGACTCACGCCTGACTGATACCAGTCGGCTATTTTCCAAGGTTCCAGAGCCGAAACGCATTTCCTGTCCACCCTGAGGTGAAACAGACCAGAGGTCCATGCCCGGGGTGGAACTCGCACTTTCAGCCATAACTGCAGTGGGCGTATGCGAAGCAGGCCCAGCTGGAGTACTGAAGATGCCGAGGCCATGAGGCCCAGCATTTTCTGAAACCTTTTGAGCAGGACTATAGAGCCGCGGCGAAAGGATTTCACGGTGCGCTGAATGTCCAGTTCTCACTCTGGCGACAGACGTGCTGTCATAGACAGCGAGTCCCGCACTGTTCCCGAAAAATAGATTTTCTGGCTGGGAAACAGCGAACTCTTCACCAAATTGACTGTGAGACCCAGATTCTCGAGATGCTCGAGTAATGTGGTTCTGTGTTCTATGAGCTCTGAATGTGATCGAACTAGAATCAGCCAATCGTCCAAGTAGTTCAAAACTTGCATGCCCTGAAGTCTCAGGGGTGCGAGGGCCGCATCCATGCACTTCGTAAATGTACGGGGTGCTAGGGATATGCCGAACGGTAGGACTGTGTATTGATATGCCTAGCCCTCGAAGGCGAATCTCAAGAATCGCCTGTGACGTGACGCTATTTGTATTTGGAAATAGGCATTTTTCAGATCTATTGACATAAACCAGTCTCCCTGGCGCACTTGCGCGAGGATTTTCCTGGTTGTCAGCATTCTGAACTGGCGCTTCATAAGCACTCTGTTCAGCTGTCGCAGATCTAGAATGGGTCTGAGACCCCCGTCTTTTTTCGGTACCAGAAAATATCTGCTGTATAGCCCCCCTTCGCTCTGAGCCTGAGATAAAGGTTCTATGGCCCCTTTGCTCAGCAGTTTCGCTATTTCGGCTCGAAGTAGATGAGATACTTCGTTGTTTACCGTGGTTTCGACTCACGCCGTGTAACGGCAGGGACGTCGAGCGAACTGTAGAGAATAGCCTCTTTTTATAGTGTTCAACACCCATTCTGATACCCCGGGAAGCTTTGCCCACGCATCTGCGTGAATAGCTAGGGGTAGAATGAAATCCGGGCTCTGGCCGCGGCATAGCGGCAGCTGCAGAGCTTCGGTGTGCTGAGACATAAACACTGTGTTTATAGTGTGTGAGGCGGGAGGCGCGCCGATCACGGCGGGCAGCCTGGTCGCGCTCAAATTCTCTGTGACAGGTTGTGGAGAGAGAGCGAGCGGGACAAACCCTGTGGGGTTGAGCGTGTCTGTGAAGGAATGTGGGCGCGGGACTGCGGGCACATTCACTGCACTGAGAACACCGTCGGCTTGTGCTGACCGAATGTGTGTCGGTTTCGTTTTTACAGAAAACGAGGGACACGCATCGTGTAGTGTTTGTTGGCACTGTGTCGTGGGCACATTCACTACATTTTTGCACAATCGACATGAGTCGATTTTATTTGTGCTAGCCCTGAACTGTGGCGGGCTGTGTCTGTGTGTGGGAATGGGCACTGAGACGTGGGCATTCTTACAACACTCATAACACCATCGGCCGTGACCGGAATACCAGAAAATACACTCTTTTGGGATTTATCTGGGTCGCCGTAAAAATGGCATTTGTGTGCAGGCAAGCGGGTTGTGGTGCCGGCTTGTTTACTGCGAAATACACTGGAACAGTCACATTGTTTGGAACTGAACGAGCGAGAAGTTTCGGTGTAGTCTGGCCGCGGCGAGACTTAAACACTGTGGGTCTTAGCTGACTGTATGTGTGTTGGTTTAGGTTTACCGAAAACGTGGCACATGCAGTGTGTAGTGTTTGTGGGCACTGGGTTGTGGGCACATTCACTACATTTAATGCACAATGACATGAGTCGATCTCATTTGTGCGAGCCCTGCACTGTGGCGGGCTGTGTTTGTGTGTAGAAATGAACACTGGGCTGTGGGCATTTTTATTACACTCATAACACCATCGGCTGTGGCCGGAATACCAGAAAATACACTGCTTATATGATTATTCTGGGTCGCCGTGGAAACGGCATTTTGTGCAGGCAAGCGGGCCATGGTACCGGCTTGTTTACTGCAAAATACACTAGAACAGTCGCATTTTCTTGGAACTGAACGAGCGAAAAGTTTCGGTGCAAGTCTGGCCGCGGCGAGACTAAATTTTATCTGCTGCGAGACCTGCGATCGAACACGGGTCTCCCGTGCGAAGGCTTTGGGTTTTGCCTCTGAGCCACAGGGGGAAACGACAACAGCTTAAAATAGCTCGAGCATATAATAGAGCGTCATCACAGTTTGTATGTGTTGGCATTTGTTTGCAGGCGTGCGTGTTATACAACAGGCTCATTGCTGCAATATTGAACTTTTTCAGCCGCTCGAACTAAGAGGAGCTGAGAAATGTTTGAGAAATGGAGAATGGCCACTGGATTGTGACCAAAACACACTCTTTCCTCATTTCGCCGGTGACGCATGTCCACGGGGGGCGGGATAGCTTTCTTGTAACTAGCCGAGCTAGCCGCGCAGCGGTTTTGATAGTGGCCCGTTTCCCTGACGACTAGCGGGCAGAGGGGGGAGGTCCACAGAGCTCGCCCAGTCCTCACTGTCCGACGCCAGGATAGAGCAGCTGGCCTTCTCTATAGATGCAGCTATCTCGTCGTCATTAACGGCGGAAGCGGCGGCGCGCGACGGCCGTTGTCCGTCAGCGAGCGACTCGAGTGAAGCTGGTGAAGCTGACGGGCGAACCGGCGAGCTATCACGGGCTGGAGAAGGCTCGGGGCTGTTTCGTCGACCTCAATGGCGGAAACGGCGGCAGACGGCGGCTGCTGTCCGTCTGCGAAGGACTCGAGCGATGCCGGCGAAGCTGGCGGGCGAACCGGCGAGCTTTGGCGGGTAGGAGAAGGCTCGGGGCCGCGCTTTTACGGTGCTTTTACGGCGCGGCGCTACAGCTGGCTGAAGTGCAGGCTCTGAGAATGATGCCAGGCAAGTCCTCAGAATCACCATCGGCAGTAGCTCACAGTGATGGCATCCGCCGTGGACGAGAGCGAGAGCAGCATGATCCTCACCCAGGCAGGAAACGCAGATGACATGGCGATCCTCTTCACTGAGTGTGGCTCGGCACGAGCCGCAGGATCTATGCATCTTGAAAAAGACGCAGCTCTTTTAGGAGAGGGAGAGAGACAGTGAAAAAATGTGTGTCGCAGCGGCGAACACACACACACACTTGCAGAAAAGGATATAACGCCGGAAAGCGTAGCAGGTACGGCGGCTAAAGGCGGCCATGCCAGCGACTTCAGACTCAAGGCTCGTCCCGCTGTGTGCTTTTTCTCAGACGGCGTGGCTTCTCACTCCGGATCCATAGGCTGCTGCTGTTGCCGCAGGGCAGCCAATAGGCGCGCAAGCCGTCTTAACCTATGTCTGCATGCTGCTGCACAGCGTTTTACATTAATTCAAAATTAAGGATAATTTTTGGCTTCAATATCTCGTGGAAAAGAGGTTTTCCCCATAGCGTAAGATATTACGCAGTACGAGAGATACTCTCGTAAGAGAACTACTCTTACCACTCACTTATAATAACACAATTAACACATATTGCATCTCAAACATTTGTGGCATTTGAATGCAATTTACTCTGCCTCTGCTTATTTAAACATCTAAAAATATGTGAACTGTGAAGATGAGCTAATTGATAAAAACAAAAAGTCCTTTATCTCCAAGAGAAAATATGTATTTAAACAGCCCATAAATCACAGAGCACAGAGTCACAGCTTGTTCTTGCGTTATAGCTAGCTACTAAAATCTAGACTGTCACACTATATTTCACACACTGGTTAGCCAAAAAAATATAACATTATGTAGCGACAATGAGTCTTACATTAAATTAGCTCAAATTATATATAGGGAATTTAATAATTAATCATGAATGATTAATATATTGCATATTACAGTTAAATTATCGAAGCTGAAAATAGATCGATTGTATATATGAATGATCACCATAATGGGTTATGGTTCGTCATTAATATATCAATAGTCTTATTACAGATCGATTATATGAGATAACCTTAAATGGAATTAATTTAGTTATCGAACAATCTGTTCGTCCAGCAAACGGCCGTAAGATTAACTTATCAATTTTCAACAAAAATGATCTCTTTCTTATAATTCCAAAACAAGCGATTTTCTGGCCATGAAAAATCACCTTCTTGTTATTATAAAATATAGGTTACTGAAATAGTAACGAATTGTAAAGCTTTGTAGCAAAAGGGTCGAACACTTCATTGACTTTGTAAAAATGAGAACTTTAGACAATTAGCAATCAAGAATATAATGGTTTTAATAAAATGAAACTACGGATACAGAATTCTACATTTAAACCCGGGATACATGTATGTACAATAAACAGTAAAACTAACGAGACAAACGAATAACAACGGGAGTGAGAGAGAGAGAGATTGAGTGAGAGAGAGAGAGAGTGAAATATATATATATATATATATATATATATATATATATATATATATATATAGAGAGAGAGAGAGAGAGAGAGATAGAGGATGAGAAAGTGAAACTAACGGTCAGGATGAGAGAGATCACCGGGGTGATCGCAGCATGGCAAAAATCACAGACAATAACCCTTAGAGAGGCAACAAGAAATCACATCAATCAAATCAAATCAAATCAATAACCTATACTTGCGTATATGGTTCTCTTTGTGTGAGCTGAAGAACGCAGAGTCGTGTGCGTGTTTGTCCTTCGGCGCTATAGGCTTGTTCTCTCGTGTCTTCCGGGGCGAGCAGACTCGCGGGAAGTTTTAAAGGTTCACCGAACGTGAAGTTACCAAGGAAATAGTTCAGAGTTCATCTCCCTCGGGAGGGAGAGGCGAAGAATGAAAATAAAACTTAGTAAAGAAAGGAAAAGAAAAGAAACGCGGTGTAATGCTCCCTAAGGAGCCATGGGACCGGACACCTCTCACAGGGAAAGTGCTCTCTCTTTGAGAAACTCCTGTGTCAGTTTCTTATAGAGAGGAGGGGTTCACGACTGCTTCGCGTATGTGAACCAATCATCTTAGAGCATCTCGAGCGGGAAAAGTTCTTCTTTGTCTTGTCAGGATAATTGATGATGCTATAAAATTTTGTCATTTCTAGCCAGAAGATTGTACACACAGAACAATACATTTTACTGTAATATCCTATGTATGACTGGTTTAGTCAAAACAAGACGGTCAAACAGGTACCGAGAATGGCCGGAAAGAGTATAAGAAACATAAAGTTACATTCATATGCAGAATTACACACATTTAATGTTCACTCACACGACTATAATACCGGCTACCATGACCTAGGAAAGATCAAATTCATGTGTATACATTTCTTAAGTGGTTATACTTATAGAAAATATATAATTGCAGAGTCTATTCCTCTTTCTTTATCAGAATTCAAGTGGGAGCTATGATTCCCTTGGAATTCCTTTTGGGGGTCATAAAGTTTTATGACCTAGCAAGAGGGCGAGTTACAAAAGATGATACTGTTAGGTAATCTTTCTTTAGAAATACACTTAAGATTTGAAGTTACAGACCAGTCTCCAATTACATCTATAGAATAAGACAAAACTAATTAGATATGCATGCATACAGGAAGGTTAGATACAATTCTGTGTTATATACATTAAGGACATTCCTATCCTAAGTAGGGATGCAGCGATTACCGGATTTCACAATTAACCGCGCTTTAAAATGTCACGGTTAATTAATCGTAAAGACTATGCTACACCGAGTGTTCTGCACGGAACGGAAATTTTGCAACTAAATAAATAAATAATGAAACTAATAAACTAATAAAACCTAGTTTTGAATGACAAAAACTATGAAGAAAACCTATTGACATTTTCGTCAATGAGTAAAAACTAGACGAAAATGTTAGATAGTGACGATTTGGGAAGCGATCCAGTCAGAACTGATGTCCTGCGTTTGTGGTAGATGCGCACATTTGTACTGTAATGTGCTGATCTAACCAGCGGTCCCATGAAAGGTTAAAAAATGTAAACGTCTGGGAGAATGAATAGAGCAGACATATAGATCTGAATAAGAATGAAGAAGCAAAAAAGAGCTCTGTTCGGTACGGTTTTCTGTGCGCACACACTCGACCCGAAGCGCGCAGCCATGCACAATAGACAACTATACAGCGCGCGAGTACTGAATTGAGCTCTCTTTCGTGTCTAAATAGACAAATACACACAGCATTATGTCTAAATGTTCGTTTTGGAGAGTATTCATGTACACTATGTCGGTTATGTCTTAAACAGTTGTGAGTGTATCGGATGTGTATCAGTGCAATTCGATCCGCATGTCTTTGGACATGATCCGATGTCTTAAAGTGATAGTGGATAATAAACCTAATGCGGTCTGTGTCCTTATATTGATCAAGCAACAAAAGAAAAAGAGAAAATCATTCACTGTTTGTTAATAATAAGGATTAATTATATTCATACAAATAAATATGTCTGCTTGAAAGAATGATGTATGCAAGTAGTTAAAGAATGCATATATCATTCATTGAAAAGAAGACTGTTTTACTTTAGGAAAAGTGGTTTTAATTTTTTTCATTTGTTTTCTTTTAAAAGAAATACATGGTTAATATTTAGCTTACATTTAATTCAACAGATCCAAAGACTTTGTTTATTCTTATTTTCATTGGGATTTATTATCCCTTTATAGTATTATTTATGTTTTTAAGTCGAATACCAACAATATATTGTTTTCATGTTTTCAGGTTTTCTACCTCAGGTTGAAAATAAATTTATAACAAACTAAACGCTTAATAATTTTGTGATCTATTTCAATCAAAGAGCCCTGTAGCCTTTGACTTAATTTGTTATTTTTAAAAGGAAAATACTGGATGTTTACAAAGCACTTCTCTTTAATTCCAAACAAAGAGATTGATTATTGTTTGTCATTTTATAATTTTGTACTGTGTTGTGGCAGCAATAAATAACACATTAAAATCTAGTGTTGAGTGTTCATGTGATATTATACATTAGTAGTGTTGTGAAATTAATTGATGCATAATAATCGTGATAATCGTTAAATCGTGATTATTTCTCAGACAATAATCGTACTTACAAAATCTGTAATCGTTGCATCCCTATTCCTAAGTTGCACACAAAGGACGTTTGTGTGCGGGTATGTGTGGTGTGTGTGTGTGTATCCTTAGGGCATATTGTCCATCCGTGGTGTGCACCACGTGAGGGTTTCGAGAACAACGGGGACCTGTTTCTTGATTGCGCAATGCGTCATAAATGGAGTTAATCAATGACCTGCTGGCAGACATTGGGGCACCATTTCACATGATTCAAAGTTTTGTGAATTAAACATATATGTGTTCATATTTGTTCAGTAGTGAAAGGAAAACAGGATTCGGTCAGTCGCTACATATTCCCCCTTTTCGTCGGATGAAGTCCCTGTGTGAACATCATCGGACGACAATCATCACAATGGCCGACTGGCAGGTGAATCCTGATGGTCATGTAGCAGGTGGACCATGGTAGTAGGGTAGCAGGTGGAACCTGATGGTAGGATGGCAGGTGGATCTTAAAGCTGAGGATTCAGCTCGATGAGGTTTGGCGTGGTCTCTGACTTGGCACCCCCTTTCCGGGGATTCCGTCTGAGACCTTCAGGCACGGCTTTCGTGAGCTCGGCTGTGTCGCATCTGGTGGAGTCTTCTGTACAGAATGAATGCCACGCATAGTGTCAGAGTGTGGCTGATTACCTGTAGAGATGCACAGCACAATGTCGGGTGAGGTCCAGCCTAGGACCGCAGATGAAGTGTTCAGAACGGGCAGTCGAGACAGTGCTTGGATGGCTGTGTTGACCGGAGAAATGTCAATGAATTGGGACCCCCTTTCCTCGATACAGAGTTCCAGTTCTGGATCTAAGGTGAAGTTGTAGTTCTTGAAGGATGGGAGTTCCAGTGCTGTCTGGTACTCTTTGCTCGGAAGATGGTTCAATGCCAGATCATTCAGGTGGAATATGGCACCTTTCGGGGCTTGAATCCACGTACTGTGGTTGAGCATGTTGACACGGCTGGTTGTGTCATGCTGGTCGTAAGTGAGAGTAGCTGTACGCACAGGTGTGTTAACGAGCCACCTGTCACCTACAATCTCTGCTTGCATCTCTGTGACTTTTGCTCGAGGCTTAGCTTTGGCTGGGCAGCGTGTTTCGCTGACCAGGGGTTGCAACCCGCAGGTTCCTTAAGTGTTGTCTCTGAGGAAGGGTTTGCTAGGGCAGAGATAGTGAATGAATTTGGTGAGGTACACATGTGCAGGTTTGGGGCCAGGTGCAGCTGTCGTGGTAGGCCACCACATCTGGAATGTGTGCCTTGTTGTGGGTGTTGCTTTTCAAAAACCTGACATTGGCAATGTCTTTAAGTCTGTAGACTTGGTTTGACTCGCTGATGGATTGGTTCAAGAGCACATCCACTTCCCTCTGCTCGTGATCGACGTAGAGTAGGATGGCGCTACCCAGAGAGTAGGCCAGGTGTATTTGTAGAGGATCAGTTGGCCTGGTGATGGCGGAAACCAGCATAGTTAACACAAGGCTTAAGGGTTTCAAGTACGGTGGGATTCTACCCGTGGTTGGGCTGTCATTTGAGGAGTTAACCTCCCAAGCATGTCTGTTATCAGGGCTGTAACCAGCTGAGTTTGGGCAAAGTCATTCTGGAAGACAGTAAACAGCGGTTTCATGCAGTTCATGGTCTGATTCAGCAGGACGCTGTGAATGTTGAGAATGACCATGTTCTTCTCAATGTCTTGCCGATGGTTTGGAAAGATGCACTCTGCGTGGTGAGTTGCTCTTTTAGCTGTGAAAGTTCAGTCTGGATTTCAACCACATGCTGTTTCACAGTGGCTATGTTTGCTGTCTGGACACTTGGCATACCAGTGTCGAACAGAGTTCTGGCGGCAGCTACGGCTCCGAGCAACGCTCCCAGGAACCGTTTTGAGTGTTAGTTGGTGCTTTAGAGTCCTGATTGTGTAACAGTCACTTTCCCAAGTGGACATGTGTTCAACCTTGGCCTTGGCGTGAGAGAGGGAGTCCTCTGTCCATCGGGCACTTGCCCAGCTGTATTTGGCTACGGTGCTGGGGTAGTGTGCTCTGTAGGCCTTGTGGGGCTGAATGAGTCGAACATGCGCTTGATGGGTGTAGGTCCTGCAGTCGGTGATCAGGAGTCTCAGTCGTTATCTCGGTGGCAGCTGTCCTCTGGATGGCTGACAGCACGGCATGGCAAACCACAGCAGCAACCTGGTACAGACAACAGGGAGAGAGAGAAAGAAAGGGGAGGAAAAAAAAACCAGCGAGGGTTGTCTTTGGTTGGACTCGGCAGTCTTTTTATTTTATGGGTGGCAACTAGGTTTAGCTTGCCTTGGCCCATGTTTTGCCACATCTTGCTGCTGGCATGTCGCTTGCTTCAGTGTATTGTCAGTGGCTCTGGTGCTGTGGTTTGCAGCGCATGATGCGTCATGGACGTACATTGGCCTTATCCCCCCTTTGCGCCGTTGCATTACACGTCTTTGCGTTGTGGTGTCAGACGGTGCACACATAGAATGTAGCTCTGTGCACGCAGCATGTGCTAGGTGTCATGTCGTGTTCTGAGTAACTGGTTGTCAGTGAGTGTAGACGGCAGTCAAGGGTTGGTTGGAGGGGTCTGAGAGGTGGTGAAGCAAAGTCTTTATTGTGTCAGAAGCCCGCATGTTCGTTATGTTTGTGTTTGTAAACAGCGGAGCTAGCGTAAACTGCTGTGAGGTAGACAGTTTAGGTTGTAAAGTTCTTATGCTGTGTGTAATCACTTCCAACTTCAGGGTGGGTGGGCGGGTTTGAAGTGACCACAGCTAGTCGTTAAGTGCGCCAGGCTTGGTGAGGGTATGGGTTTGGTCATTCAAGTCTTTGTCAAGGCCCGGTTGCCTTGAGTGTCCTTTCACCTTTTTCCAGTAGACAATCATGTTGTTTGTTCTTGTGATGTCATCGCATGCCTGGAACCGGTGTTGGTGTGTGACAGGCATGAGGTTTGAAGTCTTACAGCCATTTTGTTTCCAGCCTGGAAGTTGGTATGGGAAACTGAGTCTGGCATAGTTAAAGTCTGTGCCCATAAGGAGTTATTTGATGTTATGCGTCAACGCGATGTGCAGCGTTATGAGGATGGCTGCTACCTCAGCATATTGTGATGACTGCGGGCCCAATTTGAAGTATTGTGGTGGGCACGGTATGTCATTTACCTACAGCATGCCCGCACCTGATTGACGGGTGCCCTCATGGTGGTAGGAATATCCATCGATGTAGGGTGTGGGCATACCTTGACACGCATTCTCTTTAAAGTACCTGTGACAGGTCAGTTGTTGTTGTTGGGGTTCTTCTACATTCACCGTCGCAGCTGGTGTGTTATCAGAGCAGTTTTGGCAGGCTGCCAGGCCGTGGCCTAGCGCACACTTGTGATTTTGAGCATAAGTGCCTCAACATTGCGCCCCTGGAGGGCCATTAACCATGTGGCTATGCGTGAATTGGTGACCACGCCATCTCGGATGCACTGGCTCCAATGTAGTTGGAGAATCTCTGGATGGCCCATACAGTGCAGAGCAGGGCTTTTTCACAGTCTGAGAATTTAGTCTCTGGTGGGAGAAGTGTCCTGCTGACATATGTAACGACTCCATTGTCTTGATCATGCCTTTGGTACAGGCCAGCACTGAGACAGTGGTTGGAGAACCCAGCTTCTAGATAGAACTCTTTTTGTTGGTCAGAGTAAGCCAGACATGGAGCTGTGCATAAGTGTCGTTTTAGCTCATTCAAGGCATTGTCTTTAACTTCTGTCCATACAAATGGTTAGTCTGTTTTCAGAAGGGCAGTTAGAGGTTTCGCAATGTCTGAGTAGCTTTCGCTGAACTGCCGTGAGTAATTGCGCACCCATAGAAAGCTTGTAGCTTGAGATGTTGGTGGGTGGCTTGATGTTTTGAACAGCTTGAATACGGCTGGACTGCGGTTCGATGCCTTGTGATCCGATGAGTGGTGCCACATAGTTGACTTTGGTTCGACACCACTGTCCTTTGTGGAGGGCGTTCTTGGCACCGGCAGTGGATAATTGGTTGAAAAAATAGTCTAGCTCTTTCAGGTGGTCAGCCACTGTTGTGCTTTCCATGAGAACATCATCAACGCACATAAGGTTACCTCTCATTCTGGCATCTGGGCATGCCTTGTTCAGGAAGATGTTGAACTCAGCAGGTGAGTTGGCATAGCCCAATGGGTACCTGGTGAAAGTGAATTGTCTGTTGCCGAACGTGAATGCTAGCTTGTGCTGGTCTTCTGGATGCACAGGTATGGTCCAGAATCCAGAGGCCACATCAAGTGTTGAGAAGATTGTGGCTTTTCTGATTCTGGGTATTTCTTGCTCCAGCTGGGTCATGGGCCATCGGGACAGTGGCACCTGTTGATTCAGTTTCCTGCAGTCAATGGTGGGTCGCCACTTGCCGTTTGGTTTGAGGACGGGCCAGATGGGGGCAGAATGGGTGCTGTTGCATGGACGGATGACACCTTTTTCAAGCCTGGATTTGATGATCTCTCGCACCGGTTCGTGTGAAGCGATGGGGATCTTGCCTGACTGCCTGACAAAAGTGGGAGGAGCATTAGGGTGCGTTGGGATGCGCACAGTGTGGGGTTCAGTGAGACCACAATCTAAAGAGTCTTTGGCAAAGGATGCTTTGAACTTGTAAAGGACTTGTCTGAGTCTTTGTATATCTGCATCATTTTTAATTGCGTCAGCGTCTTTTAGAATTTGCTGAACTTGAGACTCAAATCCTGGGTACGGCTCCTCTGTTGGTGTGTCGTCTGTCGTGTTGGCAGGCAGAGGTGCAGCAGTGTCGTCAGTCTCGCAAGCAAGCTGTCTGGAGACTTTGTATACTGCAAGGTATTGGTCCTCTGTCAGTGCTGTTCTGCATACCTGGTCTTTGTCCATTGGCATGACCGAAGTGATGGAGATGAGTTTGAAGGGTGCTGTGAACACTGTGTGGTTTGTGCTCCCTCCGGGTATCATTGAAGATGGGATGGGCCCAATGATTGGTAGTGTGAGTTCAAAGTCATGGAAGTCGTGGCTCACTAGCCATCCCACCCGATAGACTTTTGGAATGGTGGTGTCCATCGCCACACAGTTGTTGAAAAGGATGTAGACTACACGCGATGACACTTCAGTAAGGGGTGTGGCTTCCAGCGTGAGTCCAAGTTCAACACATTCGGGTGAAGGTTGAAAGAAGCCCAGCGTGTGGTTTTAGGGTTTGACCACAACGCATGTTGAGCCGGGCGGCGACCCCTTTGGTGTAAGCTGGTATTCAGTGTCCTATTCGTTGATTAGGGTGCCAACCTCAGGAATGGTTTGACCTGACAGGAGGTTCTCAGTGTTGGTTGGAACAACAGGGGGCTGTAAAGTCAATGGGGCCCACACTACCTCATTAATGATGTCCACATGAGACTTGAGGTGAGTCAGGATGTCTACCTCAATGTAGAAATCATGGGGGGGGTCCGGAAGGACCAGGAAGTAATGGGTCAGACACCGGTGGTTCCAGTTCAGGTTCAAAGCGAAGACACCTTTGGCCGTCATCATGGTTGATGGGTACGTGTTTAAAGGAAAACGGGCAGATGCTGGCAGAAGGAAGGTCTGGTGTGTCTTAATGAGAGCATTGAATAGTGAGACACTGATGGCTGAGTTGTCTGCCCATAGTGCAAGTACAAAGTCAGTAGTGGTTACATCATTCAACTGCAGGTCAGTTGTGACCTTGGGGCAGAAGGAATCAGAGTCTTTGGTGAGCTGTAAGGTGCATGGTAGCGGATTCGAACCTACAGTTGGTGTTGAGTCTGTGTCTTCATGGCTGGCTGTGGGAGTTTCCGTGAACTCTGTGACTTGAAAGTCTCTTTTTGCTGGAGTTCCCGTGACCTTTGTGATCGACCGTCTGGCTGTGTCTGGAGGGGGTCAAGTTCTCGTACTTGAGCCCAGACTTTGAGCTGTTTCAAGTCCAGTAACGGTTTAAAGCGATCTAGCACGTCTTTGCCAATTAGAAGTGGGTAAGTGTTCATTTTTTAGGTGTGCACTGGGTGGATCAGACTCATAGAATCAATTGTCAGGTGGATGGGAGCTACCTGTTTGAGCCGGATGTCGTTCTGGCTGTGGGATTGCACGTTCAGTTCACAAGTTTGAGGTGTAAGAGTTCGATCTTGTCTCTTAGCTTGAAATTGGAGTCTTTTTGAAAAGGTGAGATGAGGTCACCGTAAGATGTGATGCTGTGTGTTCCCTGCTCACTTCCTTTCCAACGTGATGTTCAGGAGGAGTTACCGGCCCACCCCCTTTTCGACCAGGTTGCCCAGGAATGTTGTCATTGGGGCAGGTCTGACGATCAATGGGTGGTTAGGACCGGTTTTGTGTGGCTGTCTGCGGGTGCAGATAGCCAAAACAGCATTTTCTGGTACCTTGGGATAGTGGTAACTGATATGAGGAAGTGTGCTGTCTCATTCAGGGTGTGCAGCTGTCAGCTGTGGAGCTTGGGTGATGCTGTCACCTTGTGATGTGACAGTTAGCTCTGTGGTCTTTGGCTGACGAGCAGTGTTCGGGGTGCTTGGCTCAGTCAGTTGGTAGTCAGACCGGGCGTTGGTTTCGGTTCTTATGTCTGCTTGAGGTCCATGGCGATGGCTTGGTCTGATTCTGGATCAGAGAATGCTCGGATCAAAGCTTGTCGCAGCTGCTGGTAGTCAGTTTTGACAGTCTTTGTTTGACGGTCTAGGAAGCTGCGCACATCACCGCTGGATGTGATTCTTAACAGATACAAATTGTCCCAAGCTGTCAAGTTGGCGACAGTTTGCAAGTGAAAGTCAATGTCCTGTAGATAAGAGTGAATGTCATCACCTCCTGCAGGGTCTGGATTGAACGTAGGGATGTTTCTGGCCAGCTTGTCGAGTTCTTTGGGGGCCATGCCGTGGTTAGCGGCAGGGGTTGTCTGGAAGCTGGCTGGTGACATCTTGAGCAATGGGCTTTTAACCCCCCCTTTCAGCTTTGAGTTTGTGGCTGAAAGGTACGGACCGGCTGGTTAGGGGAAACTTTGTGGTGTGCGTTTCCCCTTCCCGGTCATTCTGCAGTCTATAAGAGCGTTTCAGCTCTCTGTGAACAATGTCAAGTTCGTTTTTTTTAGATCGTGTCTCTGCTGAGTAAGCTCGTGGATTTCAGCTCGGGCTGCGTACAAGTGGTTTTTGCAGGCCTTGGCTTTAGCGTCTCTTTCTTTTAGTTCAGTCTCTGCTCTTACAAGGAGAACTTCACCTTGTCGGAGTTTCTCGTTGAGTTCCTCTCTGGCGTTTCTCTCCGCTTGCTTTCTTTGGTCTGTGTCGAGACGAAGATCATACAGGGCCTTTTGAAGTCTTTCCGCTTCTTTCTGTAGCGCTGGATCTGTGTCATCCTCTTTCTCGCCCTGGTTCTGGGTCTCGAGGAGGAGCTGATCAAGGCGACTCTGGGTTCGGGCCTGGTGCTTCCGGGCCTCCTCCGCTTGAAGCAGAAGCGCTGCTGCTTGTTGCTCCAGGTCGATGTTACTCCGTTCGCTGAGCCTTGCCTGGGGGACGAGGTTGTGTGCGATGCCTCCGACGATTCTGGCCCAGTCTTTGTAGTTGTAGCTCAGGGTTGGATCCAGGGCTATCAGCTTGTCCAGCTCGGTGTCCAGCTGCGTTTGGCTCAGATGCTGCAGGTCACTGGCGTCCTTGGGCAGGAAGGGGGTCGTCATGGCTCTCGACCATAACTGTAGGACAGGAACATACTGGCTCACTGTGGGCGAGAGGAACACAACATACACAAACAAAGAGACCAATGCAAGTCCCTTCTAAGCTTAACAAGCTATTCTCATACGGGCTATGCCGTTCATGAGAATTTTGGGGCTAACTGATGTAAACAGTTAGCGAAGCCAATTGATTTGGGTCGACGAAGGACCCGAACTAGAGATTTGACAGGCAGTAGCCTAGCGGGTCACGTGATGACACCGGCTGCGTAATTGTCACTCTATTCTATTATTTAGCTTCCTTGGTGGCTCTCACAGGTTACTGTCTCTAAGTGAAATGAAAGAAACACATCACAACAGAACACAGAGATAGAAGAGATCAGAGTGAAAGGAAACAATGAAAATGAATAGGTCTGAAATGAACTGGAATAAATACTAACACCGGAAGTGTTAGGGAGAATAAGGAGGCCTAAGCCGACTAACGCTGATAGGGTTTAAGATAGGGCCTACGGGTGAGTGGGGTTGTCGAGATAGCAACCTAAGAAAGTGTGGCTTGGAGAAGAGATGGGCCAAACACTTAAAATATCCGGGAGATATCTAGTATTTTGTGGCTCATAGTAGGTGGAATGGGTTTTTATTAAATTTAGTTTACCTGCGGTGAATTGAATCCACTCCGGTGAGAACCAGTGGCATGGTCAACCTCCCTGGCGCTTCCCAAACACTCAACCGCGGTGTCCTCGGCCCTCGGTTACTCTGTGTCGCGTTGCGCCCTCCCAAACAGCCTTTGTGACTTTAAACACAACTCGGCAAAGCCAAGATGTCAACCGCCAGACAACACTACAAAATTGGGCTGTTCCCCAGAACCCTCCCGGAGGAGTGGCCTCTTTTTAGGCCCCGGTTTAGGTACTGGTCCCAGAAATTGCCTTTTTGTGTCGGCTGGACTGGTTGACTACCTTTGGAGTGCCAAATTGCTGATGTCAGCACTGCGGGCCGCAACGACGGACAGAGATAAAAGAAACCGAGATTCACGCACAGTAGGGTGTTGGTAACGCTGGTCGGACAACCCTGCTGGCCGGAACACCACCAGAGATGACTTCAAATCACCAAGGGAGTACTACAATAGATACACAAAAGGATGAACAAGGGAAGCTTAAAGTGAATTAAGGCTTGTTTGTTTAAACCAAATTGAGTAATTATTTATGTAGCAATAAGAGTCGAAGGTTTTACTAAATAATAATAAAAAGAGGGAATTATGATAATGTTGGTAATTATCAAAATAACCTAACCCAAAAGAGAGGAAAAATAATTAAAATCAAAATATAAAGAGACAGGATTGAAACACTGTAGATAGAAGAAGCAGGCCGCAGTAGTGGGTTTTCACCACGAGGGGGCGTATTCCTTCTCTGTGCTTTGCCTGGGTAAACAGAACACTTGATTCAAATTCAAAATTCAAAACTTGTTTAAATTTAAAACTTAAAACAAGCAGGAAAGAATTAAAAGGGAAATCAGAATGATATCCTATAATAGCCAATAACACCGTAAAGTATCATTAATAACTATAAAATAATCAAAAAGGGGAAGATGAGATAGATGCACAATTCAAAACAGAGTGAAAGGAGGAAAAACGTGATACCGACTTAGGGGGAAAGGCCACAGGGTGGCGCTGTTCCCTCCACATGGATATCAGTGACTGACAGGCAAACACGATGTAAATTTAAACTGGTTTAACCAAATTAAAATAAGCGTGAAAGGAGATTGAGAAATCAGGATAAAATTTTATAATAATTAACAACAACAGTAAAGTATCGTCAATAACTATAAAAAGAGAAAAGTAGAAATAGGCAATTCAAACAGAATTGGACAGAGAGACAAGGAGAGTTGAGTGAGCCGACTTGGGCTCTCTCTGGCTGTGCTGGGATTTAGTTTAAGTTTTAATTCAAATCTTGTCTTGAACCAAACTCAAAGTAAATGTACCAGTCAAAAGCAGAAAAATTTGTCTAACACAAAATAATATTCGCACGAGCAAAGGTCTAAATGCAAATAATTCTTGAGAATTTAGACAGGGAAATGAATTCCCTTAATTCACAGGGAAATGAATTCAGCAGTAAAGAGAGCATTATCTGAAACGGCCACAAGATGGCGTAATTGCGCTCATGCAGGCTGAAGTCAGAAGGCGGGGCGTAATTCGAGACTCCTAAACACTTAAAGGCCGCCCTCTGGTGTTTAGCAAGCGGAATTACAACCGACTTTAATGTGATTCAAACTAAGAGCTTTCAGCTCTCGTCGTGCGCTGAATTCCTGCAATAAATCACAAATAAACAAGCAGATCTCTGTGGATCTTTCGGTGCTGTACTGCACAAGAGCGTGAAACAGGATTTTTTCGCTGTGAAAACACGCAGATGTGAAACAACAGGAATTTCCGTCTGTTGTTACTCACATAAACATTTTTATGTATTAGATTTATATTTAAATGTATCAGATCTTTAATTGGGTAGCTAAACCAATTTTGACCAGGAGTTTACCGTTTTTGTTGAATATCACTGGGTTAACCACGAATTCAATAACGACATTATGGAAGGCCTTTTACCACTGAAGAGAGGAAACTCGCTCTCGATCAGATTTACGTCTTGCTCTGAGAAAGAGATTCTCGTCTTAATCAGGCGTTTAAATAATATTAACATGTACCAGCTGCAAAGAGTTTGCTTCGTCTTTACAGGGACAGGTATAATATGAACTGCGTTGCGCGACTTTCACTGAAGCGCGCATAAAAAAATATATATATATATTAATACACAATATACTCATAGATTGAAACTGAATTTGCTCATAAAACAAAGTTTGAAATGCCTCGCGATCTCCACCAAACTGTAGCGACAATGAGTCTTACATTAAATTAGCTCAAATTATATATAGGGAATTTAATAATTAATCATGAATGATTAATATATTGCATATTACAGTTAAATGAATGATCACCATAATGGGTTATGGTTCGTCATTAATATATCAATAGTCTTATTACAGATCGATTATATGAGATAACCTTAAATGAAATTAATTTAGTTATCGAACAATCTATTCGTCCAGCAAACGGCCGTAAGATTAACTTATCAATTTTCAACAAAAATTATCTCTTTCTTATAATTCCAAAACAAGCTATTTTCTGGCCATGAAAAATCACCTTCTTGTTATTATAAAATTTAGGTTACTGAAATAGTAACGAATTGTAAAGCTTTGTAGCAAAAGGGTCGAACACTTCATTGACTTTGTAAAAATGAGCACTTTAGACAATTAGCAATCAAGAATATAATCGTTTTAATAAAATGAAACTACGGATACAGAATTCTACATTTAAACCCGGGATACATGTATGTACAATAAACAGTAAAACTAACGAGACAAACGAATAACAACGGGAGTGAGAGAGAGAGAGATTGAGTGAGAGAGAGAGTGAAATATATATATATATATATATATATATATATATATATATATATATATATATATAATATATATATAGAGAGAGAGAGAGATAGAGGATGAGAAAGTGAAACTAACGGTCAGGATGAGAGAGATCACCGGGGTGATCGCAGCATGGCAAAAATCACAGACAATAACCCTTAGAGAGGCAACAAGAAATCACATCAATCAAATCAAATCAAATCAATAACCTATACTTGCGTATATGGTTCTCTTTGTGTGAGCTGAAGAACGCAGAGTCGTGTGCGTGTTTGTCCTTCGGCGCTATAGGCTTGTTCTCTCGTGTCTTCCGGGGCGAGCAGACTCGCGGGAAGTTTTAAAGGTTCACCGAACGTGAAGTTACCAAGGAAATAGTTCAGAGTTCATCTCCCTCGGGAGGGAGAGGCGAAGAATGAAAATAAAACTTAGTAAAGAAAGGAAAAGAAAAGAAACGCGGTGTAAAGCTCCCTAAGGAGCCATGGGACCGGACACCTCTCACAGGGAAAGTGCTCTCTCTTTGAGAAACTCCTGTGTCAGTTTCTTATAGAGAGGAGGGGTTCACGACTGCTTCGCGTATGTGAACCAATCATCTTAGAGCATCTCGAGCGGGAAAAGTTCTTCTTTGTCTTGTCAGGATAATTGATGATGCTATAAAATTTTGTCATTTCTAGCCAGAAAGATTGTACACACAGAACAATACATTTTACTGTAATATCCTATGTATGACTGGTTTAGTCAAAACAAGACGGTCAAACAGGTACCGAGAATGGCCGGAAAGAGTATAAGAAACATAAAGTTACATTCATATGCAGAATTACACACATTTAATGTTCACTCACACGACTATAAAGCCATAATACCGGCTACCATGACCTAGGAAAGATCAAATTCATGTTTATACATTTCTTAAGTGGTTATACTTATAGAAAATATATAATTGCAGAGTCTATTCCTCTTTCTTTATCAGAATTCAAGTGGGAGCTGTGATTCCCTTGGAATTCCTTTTGGGGGTCATAAAGTTTTATGACCTAGCAAGAGGGCGAGTTACAGAAGATGATACTGTTAGGTAATCTTTCTTTAGAAATACACTTAAGATTTGAAGTTACAGACCAGTCTCCAATTACATCTATAGAATAAGACAAAACTAATTAGATATGCATGCATACAGGAAGGTTAGATACAATTCTGTGTTATATACATTAAGGACATTCCTATCCTAAGTTGCACACAAAGGACGTTTGTGTGCGGGTATGTGTGGTGTGTGTGTGTGTATCCTTAGGGCATATTGTCCATCCGTGGTGTGCACCACGTGAGGGTTTCGAGAACAACGGGGACCTGTTTCTTGATTGCGCAATGCATCATAAATGGAGTTAATCAATGACCTGCTGGCAGACATTGGGGCACCATTTCACATGATTCAAGGTTTTGTGAATTAAACATATATGTGTTCATATTTGTTCAGTAGTGAAAGGAAAACAGGATTCGGTCAGTCGCTACAATTAGCTCTATTGAACACACATATCTGCAAAAATCACTCTCAGTCTTCAGTCCAGAATATAGCGTTTCATATTTCATGGCGGTATCCAAATAACAATTTAAAAAACAAAATGCTAACGTTCAATGCTTAACTTGGTTCGGACGGAACGACGTCCACGCGATGAAACCGGGGGTTCGGCGGCTGTGACTGGAGGAGGAGGGATGATCCTAGTGGCGCCAGATTGCGGCAGAGGATCAGGGGAGAGAAAGGATTCGTCATCAGACGGCTAGAGTTCGATTTCAGACATGTTGCAATTGGGCGGGGGCCAAATGCTGGAAAGCTGTCATAGAACAGCTGTAAAATCTGCTGTATACCTCCTGATGTTAGCTAATTGAGTTGACTGGATGAGCTCCTCCCATGACAATTAGGTTAATTATCTGAACGTGCCTCTCCCGAACTTTGTTAATAAAATATTAGCGAGTGAAAATCAGGGCTAAAATCAGGGCTGAAAACTTGTGTAATCGTGCATAAGACCTTGTCCATACTAATACGTTTTCGTTTGAAAACACTTTTTTTTCCTCCATTTTGGCCTTCAGTCCACACTGAGACGGTGTTTTTATTAATGAAAACTAAGCTTTTTGAAAAACGCTCTCCAAAGTGGATAAATTTGAAAACGCCATTTTGGCATTGTAGTGTGGACTGTCTAAACGGAGGTATTTGAAAACGATGACGCATGTTTAGTCATGTGACACATATTGTACCGGTATATATTCATGTTTATACCGGTATTGTGCATCTTATGTGCAATTCACTTTCACACTGTTCCTAAAATGTTACTTTCATATCACAGTTCTGCAAAGACCAAACATATGGTGACTGAGAGCAACCTGGTGAACTCAGTGAATGCTGATATATTTTGCTAAATAGCATTATCCTGCCAGAGGAATTGCGCGATAACTTTATCATTTATTTTTCCATTTGTATCATCTCATTGAGCTTTTGTGAGAATTCCATTTCCTGTCAACAACACAAAATGAACGAATCACTCTCTGAGACAACTCAGTGCTCCTGAGTCATATTAAAGATTCGTTTACAGTGAAAAAAATCACTCATGACCGACCCATCACTAACACTAGTGTGGAGGAGAAGCTTTTGGAAAACGTTAATGTGGATGGACAGCGTTTTTATACGAAAACGCCGTTTTCAAATGTATCCGGATTAATGTAGACGTAGCCTTAGAGATATATTGTGCATTGTTGGCGGCTTCATTGCACTTTGTGAGATCGTGATGAAATGACAGAGCGACAGCATTAGTGATTGTAAAGGGAGCAGTCTTGACTCGCATTCGAGGCTTCAGCCTATATAATCCATTGAATAACACTATTATTTTTCATGCTGCTAAGAGAACCGACGCCAATTGCATGCTGTAAAGTTTCAGAAGTGACCTGGATTCACGCAGCACGGGATAGAAATATGACGCTAAAATAGTAACGCATTGAAGCAATGTAAAGGCACACTAAATTAATAGAAAAATATTTGTAGTATATATATTTTTTAAATTCTATTCCAAATATTGGCAAAAGTTATGACTTGTAAATAATAGGAATGTAACGACAAAATCTCACGATACAATAATACCTTGGTGTAAAGACCACGGTACGATCATTATTGCGATATTTAAAAAAAAAGAAAGAAAGAGTGACAAATGAAGACTTGGAAAAAGGTGCCATATGTGTTTATTAAACAATGATTAAACATTACAATGATGTACAAATTAACCATGTAATTTCCTGACTCTTTTTTTATCCTCATAACTTCTGCTTAGAAGGTATATACACACACATACAGAGAGAGAGAGAGAGAGAGAGAGAGAGAGACAAACACACAGAGAGACAGACAGACAGACACACACACACACACACAGAGAGAGAGTGAGAGAGAGAGAGAGAGAGAGAGTGAGAGAGAGAGAGAAACACACACCGAGAGAGAGAGAGAGAGAGACACAGACAAACAAACAAACAAACAAACACACACAGCGACAGACTGACGGACACACACGGGTTAATATTTGGGTGAACTCCCCTCATTACTGTCATAACGTTAGTTAACTCACTCTCATTACTGCAAAAAGATAAAACTGAATACAGCGCGCTATTTCCTTCATGCAAATTGCATATCCGTTTTCAACTGCTTTGTTAGTTTACATCGGTAGAATGACTGTAACATTAAGTCTCTCACAGTGAAACTCCTACCTGCTTCGCGCGCGTCTGGAGTAAACGCGTTTACTCTCGTTCACTTCTGCAGGACTTCAGTCAGAGTTTCAGCGACTGAAGAGAAAAACATTCACAATGTACTTTGTACAGACAGAATGAAAATCCTACAGAACAGGATATTGCTGAGCAGGGGCGTTGCTAGGGTCTTGATACATTGGGGGCTTAGCCCAGTCCGCACCACCCACCCCCGCTTTTGGTAACTAAGCTACTCAGAGGCACATAATAATAAGCAATAATATCATCTATGGAGGGTCTGTCCTCCCCTAGGGAACGTTGGGCATTAAATACTTCATACTTCATTAAATACTTCATTTCCTGCATTCTGTGCATTTTTTGTAGCATTTTAAATGATATGTAAAAAGATAGAATGCTTTATTTGTAGAATTGTAACAGCTATTCACAGAAACACAAATAAATAATACATGAATATGAAATATTTTAAAAAATTAATATAAAACTATATATATATATATATATACTGTGTATATAGATATTTATCTATCTATATTTATCTATATCTATTTATACACACACACACACACACACACACACACACACACACACACACACACACACACACACACACACACACGCACACACACACACACACACACACACACACACACACACACACACACACACATCACTCCAACAGTCTGCTTGTATAAGTCTGGAAAAGGAACTATAGCAGGCATGAAAACGGGCCAGGGGTGAAAAAGGTGAGAAGGATATTACCCCTCTAGGGGGGTTCGGGGGCACGCTCCCCCGTAAGAAAAATTAAAATATTCTATATTTTAAACCATCAATCTGATGCTTTTTGAGATACATTTTTGCCAACCTGGGGAGAGCTGGAGAAACTTAACTTCAGCCATGAGTCAAAAATATTATGGCCTCCGTAGCGTTAGCTAATAATTTTCCACTGGAGCTTTAGCTAGCTGGCTAACGTTGCGTTCTCTCCTGCTGTGTTCAACGACTCGATTCATCAAGCTAAGCCTATGTCAACAGAGCTCCTGGGTAACTTAGATATAGCCTACCAGAAATTATTAGGGATGTCCCGATACCATTTTTTCTGAACCGATCCAATCCGATACCAAAAATTTTGAGTATCGACCGATACCGATCGGATACCAGCGCAGTTTTTTTTTTAAATCAAGTAGAATTTCTATAACTCTGTGTGTTGAACTGATAATCACTCTTTTGTGTTAAACACCATCCACTTAATACAGACAACTTCATTATAAATAAAAACAACAAATCAAAAAAAATATGATCATTACCTTTGACAAAAATTATATTATAAACTAGATTAGTGGATAACTCAGTAAAATTTAGTCTAGAAAAAACAATAATTGTATAAAATATGAACATTTAGTGAAAAACATTATTTAGTGGGGAACAAAGAGACAATAAGTGTAGCACTAAATCTGGTAAAACGTTACACATTGCTCTTTGTATTGTTGTAAAATACATGAAAAACAAGATAAAAATCAGGAAGATCAATTATTATATGTAGTCTACTATAAAATTAAGACATTATTTAAATGTATTGCACAGCTGTTTAATGAGGCAGCAACATATGATAGATAGGACAGAACAGAACAAAAAAGGCTATTAATAATCTTTCATTGCGCAAAAGTATTATATGATTATGAAAGACTCCAATACAGTGCGGCACACAGCGCTTACGCGCATCCCGCAACCAACAACCGCTGCGTCACGAACCACCGCAAACATCCAATAGAAAAATTCAACTGCAGTAGCCACCGTTCAACCTGAAGAGGGCAGCACTCAGACGTTTCTACACCATATATTGTAGAATTAAAACACTTTAAACCAAAAAGTCAAAAAATTTACTGGAATCAATGAACAGCATTTATGAAGCTCCATTCTTACAGATCATTAACTTTAAAAAGTTGTTTTAGTGTTTAGTTACCCTTTAACCAATGGCTCTTTCAGGCTCTCTCTCTCTCTCTCTCTCTCTCTCTCTCTCTCTCTCTCTCTCTCCTCTGGTGCGCACTCTAAATGCAAGCATATTATTGTAACCACAGTAACTTTGATCTGCTTGAACACATTTTAATCGTCTTTAATACATGATTCCGAAGGATAGATTAAAAGACCCGTTCGTTTTTTTAAATAAATACAAATTTATTTAAAAAAAAAAAAAAAATTATCAATAAACTAATTTTTTTGAGATCCGGGGCTATAAAAAAAACATCCGGGACTGAAGCCCCGAATGCCCATGTCTAAGACGTGCCTGTTGCTGAGTCCTGTAGGTTTGTCCAGATACTGTCCTGTAGGATTGATAACATCCCACAGAAATGATAAGCCCTGCAAGATTCAGAATGTAGATTGATTTATTGATTGGTTGGTTTATTAAATAAATAAACTAATCACAAACTTAAGGATATAAAACATTTATTACCTAACTACCCTAACTTACTAGCTAGCTATCATATATCCCAGCTAACACAGTTACGTTGTGAAGACGTAACAGGACCGGCCCATATTCGTCGTAACAACGTGCCAAATAACGTTCCAGCACGTAACTTTGTGATTCCTGTATTCGTCGTGGCAACGTTATTGTGGTACGTCAGCAAGAACGTGATGAGTAGGCCCTACGTCTCAATTGCCTAACTGGTATGTTCTGAGGAGGTAACATCAAAGGACCGTTTTAGTCGTAACAACGACCAAAATACCACGTAAAAACAACAAAAAAAAACACTGCATACATTTAATCAGCATTTATTCAGTGTTACCTGTACTATTGTGTGTATGCACCGCATGCATCAATGTGTCACACACATGTGTGCCTCGAGAATCAATCAACTAGAAAACATTTATATCATTTAATAATCAGCAGTTAGTTAATGACATTCTCCACCTCAAGATAATAAATAATTAACATATGATTTTTAACATATATATATATTAAATGTTAACAAGTTATTGAGAAGTGAAAATTTGGCATATACATTAATTTTAATTAATTTGATCTTACTTTAAGGAAGAAAATATGAAAATTTCAACAACAAAAAAATCAAAAAGTCTTATTTGTTTTCCAAAAGTAGGAGTGTTTCATCATCTTCATCATGTTGCTGCACACCTTTTCTCTGGTCTTGCTGCTGCAAAATGAAAAGTAGCCTATTTCAGTTTTATACAATTAATTGCACATAATTTTTTTCATTTGACATTTTTACGTTTGTTGAAATTAAATGTTAGATTCAGCTGGTCAATATAATTTATTTAAAATATGATGGTTTCATTATATTAATCATGTAAGATAACTATAAATATACTATAAATCCAGTAATTGTATTTACTAAATGGTTAAAATGCAGGAAACAAATAAATGCAATAGTGAGTTTATTAGGATTAGTGGATTACAAAATCGGATATAGGGATTACGTGAGAACCAGTTCTCTTCACACTTCATGACAGTAGGTGGCGACATGCACCTATTGATGTTGGTTCGCAACCCGCCATTACACCAAATGAAGAAGGACGGTTGTTCGGCAGTTGTTGAACGATATAAGAAAAAACTCCAGCTGTGCTCTATGTGAGTAACCATGAATTATATTTTTCATTTTGATATTTTATTTGTTGTTAGGATTGTCAGATGTCAACTATATGTAAATTATGACGAGGTGAGATGCGCTAATCATGTTAGCTTATAGCACGAGATCCAAACTTTTGTTTTACCTAAATTACCGTTAATTAGATTCGAATGAGCGGAATTGGAATAATTAAAATTCAAACCTACCCCAAGCCTAACTGACCTAAACGACAGACTGTGAAATGCTCCACTCACATGTACAGTCAGATGTTCTTTGTTTGTGCAACTTTAAGTAAATCAAACCAGTGACTAAACGGTCAACTTCACATTGTTTCTACTTTTAGTAAAAGAAAAGTACTAAGTGAACTGAACATTGTCAGGATACAGGCAAGGAGACAGAGGTAAGTGAATCCAAACACAGCTTTATTGAACGTGACACAAGTGCATAGGTGAGTATTCTCAGAGTTCAGGTGCAGATGCGGTGAGGGTCTCTACGTGCGGGGCAGATAACAGGTGAGCAGGTCCTCTTCAGGTTAATTGGATGTCAAGCGGTCACAGATCATTCATACTTGTCTTTTCTCTTTCAGGTGTCGTCGTGGATGAGACAACTCGGCGTGAACACAGGGACTCAGGAAAATACAGGATTCTAGGGAACAGGGATCCAGACAGGAAATGCAGGAAACCAGGACTCGGGTAGGATGTCTGAAGACAGTGGAACAGGAATGCAGAGGTCAGTAATACACAGGTGAGTATACGTTACTTGGTCGGCGATGACGAGGAGATAGACTTTGGTAGACAGCGGGAAATGGTCTGTTCCTGTTGGAGGCTTGACGGTGAATGAAGCTGTGGTGAGTGTTTTTATTCAGAGGCTATTGATTGTGAACAGGTGCAGGTGATTAGAATTCTGGTGAGAGTGATCGTTGTGTTGTGAAGGATGTGGTGTCTGATTGGTTCCTGACATTACCCCCCCCCCCTCCAGAGTCCGCGCCAGCGGACCTTGGACCCCGACGTTGTGGTGGTCTACCTCTGGGCCGTGGTGCAGGTTTGTCAGGATATTGAGCGTGAAATTCTCGGAGCAGATTGGGATCAAGGACGTCGTTCCGGGGTACCCAACATCTTTCTTCAGGTCCATACCCCTCCCAATCTATCAGATATTCAATCCAAACACCTCGACGTCGGGAGTCCAATATTTCCTTTATCAAATAGATGGGTTCTGGTTCAATAGGCGGTATCGGGGGGTTATCCTCAGGGATTGGTTCCGTGGCTGAGTTGGGTACAGGTGGGTGGTGAGGTTTCAGGAGGGAGACGTGAAACGTGGGATGGATTCGATGTTCTGGAGGTAGGCGGAGTTGGTAGGTGACTGGGTTTACTTGTCTTACGATGGGGAAAGCTCCGATGTATCTGGGGTTGAGTTTGCGGCAAGGTTGACGTAGACGGATGTCTTTAGTGGAGAGCCAGACTTACTGTCCGGGTTGATATTCAGGAGTCTGACGGCGGTGAGCATCTGCAAAATGCCGTTGGCGATTCACTGCTTGCTGAAGGTGATGATGGGCTTGATTCCACACTCCTTCGCTTTCTTGAAACCACTTGTTTACTGCTGGTACTTCTGAGGGTTCGCCGGACCATGGAAACAATGGAGGTTGGTAACCCAACACACACTGGAAAGGAGTTAGTTGCGTGGATGACTGTCTGAGGGAATTTTGTGCGTACTCTGCCCAGATGAGATAACGACTCCAGATGTTTTGGTTGGAGTGGCAGAAGGTACGCAGGAAACGTCCTACATCTTGGATTTTCCGTTCGGTTCGGCCATTTGTTTGTGGATGGTACCCTGATGACAGGCTTACGGTCACGTTCATGAGAGTGAAAAAAGCTCGCCAAACTCGGGAGATAAATTGGGGTCCCCTGTCAGACACGATGTCCTCTGGGATGCCGTAGTTCCGAAACACATGCTCCATCAGAAGTTCAGCAGTGACAAAGGCCGTAGGGAGTCCCTTCAGAGGGATTAGTCTGCATGCTTTGGAGAACCGATCGATGGCGACAAGGATACAGGTGTTTCCGTCGGATGCTGGTAGATCCGTAACGAAATCTACCCCAATGTGGGACCAGGGCCTATGTGGGACTGGGAGCGGTACTAATTTACCCACAGGGAGATTCCTGGGGACTTTGGACATGGCACATGGGATACAACCCTGTATAAACGTGGTGATGTCTTGCTGCATATTGGGCCACCAGTACTTGAGTTGGAAAGTTGTGGACGTTTTGCTTATGCCAGGATGACCTGTGCCTACGGAGGAGTGAGCTGAAGCAATGAGAGAGTTTCGGAAGTCCTCTGGGACGTAAATCTTCTCGGGGGGACATCCTGGAACTCGAGGTTGTTGTCGGGACAGCTCCAATAATTGCTCGTTGATCTCCCACTGGATGGGGTTGACAAACAACTTCTCAGGCAGGATGGCCTCAGGTTCCTCCCTCGGGATCTCTGGGGCATGGATGCGTGAGAGGGCATCCGCTCTAGTATTTTTGGAGCCTGGGCGATATGAAATCTTGAAATGGAACCGGGTGAAAAACAATGCCCATCGGGCCTGACGTGGATTCAGTCTTTTCGCATCTCTCAAGTACTGAAGATTCTTATGATCCGTTAGTACTAGGAATGGATGTTTCGCCCCCTCTAACCAATGCCTCCATTCCTCCAAGGCAAGATTCACAGCCAAAAGCTCCCGGTTTCCAATGTCGTAGTTGATCTCTGCCGTAGATAATTTCTTGGAAAAGAACGCGCAAGGTATGGTCTTGGAGGGTGAACCCGAGTACTGGTACAGAATTCCTCCCACCCCGGTAGTGGAGGCATCTACCTCCACCACAAATACCTTCTCTGGATCTGGATGGTGGAGCAAGGGTGCAGTGGTGAAAGCGGCATTGAGGGAGTTAAAACCACGCTCTGCTTCTGGGGTCCAAAGTAACACCTTCGGTTTTCCCTTTAACAGGGAGGTCAGAGGAGCTGTCAAGAAATTGTATCGGTGTATGAACCGTCGGTAAAAATTTGCAAAACCGAGGAACCTCTGGAGCTCTTTCACCGACTGTGGAGTGGGCCAGGACATGATGGCTTCGGTCTTTCGCTTATCCATTTCTACACCTCTTTCACTGAGTTGGTATCCCAGGAATTCGACGTTAGTCTGGTGAAACGTACACTTCTCTGCCTTTAGAAACAAGGTAAACTCTCTGAGTCTCTGGAGTACCAGGGCCACATGATGTTGGTGTTCAACAGGGTTCTTGGAATAAATCAGAATATCATCAATATACACCAACACAAATTGCCCCAGGTAGTCTCGGAGTACCTCGTCCATGAAACTCTGGAAAACGGAGGGAGCGTTTACCAACCCATACGGCATGACCAGGTATTCATAGTGCCCTGCAGGCGTGATGAAAGCAGTTTTCCACTCATCCCCTTCTCTGATTCTGACCAGATTGTATGCACTCCTCAGATCCAATTTGGTGAAGATCTTGGCTTCTCTGAGCTGTTCGAGGGCTGCTGGGATGAGAGGTAGTGGGTAACTGAATTTGACAGTGATTTGGTTCAGGGCTCTGTAATCGATACAAGGTCTTAACCCTCCATCCTTTTTGGCAACAAAAAAGAAACTAGCGGCCGCAGGGGATGTAGAGGGACGAATGTAACCCTGTTGTAACGCTTCCTCGATGTATTTCCGCATAGATTCTTGCTCAGGAATGGAGAGTGAGTAGATTTTTCCCTTAGGAATCGATGCATCGGGGACCAGATCAATGGCGCAATCCCATGGTCTATGGGGTGGCAAGTTGGAGGCAGTAACAGGGTTAAATATGTCAGAGAACGAGGAATAACAAGAGGGAATATTTGTGGACAGATTCTCCGTGGGACTCTCGATGGAGGTGGAACTCACAGTGAGCACTTTCTTAGGTTCCGTGGCTGGGGGAGCAGAGTGTGCGCTTTTCTTAAGCGAGCAATGACATCCCCAACTGATTATCTTGCCGGACTGCCAATTAATGGTAGGTTGGTGACGGATAGCCATGGACGGCCGAGGATGATGTCTGTTTGGCTATTTTGTAGAATGAAAGGTTCGAACATTTCATGGTGAAGCTTTTCAATAGACAACTGGATGGGTGTTATTTGAGATGTCACATACCCCTTGTTAATGGGTTCGCCGGTCACTCCATGGATGGAATATGGCTTGGGAATGTCGACCTTCCTGAGGTTAAGTTTCTCGCTGAGCCGTCCTGATATGAAGTTCCCCGCTGATCCGGAATCGACGATGGCTGTTGCAGATACATGGGAATTTAGGATTTTCAAGGTTACAGAGATAGTGAGCGGGGTCGATACATCGTGGTGATCCAGAACGGAGCTTACCGTCATCTGAGGTGGCCGAATGGGACATGAAAATCGAAAATGACCTTTACCACCACAGTACAGACATAACTTCATTTCTCTGCGACGAGAGCGTTCAGCTTGGGTGAGTCGATGAGCATCGACTTGCATTTCCTCAGGGGGTTTTTCAGACTCATGGTTTGCGAGGACATGAGGGGATGTGACATGAGAAAGTCGAGCATCTCGATAGCAGCTCTGAGATCGTTGATGAACACGGAGAGTTTGCTGTATGAATTTCTCTAGTCCCAGGTTATCATCATAGATCGCCATTTGGAGACGAAGTGCAGGATTTAGTCCGCCGCGATAAACAGCCAAGAGAGCCTTTTCGTTCCAACCGCTCACTGAAGCCAGAGTCCGGAATTCAATGGAGTACTCTGAAACGGGTCTTTTTCCTTGACGGAGTTGAATTAACTTATCACTGATGGTGGAATCACTGACTGGTTGGCCGAAAACTTCCTTGAAATGATTTATTAAATTTTGTAGTGACCTGATAACCTCAGTCTCCTGTGCCCACAGCGATTCAGCCCATCTCAATGCTGTTCCAGACAACTGCTGGATGATGAAAGAGATTCGCGAACGATCTGTGGGGAATTGATGAGGTTGCTGGTCAAAGATGAGCGAACACTGCAATATGAAGCCATTGCAATCCTCCGCCCGGCCAGAGAAGGGCGCTGGTCGGGAAGCGGGGCTAGCAATGCATACTAGCGTGGAAGTGGGGTTCGCGGAAGTGGCGGTGGGCTGAGGACACGAACTCGCCGCATCGATTGGCGGTTGTGTTGGATCCATAGCGGTAGTTGGTCAAGCCTTCTGTCAGGATACAGGCAAGGAGACAGAGGTAAGTGAATCCAAACACAGCTTTATTGAACGTGACACAAGTGCATAGGTGAGTATTCTCAGAGTTCAGGTGCAGATGCGGTGAGGGTCTCTACGTGCGGGGCAGATAACAGGTGAGCAGGTCCTCTTCAGGTTAATTGGATGTCAAGCGGTCACAGATCATTCATACTTGTCTTTTCTCTTTCAGGTGTCGTCGTGGATGAGACAACTCGGCGTGAACACAGGGACTCAGGAAAATACAGGATTCTAGGGAACAGGGATCCAGACAGGAAATGCAGGAAACCAGGACTCGGGTAGGATGTCTGAAGACAGTGGAACAGGAATGCAGAGGTCAGTAATACACAGGTGAGTATACGTTACTTGGTCGGCGATGACGAGGAGATAGACTTTGGTAGACAGCGGGAAATGGTCTGTTCCTGTTGGAGGCTTGACGGTGAATGAAGCTGTGGTGAGTGTTTTTATTCAGAGGCTATTGATTGTGAACAGGTGCAGGTGATTAGAATTCTGGTGAGAGTGATCATTGTGTTGTGAAGGATGTGGTGTCTGATTGGTTCCTGACAAACATGTAATCTCCCTTTTTTTTTTAATTATGTAATTAGAATATAATAACTATTTTATAGAAAACTGCACCAAAGGAGCTTACATTCTGACAGCTTGCTGGAGCTTAAGTGTGTCTGCCACAATGTCCTCCACTGTTGCTTGCTGGATTCTAGGATTGGACATCATCACTGCCTCTGTAATATTAAATTCCTTAACTATGCAGCAATGGTTAAAAAAGTACTGGTAATACAGGTTTTTTGTGTCACTAACATATAGGACTTGCTCTTCCCTTTCTTCCCCTTCAGACTAAACTCCTTCCAGACACTGTAGGAGGCCAGTGCCCGCATCACCCTACGGGTGTTTTCCCCAGGGTTTGGACCTCCAACAAGACTTAAATGGTGTGTCTACAAGATGGAATACATTTTCAAAATGGTAATAACTTTTGTTATTTAACTTAATTCTAACACTTTTTTGGCATTTCACGGATAGTTCACTATTAACATACCACACTATTCCGAAATGTCTCCTCTTCATTTTTTCTTTCGAGAGAGAGAGGAGTTCCTCCATAGTGGCACACACATCAAGGCTCATCTCCTCCACTCGCTGACTAGTCCCATCACCCAGGGCACGAGCACAGTTCATACAGGGCTGCTGTTGAGCTCCTCATCGCCTTCATCTCACTCTCAATGCTGATGATTCTCTGAGTGAGTAACTCAGGAGTTGATCTGGGAGAATCAAGATTGATTCATTCAAATAAAGGTAAAAACTAAGTTTCAAATTATGTTTTGCATTTACCATTCTTCTGGATGTCTCTAGGAGGCACTGGTCTTAATGATGCATCAAGAATGGTATAATCTTCAGGTCTTGCTGGTGTTAGTGTGGTTTGTTTGTTGGGTTTAAATGCTTGGGGAAATGGCAGCTGAGGTTCCACTGTAAATTAGAAGGTAATTACTAAAAAATAGGAACAAACGAAAAACGATGAAATGTACTGGTATTGGTATCAATCAACTAATGAAATTTTGGTATTCTGAAAACCCCCAAACACTTTTTAATATGAAATTGTGCACAAGTGGTAAAGTAAAATAATTAAAACTAAGAAAGGCCTACCAGTTGATGTACAGTTCACCCGGCTCTTCTTTTTGGGGTGAGGTACTGAAGAAGTATCTTTTAAAAAAATGAATAAAAATGATTTTAGAATTACTTTAATTGTTTACTTGTAAACTTATTTCACATGCTCAGGTTCATACCTCCATCAGATTTGCTGAGACACACTGGTCGTTTTTTTCTCTTGGGAACGTCATCAGAGCTCTCCACAGAAGACTGCACAGCTGCTCTTTTGGACCACTTCTTTGCAGTTTCATAGTCACCTGAAGTAAAAATACAGTGAGTATAATTTAGCATTCCTTAACAGAGTTGCACTAACATTTTGTTTGAATGATCCTTTAAAGTAAAATGAAATACCTGTTTTTGCAAACACTCTGACCCTGTGCCTGGTCCAATTTTTTTTATCAGGTTGTTATTAATTTTTAATTAAAAACCTTTTAATTTTTAATTAAATTATGAAATAAATATTGTAGAAAATGAATTCAAACTATAATATGAAAGCAAGAGTAACTAAAAATCTGAACCAGTTTCAGGCTCCACATACAGTACAGGATCGTTTGGGGGAAGTGTGTGGGCGCGGGCACTGCCGGAGCATGGACACTGCACCGGAGTCGAACTGTTGCAGAGAGGTCAACCTGGAACATTTATTGATCGGCGAAAATGCATCACCATGCACCGTTCATTTCGGATGCTGTGCGGTGAGAGAGACATGTTGGAGGAGGCTATGCTATCTCTAAGGGATGTCCGAGCTGAGACGCTGGAGCGCCCCATAAGTAGCTGGTATGTAACAGTGTATTTTACGAATTGGCAACTGGGCTAGGCTAGGCTAACTTATATCCTCTTCTCAGACTGTTAAGGTTAACAGCGTACCGGCAGTTCACTCTTTGGGCGAGGGGGCATTTGGGAAGGAGGAATAGGATTCCATTCCCATCCTGTGCAGTGAACTAACGTTACATCTTTTCCCCTGAGCTGAACATCAAGGATTCTAGTATGCGTTGGACTTGTAGCTAAATAAAACATTTGATGTCAGACGCTTCATGTACTCATTGACGTTTTCAACACATCTGTCTCTCGTACCTAGGATTAAACACTAGAAATCACGACTAGAATAATTTTGTTGACAAGGCATGGGGTAGAGAGAAGCTAGCTCTGCTAGTGTTGGTTGGCAACGGAGTACCCACTAAACAACATGATGTCCAAAAGACGTCTTTTCAACGTCTTTGTCACAAAAGTCGGACGTTGAAAAGACGTCCACTGAGGAGCCAGAATGAACGTTTTTATGACGTCTTTTTTTGACGTGTTCTGCACGTCCGATATAGACGTCCATCGAACCTTCGTACCAGTTTAAAAACTAGTTCAAATGTGGCCATTGTGGACATATTTTCAACATCATGTTTTATTTTAAGTAACCATTGTGGTGATGAGTGTTTGCTTTAGTTGGGCTCTTGGTCCCAGTTCTTCTTACTTTAACTTTACTGTGGCTGTTGTAACTGTGTGTTTGTATAACACCATTGTTGTGGCAGAGAAAGCCAAGAAAAAGTAAGATCGACTGTCATCAGCTCCTCGTTGATGATGATAAAATCATCACAAAGTGAGCATTTAATGTTGTGTTTAGACTTTTGTCTTTATATCAGGCATTTATAACCACCAATCTTGTGGAACTGCATTATTTGGTCCAGTACCATTAGATTGATCACTTATTTGAAGGTGGATAAAAGAAAAGCATGTTTACACAATGTTATGAGAAAATGCATCATACAGTGAAACACAGAGATCAAGATTTTGCGTATGATTCACAACAATGGTGACAATAAAAAAAAGCTTCATGCTGCAATGCATGATGGGTAGCTTTCAAAGTACAAAACATCCTTGATTCCCAAGCTTTTTTGTTTTGGTTGTCACCGTTGTTGTGAATCATATGCAAAATATTGACGTCTATGTGTGACTATGTGATACATTTGCTCAAAACATTTTGTACACATGTTTTTATCCACCTTAAAATAAGTGATCATTTTAATGTTACTGGTCCAAATAACACAGTTCCACAAGATAGGTGGTTATAAATGCCAGATATAAAGACAATAGTCTAAACACAACATTAAATGCTCACTTTGTGTTGATTCTGTCACCATCCGCTAAGCACTTTCCGTTTTTCTGCCAACTCGGTCTTTTCTTGAAAACCTGGAGGACACAGCCCATTCAGAGCTTGTATTTTGGTACCATCCATAAGTCTGCCCAACCCATTCTTTCAGTAGATGCTCTCATACATCATGGTGGAATTGGCCATTTATGAACCCTAAAGCTCTAAGGTGTCCTATTCCTAAACTGATTGAGCTTTTGCATCAATCATTGTGTCAAGCAAAGGTATGCAGAGGCGAGATGGCTCGCTGGGCCCTACCACCTTGGTGATAGCTCGCTGGAACCCGAGGTGTAGATATGCCTTGAGCTGGGCACCAAACTTGTGCTTGCTAAGGCAGCATATATACTAAAATTGGATCGATACAGAGCAGATTAACATAGCCCCTGGGAAAAGCTCAGCCATCGTTCTTCTCTGTTGTCGCGCATGCGCATTAGTGCCTTCGCGCATGCCCAGTCGCACAAACGCGGTACAAACGAGACACCATCAAAACGCAGGATCGAATCCCGACCGGAGCACAAATATTAAACATTATATTACACACTATTATATTCATATTATGCCTATTTCATGTGTATACATAAAAGTAACATGCTGTGTATTATTTGTTTCACCTTTTATTCAAATCTGTTGTGTTAAACATTATATTGTATTTATATTGTGTCACCTTATTAAAATGTATGTTAAATAATATATTGTATTCATATTGTTTCCCCTTTTTATATTGTTTCACCCTTTTCTGCATAGATATATTGTATTTATATTGTTTCACCTTTTTCTGCATATATATTACAATTTGTTATGTTAAACATTATATTACATTTATATTATGTCAATAATTTTATTTCGATGTATAAATAAAAGTTACATACCGTGTATTATTCGTTTCACCTTTTTCTTCAGTAAAAAAAATATCAATTAAATATCTGTTGTTGTTGATGTTGTTGTTGTTGTTGATGATGATGATGATGATGATGATGTATAGATGCAGAAAACACCAAACACAGCAGCAGTAGACTACAGTGTGAAATAGATTATTTATTTCAAACTACAATACAATAAAACATGATGATGATGATGATGATTTTGATGATGATGATGATGATGATGATGATAGTAATAATAATAATAAAAATAGAGCATCAGAGCAGACACATGGCATAAATATTCTGGGGCGAGATGCAGAACAGTGGTAGTGATGCAGAACAGTGGCACAAGGCTTCATTCCTCTTATTTTAAACCACATAAATCACAGCAGACAGACGCATAGTATAAGGGCTCATTACACACATGCATGGATACATAAAGCAGCAGCATACAGTGTGAAGTACCAACGCGGCGGCAACAGAGCCAGTGGCAACTGGACGTAACTCCAAAGACAGTGACCACATTATTGAACATACCCACATGTCCAAAAGGCCTATGTAACTTGTCAACGCATAAAATCACGACAGCACAAATGCATGACAATGTGTTATACAGGTGTGAATGTGTTATACAGGTGTAAATGGGACAGACAATGTTTTCTTTTCTTTTTCTTAAGCCATATGATAGGCAGCATACACACACAGTATAGGCCCGTATAACTTGTCAGTGCAAAGAATCAGAATAGTACAAAGGCATGGCAATGTTGTACAGGTGTGAATGGGATACACAATGTTTTTTTTGCTGTAGAAAAGTTGTGGCAGGTGTGGACCGGTGTTTGTAGGAAGCCTCCACACCGCGGCAAGGTCCCGGTCCTTGTGGAGGGTAAAGTCAATGTCTTTAAAAAACAAACAAACACTGAAACAACTATATACACCTGCCCCAGCGAGAATGCGAAATCAGTCCGGAGCTCGACCCTGGTCCTTCATCTCCCTCAGTCAGTCCTCCACACTCTTACCCGCCGCGGCGGCAGAGCAAAAATGTACATTGCTGTAGCGGGTGTGTCCGGTCTCCCTCCGCTTTGGCTGGCCGCATCTCCTGCACTTTTGTTCTTGTGGCACGCCGGCCCGGGCAGCGACGACTCCTCCTGCCGCTGCCCTCTGCTCAGCCCTCTTCCTCCTCAGCCATTCAGTTTTGTACGCAGAGCGAGGCTGAGGAGGGGGAGCAGGAGGTTGTGCAGGCAGCCGAGGGCCGGCGTGATGTGCGGCGGCCAGCGGCAGCGAGAGGACGTGTGGGGCTGGCGTTGTCAGAGGGAGCGTTGGGATGGGGAGCACCCTCACACTCTGCTGGGGCAGTGAGAGGTCCAGAAAGAGAGGCTGTGTTGCCGGAAAAGGTCCTGTTGCAGCTGCAGCAGCCGGTGGTATGGCCAGGACAACAGCTGAGGGGGCATGCGGTAAAGGCGCCAGTGGGCGCAATGGCGCTGGCAGAACAGGCACCGGTGCTGCCACAGCCGGTGCTGCTGCCAGAGGTCCCGCCGCCCTTGGCGCTGCCGTCCTCGCCTGGCCTGTTGCTGCTGCCGGAGAACGATCCACCGCTGTTGCTGGGCACGGCGCCGAACCCGCTGCCGCTGCCGCTGGTGGTCGTCCCTCTGCTGCAATGCCTGAAGCTAGCACAGTCCTCTCCTTCTCCCGCTGCATCCTGGTGAACCTGAAAACGGATTTCAACGTAGTGTTTTAGTTACATGTTCAATTTTGAGAGCATGCCATTCAAGCATGTCATTACCATAACATCAAAAGCATCAAACATACAATAGCGAGAGGGTCCTGGCGTTCAGCTCAAAGAGCTGTATGGGCGCCCGAGCCATCAGCCTCTGGTGGCCCAGCACAAGGTCCCGGATGTGCTGGTACCGAAGCAGTATGCTGTCCCACCGCGACCTCCGGGCACCGCGCGCACGGCTGCCCGAGGGGATCAAGCGGCAGAGCTGGGTGCATACTGCCTCTACCAGCCGGCTTGCGCTGGGACTGCTGGCAGGTCCAGAGGTCTCTCTGACCAGGCAGCTGTGGACAATGGACAAAAACAATGACAGATATGAGCATGATAATGGGCAACATTACATAAAGCAGCTTGTTTGTACACCAGGGAAATGTATGATGGAAGCGTAGCTTTACCGTCTCAAGCTTTCCACACCAGGTATACTGGTGGGGCTTGGCTTGGCTGCCATGAAGCGCCCCTGAGCTGGCCTGTCCCTGTAGCGGGGAGGGTAAACTACTCGGGCCCTGTCGTACGGTGACAGGGCCTCGTAGAGCCTGATAAGCTCGTCTACCCTCCCCTCGGACAAGGCCGGGTCGTGACGCAACCCCACCAAGGCCGTGGCCAACTGGACCACGGCCAGGTACCCCGGCTGGTCATCCGGTCCTCTGTAGTCCTGCAGACACACAAGAAGAGATGGAAAACAATAAGTCAGTTGGATGGAACAGAGCGAGCGCAGTTTTTGGTGATGCGAGATGCACTGCAGTCGCAGACCACAAAGAGGTGGCGTGCTTACCTCAGCAGCCTGCTGAGGCTCTGGCGAGGACCGGCCGGGGGAGTGGGGTGCGGGCTCGTGGGCACCGGTCGGACTGGATGACTCGGGCGCGGGTGCGTCAGCCGGTCGCCCTGACCGCGGGTCCGTCTGAGGAGCTGGGAACTCGCCAGGCAGGGTGAGGTCCTCCACCTCCTGCGGGCCGTCGGCGAGCTCGTCATCCTCGACAAGTTGGGGAACGTCCCCCCCCCGCGTCCGGAATGTCAAGGTCCAAGCTGACGTCCTGCAGCACTCTGCCCGTCTGGGAGTACAGGTACTCGATGCCGATGAGTTCCCCTGAAGTACAACAACACAAATCGCATCAGTCAGTCTGGTACAAATATCATTCAGTGTGGACAGGTGTAAGCGCGGTGGCTTGAGTGTTCTTACCCGTGTACTCCCTGGGCTTGGTGTAATCCTTGACCACATTCGTGCCAAGCACCCTTTGGCTGAGCTGGTCAAGGGAGTGCTGCAGGGGGCCATTGTAGGAGCGGATCAGCGGCCGTCCCTCCTGTGCCACGGACGCCGCCCTGTCGGCGTTCCACCGCGTCAACCCCTCCAGGAGAAATGCCTGGAAGTGCCAGGCATTGGCACTTTCTCCTGAGGAGGAACACAGATCTGTTTAGCAGTTTATTCAGTGCACACAATGTGAATGACAGCGAGTCGATGACAGTGAAAGATTGACATGACAGTGAAGCATGTGAAACATACCTGGAATGAAGCGGTTGAGATGCAGGTGGAACGACTCCAGGGACGTGGAGCCTCGTGCACAACGGTACACCGGCAGGCTGATCCCCCCCTTGGTCATCCTGCCGGTCTCAGTGTACAGCTCCACGCCCGGCGGGTCCTGGATGCAATGGAGGTGGCGCCGCTGCTCCGTCCAGATCTTCTGGATGCGGTCTTGGTCCAGCAGGGAAATCCCCATGGTGTCTCGTCCGTTGGCACCGCCGAAGGTTTCCAGGAGGTCACCGATCAGCCGCTCCGTCTCCGCCGCTCCACGCGTGCAGCGACGGCAATGGAGAGCAATATTCTTGCGGCTGACGTGCCTCCACACTCCGGCGTCGGACGAGAAGGTCATCCCCTGCGCCTCAAGCATCCTCTTCTTCGCCTTGAGCAACCGGGCTGCGTCCCCTGGGTCCCACAAGAAGATGCACGAAGACAGCTGCTGCAGGAAGGGTTTATACAGCTGGTGGCTCTCGGTGGTGACACCTGTTATGGAAAAATGCATGTTATATCAAGTTATGGAACCATGATGTCTCTTACTGTGATGCTGTTTGTTTAATTATTGTTTTTGCCACAACGCACCTGACGCGAACCGCCGCATCAGGTGCCAGATGTCCAGCCGGACCACCAGCTTGTCCCACTTCCCGAACATGTCAGCTGTCTTGGATCCCCCGTGGGACGAACAACAGTCCCGGTCGACGTAGAGGAGCTGAGGCGGCTCCACCCCAGCGTCCCGATACTGCCGCATTAACCCCGCAGCCATGGGCAACAGGCCGGCACCCTCGGCGTCCGTGAGCACGGACATGAGCACCTGTCCTTGCTCGTTGCCGACGTTCGTTGCCCACGCTGCGGTCTGGGCAGCAGCACCGGCGAGCTTCCGGGTCACCTGTTTGAAAGAATAAAGCATCTCAGTAAGGCTGCACGCACATAGCTAGAGCGTGATACTCCGCACCACATTTATATACATATATATTTATACATACATAGCACCACATTTACCTTCTTGGTCGAATCCATCTTCAAAACCGTTCCAAAGACGGAGGTGACCCGGGCCTTCACGTCCTCCAGGCGGGAGAGGATGTCGTGGCAGTACACCATTAACAGCCATGCGTACTGGGGCACGGGTGGCGGTTTTGGTGGTGGGGTGCACATGCGCACGACACCTCGCGACGTGAAGGGCTCCATGACGCTGAGGTAGTGTATGGACCGCCGCATCCAGGCCTTTGTGTGTGCCTCACAGAGTTTTTTGTACAGCTGTGTGGCGCTGTTCCCCCGAGGACGCTCACGCAGCTGGATGATTACCCGCCGGTCGCAGGCAAGCCTACAGAGAGGAGCACATCATGTGTTACAGAAGAGCCACACACAGACACACTGTGACAGTGTTCAGACAGGTACTTACTTGTAGGTGAGGATTGCCGGCAAGAGGGCGCCACACACAGACACACTGTGACAGTGTTCAGACAGCTACTTACTTGTAGGTGAGGATTGCCGGGAAGAGGGCGCCACAAACAGACATACTGTGACAGTGTTCAGACAGCTACTTACTTGTAGGTGAGGATTGCCGGGAAGAGGGCGCGATGCCCCTCTCCCAGCTGACCCACGACCTCCTGCGACCAGGCAGCTACCTTCCTCTTACACCGACGGCACTCCAGGTATTCGGTGGCCATCAAGTACCAGCCGTCGATGTCCAGGACCCTCAGGATGGTCCTGTAGAGCCCACACTTGGTGAGGGCCCTATTACAGCATGTCGGCCGGACGCCCCACAGACGCAGGGGCGTCCAGAGGAACAGCCGACACGTGAAGTAGGGGTACGAGCTGCTGATTGGCCCAAAACAGAAAACGCTCGACAAACGCTCGACAATCCGAGCTGCTGATTGGCCGGCATCCAGAGAACATTGCTGGGCACAGAGCGAAAGAATGACATGCAAATACGTGAAGCGCTCCATATTTTTGCAGCTGTGATCAAAGCCTGCTTCACTGGACTTGATTCATCCCCTCCTGCCACTCTTTGTTTTCATTCTTGTTCTCTTGTGTCAAGAACTGGTGCATCTCCAATGTCTATAGCGCACTATCAGTTTTCCTGCCAACTCTTTTTTTTAATGCTTGTACTCTGGGGCCATCGACGAGTGTGTCCACTCCCTTTCTTCAGCAGATGCCGTTGAGGAACAGGGTTTGAACACAAAGGCAATATCTCCAACCATATACACGCACCATATTCTCTCTGAAGCAAGATTCTTCCGAAATAAATAGGAGCGTTTCGTTTTCAGTCTTTTCTCTAAGGGTTCGAACCTGAGAGCTTGTGCTTTCAAAGAAGGTCCCAGTTTCAATTCACTCGAACATCCAGAGCACATCAAGGGCACGCGCCGTGCACAAAAAGACAAGTCTGAAGGAAGGGGTGAGGAGAGGTGGTGACATGGAGCTCAATTTCAATGGCACCCAGAAAATCTTGCCGTGACCCGGATTCGAACCAGGGTTGCTGCGGCCACAAGGCAGAGTACTAACCACTATACGATCACGGCGAGCTTTCGGTCTACCCGACGTGTCCCTGAATACAAAGGGGCCTTGTCAACTTTAGCTTGCAGACAAAACTGTTTCTTACCAACATAACTCAGGGGTAATCCTGTAACAGTGACTCTGGAGAAGAAGTCACTGAAAGAAAAGCATTCTGTTTTTCCTTTTATAAAGTTTAAGCTAGGCCTCCAGAAGGTTACAAACTAAAGCAGGCGCATGCTGTCAACGTAGTCGGTAGGATTCGAACCTGCACGGGGAGACCCCAATGGATTTCTAGTATATCGCCTTAACCACTCGGCCACGACTAAAAGCTGGCTGAAAGGGGCATGTCGTTTGTGGATTGGTGCCTTACAGCGTCGCTGCCGGAGGCCAGTGTAGATCAGCAAGAACTCAACAACAAAACGTACCGCTCCACAAAAAGACGCTCGTTCGCCCGAACAGGGACTTGAACCCTGGACCCTCAGATTAAAAGTCTGATGCTCTACGGACTGAGCTACCCGGGCTCTTGCTCAAGAAGCGTGCATGCTGCGTGGGAACGCACAGCAAAATGAATCGTATTGGCGCAGAAAAAAGAGTGTCCTCCAATGCATTGCGTTTCCTTCTTCGAAGATTCAGAATGGCCGTCAAAACCTCTGCTATGTCAAAATATATTTGCAAATTAGTGGGAATGACTTGCCGCGCTCTCATCGTTATTGTAAACTTGTGTCAAAGGCGCAGTTGTTTGTAGCAAATAGCAAGCCCGCGGCACTCTAGGTAACAGCCAGCGAGTGTACTGACACCTAGCGATTAGAAAATATACACGCACCATATTCTCTCTGAAGCAAGATTCTTCCGAAATAAATAGGAGCATTTCGTTTTTAGTCTTTTCTCTAAGGGTTCGAACCTGAGAGCTCGTGCTTTCAAAGAAGGTCCCAGTTTCAATTCACTCGAACATCCAGAGCACATCAAGGGCACGCGCCGTGCACAAAAAGAGTAGTCTGAAGGACGGGGTGAGGACAGGTGGCGACATGGAGCTTAATTTCAATGGCACACAGAAAATCTTGCCGTGACCCGGATTTGAACCGGGGTTGCTGCGGCCACAACGCAGAGTACTAACCACTATACGATCACGGCGAGCTACAGGTCTACCCGATGTGTCCCTGAATACAAAGGGGCCTTGTCATCTTTAGCTTGCAGACAAAACTGTTTCTTACCAACATAACTCTTTTCAAGGGTAATCCTGTAACAGTGACTTTTTTTCCTTTTATAAAGTTTAAGCTAGGCCTCCAGAAGGTTACAAACTAAAACAGGCTCATGCTGTCAACGTAGTCGGCAGGATTCAAAGCTGCGCCAGGAGACCCCAATGGATTTCTAGTCCATCGCCTTAACCACTCGGCCACGACTACAAGCTGGCTGAAAGGGCCACGTCGTTTGCGCATTGGTGCCTTGCAGCGTCGCTGCCCGAGGCCAGTGTAGATCAGCAAGAACTCAAATATAAGGTAGCATGTACAATAAATGACAAGAATCTGGAAAACAACTAATGCAATATCTCTGGTTTACCATGGAATCATGCGTAGATTTGCTACCAAGCTTGGAGGCTTGCAAATATTATTGTTAACAGCAAATGTTTGCTAACTTAATGCAAAATAATATTGCTGATATCTACATTTAGATTTTGGTTAAACCTTATGGTACCAATCCCATGCATGACATATCTCAATTTTATTAAAGTAAAATAACAACTGGAAAATATAAGGTAGCATGCACAATAAATGAC
>NW_027509053.1:1370000-1377500 GCF_051911475.1 Siphateles boraxobius
TGTGTACGTGCTTGTGCGTGACGTTTCAGGAACATATGGGACAGGACCTCTGACCTTAGGGACGGTCAGATTTGGCCAGTTTATTTCAGTACCAGTTTGTGTCTTTAAGTAGCAGTAAGGACCTTATCTGAGTGGGTGAAAGGTACAGCGGGTGAGGAGGAACCTTGAAAACAGTATAAAGGCTGTCTCATATCTTCCTGTTGTGTGTCACTCTCTTGCACAGCGTAACTTCTGTGTACTAGACTGAACCTATTCTTGCAAGAATAAATACTTTTCTTTTTATTAATTTGACTCTGAGTGTCTCTTACGCAGTGATGATGTTTAACAGAATTTTTGCCACAACAATTTTGGTGTCAGAGTGGGATTCCTTGGAAGTGCCTTCTGGACCTGAGAGCGGACGGTGTTTGGCCACCTGGACTGAGCAGTTCCAGCTCTACCTCGTAAGCTTGAGAGAGAGGGGCCGACCGCTATCGGGTCCGGGAGGGGCTCCACTGGAATCAAAAGAAAGCGAACCCGTGGCAACCAACATATCTCTGGTAAGAGACGTCTAAAATATTTTCTTTTGGGGAAAAGTATTTTGTTTCGGGTATGAAATGTGAGTGAACCATATTGGCTGAGGGCTGTTTCTGTGGTACGTAATCTGAGATTAATTGAGATCTATATATAGATCAAGAGGTTTCAAACAGATACGAGAGGAAATTATCTGAGATTAATTGAGGTCTGTAACAGATCAAGAGATTTCAAACAGATAGGTAACCTGAAAATGAGTTGTTCCGCCACGGAGCAAATTGTTTTTAGGTACTGAGGCTAATTAGGGGGAACCAGAACAGTTTTTGGTAAACCTTAATTAGGAGGGCACTAATAGTGCAACCCGACCGATTTGGGTTAAAAGAAAAAATCGGGTCTGTTGGGGACGCCTAACAGATCAAGAAAACGCGCGTTGAAGAGAAATCCACAGAGAACAGAGAAGCAGCCAATATGGGGAAGTCTCAAGGTAAGCATGCAAATTTTGATACACCGGTTTTTCTATCAAATGAGAAAATTATGGGGGAAAATTTATGTTTTAGATATTGAAAAAACTGAGAAAATACCATGATTTCCCCAGGGAGGGAACACTGAGCACAACTAGACTGAAAGTAGTGCGAGAATCAGTTGAACAGGGCAGTGAGAAACAAAAAAGGTAGTTATGGCTGTGTTCAACATGTGTAAGCAATGTGGACAAACAATGGATTGTTGTCTTAAAGGGGCAGATAAAAAGGAACTGTCGAGAGAAATAAAGTTTTTACTTCTTCATCCAGTAAATGGATGCATGACATTAGATGTCTAGAGAACTTAAATTTATATGATAAGGATTGAAGTTGCAAGCAGCAATAAGGCTGTCTGTGTGAAATAGGGGATTGTTATCAAAACAAGGGAAAGATTGGAAATTCAAGTGTCACTATGACGGGTGAGAGACTTGATGGAAGAAGGAAGTGAAAAAAAAACAAAAAAAAAACAAGAAGGTTGGTGTGTGAGATATGTTTGTGTGGGGATTGTGCAAACAATCATGTACTGGTTAGATAATGAAGGAACTGGCATGTAGAGAAAAGAAAGAATTAGCATGTAGAACAGAGGATGCAGAAGGAACTGGCATGTAGGGAAAGATGGAAGAAATATAGTAGAAAACTATATGTGATGAAAATAAAATGTCTGACAGAATTTATGGAAGTCAAATTAACTGTTTAAATGGTATGAAAAATGAGTTTCAGAATAAAAATAAGGCATTGAGTATGATTAACGGGGATTAATGTGATATAAAGATAAGGAATGTTTCATTAAGCAAAATGGGGAAAAGTTCTATATTTTAATGGTAAAATAATGATTGAAATTAGGTTTAGTTTTAGTTTGATAACCATTGTGTTTTGAACCTAGGGTCCAGCTATGCTGGGGGTACAGAAACAGGGTTTGCTTATTCACCTCGGTTTCCGGATGTTATATAAAAGTACTTGTTCTGTAATTAGGGTTGTTGATGATAATACCAAATTAGTAAAATGTAAAGACAACTTTGACAAAAAATTCTGGAAATCAATAATGTATAATGGTGGATATTTGTTGATATTAAGTCATTGAAGCAAAAGATATTGTCTGTTTTATAAATGAAATTATGGGTCAGGATAATTTCCTTGGACAAGTATGACTAAAGTTAAACGAAAACTTTGTGAAAACAACTTAGAATATTTTGAGCATTTCGATGCAGCTTATTAAAATTAATGTGCGGCCAATGATAATGATGAAGATTATGATTTGGCTATTGTGATTAAATCCGCCACTGGTGGACTGTAAAAGTATACAGAGAACTGCTTAATCAGTGGCTCTGTTTACATTCCTGAATGGGACACACACTGCTTCAAGGGTGTGCAGTAAGTTGGAGCCGTTTGCAAGCTCACAGTGATCAAACTATAGTCAAGGACAGGTGTCTGATGCTGTAGTTGAGGCTGACACATGAACCCACTAGATGACAGAGAGTGTCTTGATTGTGGTCAGCAGGACAATTTAACACGTAACTGTAAATGCCCACCGAGAAGGTGTAAAAAAACAAAGTGTAATATAGTGACACATTTCTGGTAATAATGTGGGTTTGAAAGTAGATCAGTGTTTATATAACGATATTAAAGTTTTCGTCTGAGAAAGAGTAAGAGATAAAAACAAGGTCAAGAGATTGAAGTATTAAAGTGAATCCTTTTAAAGAAAATATCTATAATAGTAATTTTTAAAAGTGAATTGATGAATACAGGTTGATGTAAAATTAATGACTCCAACAAATGTGAGTAGCAAAATATATCAAAGTAACTAACAGGATGATTGTGTTGTAATTAAACATTTAAAAAAGGATTTTAGAGTATATAGAGAGACTAATCTCACAGATGATTTACAATAACTGCAAAAGTATCACAAGCAGAGAGTGCTTGCCTCGTCAAAAAGTAAATCCTAATTGAGATTGAGAAATGGGAAACGTTATTGAGAACTAGAATAATTATTTTTATGTAAGAACAAATAAGCAGAAGTAGTAGGCTACCGAATTAACAGTTGCTAAATGTAAAATGTGTTGAAAGGCATCTGATTAAACAAACAGCTTGAAAAGTTGACCATGAAAGAGCTAGAAGCTGATGTTTTGCTTTCAAAAGATAAGTCTGCTATTGGCTGTAATGAAACAGTTCGCTTATCTAAATCTGATGTGTGCTGTGGCTGAAAGTGCCAGTGCGACAGAGACTCAATCTGAGTGGAAATTTGTAATGTCTAGATTCCCTGACGTGGGCAAAAGACAACTGTAAAACTATGTTTATTTGAAAACACATGTAATTTCTGGCAAAGATGCCTTAAGCTGGGATAGAGTTAAAATATGGTAGATAAAGTCTGATGTTAAAAGTTTTATGAAAATGCAGTGTACCAGTCCTGAATGCCTCAGAGTCTCTCTCTGATTCAATGTCAGCTAAAAGCTGTTATCTGAGCCTGTGTCATAAGTAAAGCACAGTGTTTAAGTTGAAAATCATAGACATGGAGAGGTTAAAAGAAATCATTGCCGTTCAGAGGGCAATTTGTATTTGTAAATGGATTTAAGTAAAACTGAATGACTTTAAAGAAGTCTTTAAAATAATAATGCAGACCTTAAACGATAGAGGTGACATTTTGATTAGCGTATTTTAGGACCAGTAACAACTTTGTCTCATTTAGTCTCCACCATTCAGGACCGATGGCTCCGGCTACAGATGAAGTACACTGAATGTACGGTTGTGATCTAAATTCACTGAGTATAGTCTAAGTAGCTAGGTTGCTGCTTTTAAGATAGTTAATGGATTTAAGTGATTAAATACTGTTGTTATTAACCTGTCTCCCTGTGAACACTATTAGGCAATCGGAATGGCTCTGGTGACTCTTGAACGTGCCTTTCCTAAGCTCCAGAAAACAGCTGAGTTCTGTTGAAGAAAACTGATTGTATTGGGAAAGAGCGGTCACCAGTGTGTACGAGTGGCTACTCAATGATGGGATGATCTTCCTGGCCAGGGGACAGCCCAACGCAGGGGGTCACGAAACATTGGGCAACTCCGGATGGAGGTTGTTATTTGTGAGAAAGGTATGAGAGTTGAGCGCTGATTACTGGAGGCCACCGGGGTCAGCAGAGCATTGAGCGGTGAGATGGGCTGTGAGGTTAAAATTAACTTTACGGCAGAATTGTGCGTTCCTCTGGTGCGACCCAGAAATGTGAGTTCCTCTATACCACTCACCAGAAACCGCATTGATTGTATGGCTTGTTTTTCATTGTGACAAGTGTCTGCAACTATGCCAGGGGACGACACCCTGAAGAGAAGAAAATTAAAGATAAATGATTAGCGGGAGTGGACTTTCAAAAGCCAGCTGATTCCATGAGGTGATTGCCATTATTTGCTGCGGAGACAGTAACAAAACTTAATTATATGAGGGACATGATGTTGGTTGCCATATGGGCAAGTAAAATGTATAGAAGAGTTAATTTTGAGCTAATATGTTTATAACATAGTTTTAACTCCTGAAGGTCGTTAGGCATGGTGGTGGCTAAAGATGAAGACAGGCTTTTGTAGATTTGAGAAAAGTCTGGATAATAAAGCTGAATGGTAAAAGGTTAATGTAATACATTTAATATTACATTTTGTCTAAATTACAGTCTTAGGAGGCTGTTGAAAAGATTATTTGTTTATAGTGAGAGAGGCTGCTTGAGTGGAGGAAGGGATGGTAACTGTGTCTGTCTTTTTGTTATCGGCCTGCTAAAGAACAAAATAGTGATAATGAACCAAAACAACCCAGCTGACTTTTCTAAGAAATTGATCATGAACAGACATGCTTTGTAACTGGTTAAGAGACCATGTAAAATTAGGTAAAAGCTACAGTAAAATGTGCAGTTTAAAATCTTAATTAAAATTTAAATCTTTTTAGAGATGATATAATGAAAAGCGAACATTAAAAATGAACAGTTAAAATATGTGTCTAATATGAGTGTGTGTGATGGTGACTGCACTCTATGTCTTGTATGTGTTAGTTTGGGGTACGAATACTGTGTCTGAATAGTGTGTATATTGTGTCATTAACCTCTGGAATGAGGGTTTTATCATTACAGATGGGTTAAGGCAAATGACAAGTTTTAAGGAAGCTAATAGTTTTGAGTCAATCTGATGACAAGATGATGCAGAAAATGGGACGAGCTTTAAATGGATTAGTTATCCAGCTCTGTCTGCTACTGGTAATTATGAATCAATCTATGGATTAAAAGCATTTATGTAAATTGGATTTGTGAAGTTGTAGAGAGATGTCCATCATGGGTTGAGATAAACTAAAATGTTATAGATTTGCAGGCAATAACAAAGTGACATATTGGCTAAGTCAATATCAAATTATCCAGAGAGTCCTACACATTTATGAATATTGTGAACAAAAGGGGGAAAATGTTGTTTGACTGACATTGACCAAGTCTGTACAGCACGACCTGACCTGACAGAAACAATTGAAACAGAATTTTCAGAAACAATGTTTGTAGATGACGGGATTAAGAGACCAAACAACAGGCCTGAAAAGCAGGATACACTGTAAGACTGAGGGCCGTTGCCCTCCAAATTCTCTGATAAGAAGATGTGTTTGTGGCTTTAAGTCATATTTTTGTTTCAGAGGCAGAGAAAGATGTCTGGAGGAATTTTGGCTTTGGGACAACGTTTGGGTTAGTGTTGATGGCAAACTTTATTCAAACACCATTATGTTAGATTGATGCACGAGATGATTCATGCATCAAAAGGGGGGATGGTAACAATTTTGATAACAATTGACAAAATTTGGTTTATTAAGGGACGGTATATGTTGGGAGTACAAGGGGCTTAATAGGGTAAAAGCCTGGCAAGAAGCCATTCTTCTCCCTAACAAAATTGCTGTCTGTAAGTGTGCCGCACACGCTGATAACAAAATTGCAGGACTGTTTCAACAGGAGACGCCAGGGCAGATGCAGCAGCGAAGGCCGTGGCAGCACAGCAGACAAAAGAAACTACGTGTACTTTACTATCTGAAAATAACCTCGACATTTGTTTTTCTTTACAGAGCATGCAGACTTTTGATGCAGGGCAGAATGTGCCCAATAAAATAATGGTTATGGATGAATTTGACTAACTATACTGGCCTAGATTGTTATTGTGGCAGAAAGAAACAAGGCCACACCTGCGCAGCGCATAACTTAAGATTTTCCTTTTGCAGAATGTCAGGAAGGATTGCAGAAAACAGAACTAATTCTGTTCCAAATGTATAAATATTGTGTTGTGGACATGAGCAAAGTGGGTTGAGTGTTTTTCAGGGTAAAAGGACCCCGAGTGCTATTAAGTGAGCAAGAAATTATCCGGAGATAATGTTTCAGGTTGTTGATTCCACAGATCACACCAAAGGGGACGAGCGGCAAGACAAGCGGTCACTAACAAAACTTAAGGTCTCCATTCACAGGTGAAAGCAGGCAAGAAATGGTTCACTCCAGTAGGGGTACATCGTGATCTAAGGGGCAAATCTGGTAATGATCAGAAAACGGTTGGAGAGTGGGACACCTGGGTCCAAGTCTCTCACCTTAGACTACACAGACAGGCCTCAACAATCAAATATGAGGACAACGTGAGGGGTCAAAGGCTTGTGCTAGTAACAGCCTCCCTCACCGGCGAGGGAAAGACTACGGCAACGACTCGCAAAGAGTCACCCTGGTGAAGACGGAATGTCCATGGGGCAAACGAGATGAACAACACACCCGGAGGAAGATGCACGAACTAATGGTTTGAGTTTAGCAAAAGAATCTGTTTTTGTGATGATTTTGATGATTTTATTTGATTGAATCAAAATAGGGCTTAGATCAAATGATTTGATTGGTTAAGGATTCATTAGAAAATATTTCAGGTAAATTATAGGGATTATTATTGAAGAAACTTGATTAGGCTTTCCATTAAGGGTAAGAAAGGCCGATCATGGGAGAATATGTATGGTAATAAGCTAAAAGATGGTCCGTAATGGAAATATTAGAGTTAATTTTGAACAACTACATTGGTTAAAAGAATGGATAAAAAATATAAAACCTTTTCAGGATAGATTTTATTAAATATGGTGTTAAAAGTTAAGAAAATATGGTTAGGAAAATGGAGGCGATGTATGGAAATGGGCGTGGACTGATGGTAAATGGATACGATTGGTTAATCTTTGGGGGGTTGGGGGTACTGTACTACCAATTTCAGCGACAGGATTATCAATATTGTTATGTTTACCATGCATTATAATGTGTCTCCAGCTCAGTACAGAGACTGGTTAAAGCTGGGAGTCTGTTCAATTGGATGAACAAAATATGATGATGCAAGTAGTGGGAGCTACTGTGAGATGTGTTAAATTGTATGGTTTCCTTTTCTTTTTCTTTCTTTCTATGAATGTTTTTGATATGAACAGAAGGTTAAAAGCTGTGGTTATCCGCTATGTGATGACGTA
>NW_027509053.1:1382500-1390000 GCF_051911475.1 Siphateles boraxobius
ACGACCAACCCTGAGAGTGCGATGGTGGAACTGATGGCGGTTGGCCTGGTGGAAAAGACGACCAACCCTGAGAGTGCGATGGTGGAACCGATGGCTGTTGGCACGGCTGAAGAGAAGACCAACCCTGAGAGTGCGATGGTGGAACTGATGGCTGTTGGCCTGGTGGAAAAGACGACCAACCCTGAGAGTGCGATGGTGGAACTGATGGCGGTTGGCCTGGTGGAAAAGACGACCAACCCTGAGAGTGCGATGGTGGAACTGATGGCGGTTGGCCTGGTGGAAAAGACGACCAACCCTGAGAGTGCGATGGTGGAACTGATGGCGGTTGGCCTGGTGGAAAAGACGACCAACCCTGAGAGTGCGATGGTGGAAAAGACAAATCAGAATTCCCAGGCCAGACATGCCACCCAGGAAAGTGCTGGGCCCAAGGCCAGTCTGTGCCAGATGGAGATGTGTCTACAAGCCCAGTGTCTGTGTGCGTAATAGAAAACACTGCAGTTCCAGTTCGTGCACATTTACGTTGGCGTATAACTGCCTCACCCTCCCGATTTTCAGGCTCCTGGAACTCAATGGCAACATGTCCATGTTCAACAGGTGCAGATGGGAGTTCTCTAGGCTTTGGCAGTGGCTCCTTTGCCAAACCAACAGGCTGGGGAAGCTCCACTCCTTGTAGCAAGGTGTCCCGGTCAGTTCTTTTCTGTCTGTCGAGAAGCCTGGGAAAGAATAACAGACATTTTTAGCTTTACCCACAGTACATTTACAAAACATCTCTACTGATTTGTTTTTATAAACTATGTACACTAAACTATTCAAAAACTATCCATCAATTGGATACTTCAGCATTAAAGGAACACGCCGACTTTTTGGGACTTTAGCTTATTCACCGTATCTCCGAAGCACTGCTACTTCTGTGGAGTGATTTACTCCAACTCTGAGCAAACTCTCTGCTCTTCACCAGTTCTCAGGTGCTGCGAGTAAATCACTCCGTCCAAGTAGCAGTGCTTCACCTTCTGAGAATATACTTCCCAGTATGTATATGGTTAGAAGAAGCCTGCGTCTCATATGGCCTTGTTATTTGTACACACTGTTGCTATACAAATCACAACATGTAAATAGGAAAATGTTGATGTTATTTTGTCACTTATTGGGAGCAGTATGCTAGATGGAGCCATTTACCTCCAGTATTTGTGCTAAGCTAGGCCAGCGGTGGGGGCGTCGGATAGAGTTACAGCACGCACGGAGATTAGAAGGGTATGTATGGACTTATCTGACTCTGGGGGATACGGTGAATAAGCTAAAGTCCCAAAAAGTCAGCGTGTTCCTTTAACATTCAGCAATATTATCAATTTGACTATACTGACATTATTGGACAATAACTAAACTGATAACATTACAGCTGATTTATAGCCGAATTGACCTCATTTCGTAATTGATGAACTTCGCACTTTGTGAACATTATCAGAGAAAAACAGACTGTGGAATGTCTCAACTGACAAATCAGAATCAAGCATTTCAGAAAGCTGTGTAATAAGCAATAACGTATTCTAAACCGTAACATTCTGAATTTCTGAAAAGCTTTTGTGAAACAATGTATGCATTTATTACCAAATTTTTTAAATCCTTTTTTTGGCAGACATATAAAAGGTTGCAAGTTTCAAAATGAGACGGTGTCTGAAAACAATGTATACATTTAATGTATGTTATATACAAATACATGTGGAATAGAGAATAGTTCAAAAGATTTATTATTTCAGAAGTGCAGTCGTTCATCATAGGAATAGATTTCATATTACTGAAGTGAATTTAGGAAGCTGAAATCCAACTCACCATGAAGACACTGTGGTGTTGTTTATAGTAACTAGCACCAAGTTGGTCTGGTCTAGTAGCTCTCTGCAGTCTTCAAGCAGCTGCTTGATGTGGCTGTAAATCATCACAATTGCCTGAGGAATGGGAAAGGTTTTGCCCTTGTTATCTTTAGGCCTATTTCTGGCTTCCCTGAATTCCTTCAGAAGCTTGAGTGCAACACATTCTGAAACCCTGTTGGCATCAGGTCTCTGGGCAGCCTGACCATGAGTCATGAACAGTCTGTGAATAAAAAGATGCATGATTGTATTATGTATGATTAGTATTCTATGGTTCATTATAGCTTTGTAAACATATAGACTGATTATGTTTTGGAATTGTATGGCAATGAGAGATAGACTTTATGATCTATCCTGGATCTCATCAAAACAGTTTTTTTAAAGTATTTTTAACCTTTGAAAGGAATTAAATTATACAGGGAGCATTCAACAAGACTCAAATTTAACACCGGTGCACTACAATTTAACTCACCTCTCAGCTGCTTGCTGACCAGGGGCTGAGCCACTACGCTTCCGAGAAGCTCTCCAAGGACCTTCCAAGGTCTTTTTCTTGCACTTAAGGGAATACTTGGAGGGGGACTGATCAATGGTATGCAAATACGAATACAACCGCAAGATCTCTGCTATCTCGTTAGTTGATAAACCAGTGATCGTGCGGTTGAGACTGACGAGATAGCCTGCCAGGTTATCCACTGCCTCCCATCCAGGAACACCCCTTGAATCACATCTACTGTCCTAGAAATGGAAACAAAAACAGAATCCTGGATTAGGAAATTATTTTGATACTTTGATAAACCATTCACAAATTACAAGCATCAGGTATTAGAAACTTTACCGGAGCTGGTGTGCTGGGCCCAGCACAGGAAATGTCTTCAATGTCAGGACTGTAAGAGCCACCACTTGGCACACTGGTTTCCTAGATTTTTTAAAAACATTTTAAAGAGAAGAATAAACTTCAGTTACAAAATTGACTGTTCAAATTGACTATTATTAATCTTTTAATTAAATGAACGTTTAATCATGAAGCAACTCATTCATTGCTCCTAAAAACATTAACATTCCTATGTAATTTTAATTCAAAACGATCAAGAAAATTGACATTACCAGAGGTGAGATCAATGAATCACCATGACTGCTGGAACTTGCAAGGGTGTGTGTGCCCAAATTGAGGTCTGCCGCTTCACATATTGTGACATCCAGACACTCATCCTCCTGAACTTCAACCTCCATCTCTGGCAAGGCGATTTCATGTTGCTCCAGTGGAGAAAGCAGGTCTCCTCTGTCAGACTGTGCCAGCAAGTACTCCACAGCTATACGCTCATCTGCCATAAAGATTCAATAAACATTTTGTAATAAGAGCTATATATCAGGCTAAAGCAGTAGGCTACAGTGCATGTGATGAATGTAGTGTTGCTAATGAAAAATCTATTTTGCGATTAACATGAAAAATGTAAAAGCAAAAATCACAAAAGAAAAACTAAAACAAATACACTTCAACTTCACAAACTGACATATCTTATAACTAGGAACAAGCACCTTTACAGCAATGATCAGTCATGAAAACGATGGTCTGATTGGTTAGCGTTCAGGCAGCATGCAAAGCCTTTGAAAACACACAGTGATGCCTGGAATCACTATCGTAATAGTGTGTACAATGGTGAATCTTACCAGTGGGTTTCCCAGGAGGTTTGAATTCTGTCAGGAGTCCACATCCAAGGACTCTGTTGCTGAGGACATTCATGTGGGACATTAAACGTACATCATACATTTTAGTAAGTGATGTACCACTCATGTCCACAGCTTGATGAGCTCGGTTGATGTTCCACCTAGATGCACCCTCAAGCATGTACATCTGCGTATGTAGTGCATTACATCTCCAACCTGAAAGACAATGTTTCACATGATTAAAATACTATTATATAACCCCCCACTCAGAACCACCAGGCCTAAGAAAAAGGTTTGTTTCCAATTTGGTGCCTTTAATTTTCGAAGTCAGCAACTTCAGTATTGTGACAACACTATTTAAATATATGCATAATATTGTTTTATAATTTCAATTTACCTGGAATAAAAGTGCACTGGTGGCGATGGAAGCTTTCCAGAGAGGAGGACCCTCTGCCACACCTCAGTACATCCAGAACCTTGTCACCCTTCTGTAAACCGGAGCCCAGTTTTGTGTACAACTGAACACTGGGTGGATCTTGGATGCAAGGTAAGTGTTTCTGCTGTACCTCCCACACACGTGTCATGCTCTCTGGATTGATGAGGCGCAAACCAGTGGTGTCGGTCAGTTCCCACATGGAGTCCAGCAGTCCTTGTATCAAGACACGAGTTTCTTCAACTCCGCGTGTCCTCCTCCTGCAGTGCTTGGCCAGCTCACCTGAGGTGATGCTTGACAGGATTTGGGCCTCTGTTGAAATATGACCCCCATGTTTTTTTTAAAGCATGGTCTTTTTCGCCTCTTTAAGACCAGAGATGTCATCCTTGTCCCATTCAAATATACAGCTGGACAACTTGGAGCAGAAAGTGCCATACAGTGGATGGTGCTCCGTTGTAAGGCCAGCAGTAAACCGCCGCATGAAGTGGAACACATCAAGTCGCACTGTGATATTCCATGGTCGGAACCAGGTAAGAACTGGAGTCACGCCTACACCAATGAGAAACAAGGAGTGATTGTTTTCTCAGATTTACATTTGCATCATTAAAGAAATATAATAATGCTGTTTTACATAAGCTTTTGTCTACTTGATTGCAAACACTGAACAGGGTTCTCATAGTAAATTGCTACTGTAAATAGAAATTAAGAATTTTAGAACCATTGTAAATAGATCTAAAAAAATATAAATTTCTATAGTAAATAGTTCTAAAAATTCTCTTTATGAGTGTTCTTAAAGAATATGAACAAACACCTAGAAAAACCATGTACAGGAATGAAATTTAGTTTTTAGTAATTTAGAAACATGCCTGAAATGGTTGCTAATATGAATTAGAAATACAAACACATTCATATTAGGTAAAGACTTAATGTAACAAACCTGTCTCGCTGCAGCAGTCCCGGTCAACGTAAATCACAGCTGGCTCTGGCTCCCCAGCATCCTTGTATCGCTTTACGATGCCCTGACACAAGTCATCTATGACAGCTCCCTCACCAGTGGTTAGGACACAGTTCAGGACTTGGCCAAACTCATTGCCAACATTGGTCATCCATGTAGCAGTGTCCGCAATGCCACCAGCAAGCTTTTTAGTTATCTATATAAATACACAAACATTACAATCAGGTAAAAATCTCTGAACATCAAGTTGAAATTAACATGCATTTGCCTCTTTTTATACACATTTACCTTCTTGGTAGAATCAAGCTTCAGGATGCTACCATATGTTGATGTTATGACACCCTTTAGCTCATCAATGTGACTCAGGATCTCGTTGGCATGAACCGTCTCAAACCACTGTGCCAGAGGTAGGGGGCAAAAAGGCGGTGGCTGCTGATATACCACTTCAGCCTGTGTCAGGGCACATTTCTTTTTGTGAAATTCACAGTCTGTCAGATAGTTAATGGTACGTCTTGCCCACTCCTCGCTGTTAACTTCTTCAAGCGCCTGCTGCAAGAAACTGGAGCTGTTCCCAGCAGTTCTAGGCTTCAACAAAGTCACACACTTCCTGTCAAGTGCAAGGTGAGTGGTAAGAACAGCGGGGAATTTGTTTCTGTGGGAGGGATCTAGTTGTTTGAGGATCTCCGAACTCCAAGGGCAGACAGGAATCTTACACTTACTGCAGCGAGGGTAGTCTACTCCAATTAAATAATATCTCGAGTCAATATCAATGACTTCCCTCACTTTTGTGTAGATTCCTGAATGGTGCATCTTCCTATTGCACTGTGTGCACTTCAGAGGAATACCCCACATTCTCATTGGGGCCCACAGAAACATACGCTGTCTAAAGTAGGTGTTAGGATCAGGAGGTGAAGTTGTAGGCTTGCTGGGACTTGGTGGATGAAACCAGTTTTGAGAAAACTGCTGCTTAAGTCGTCCTGTGGCGTCATATAGACACTGCGCGATCCACTTCTGGTCTGCTGGCTTAATAACTCGACAGAACTGTTTGGGGAGAAAACTCACCCAATTCACTACTGGAGGCCTCAGGTTAATTTCCAGGGATGGTGTTTGAGGTGCAGTTTGTGGAACGCCTTGCTGCTCTTCAATGTATGCGGGTGATTCAGTAAATGATGTTGTTGGAGAAGATGTTGGTGGATCCACAGATTCTGTCCCTGCAAGACTGGTACAAGGATGATTAGTTTCAATGTGGTGAAGAAGTCCAACCGCACCCCAGACTTTTGCACCACACTGGTCACAACATTCTTGGACATGGTAATCTGACAGATGTTCGGAGAAACAGTCCACATCAATGTCTTCACCACAAAGACCACACTTTATTGAAGAACTGCTCTCTGGGACTGATCTTGAGCCTGCACTGCTCTCTGGGACTGATCTTGAGCCTGCACTGCTCTCTGGGACTGATCTTGAGCCTGCACTGCTCTCTGGGACTGATCTTGAGCCTGCACTGCTCTCTGGGACTGATCTTGAGCCTGCACTGCTCTCTGGGGCTGGTTTTGCGCCTGCAGTGCTCAGTGGTCTTGCCTGAGCACCTGCACTGCTCCATGAGGCTGGTCTTGCCTGAGCACCTGCACTGCTCCATGAGGCTGGTCTTGCCTGCGCACCTGCACTGCTCCATGAGGCTGGTCTTGCCTGCGCACCTGCACTGCTCCATGAGGCTGGTCTTGCCTGCGCACCTGCACTGCTCCATGAGGCAGGTTTTGCACCTGCACTGCTCTGTGGTCCTCCTTGCATGCCTGCACTGCTCTGTGGTCCTCCTTGCATGCCTGCACTGCTCTGTGGTCCTGCTTGCATGCCTGCACTGCTCTGTGGTCCTGCTTGCATGCCTGCACTGCTCTGTGGTCCTGCTTGCATGCCTAACACTGTCTGCTCTGCTGACTGTAAAAAATGCATTAGTGTTTTCCCTAGGATTAGTGTTTTCCCTAGGTCTCAAAATCTGCAAATTATCAAAATCAAAACTTTGCTGAAAAACATGTTGTACACAATTACTACATGCAAACTGTCGTCTGATTCATAGGTTGTTGTTCTTTAAGGAAAGTAATACACCTTTAAGTAGAATTGTAAAAACACCCACCTTCAGGTCTTTGTGCAGGCATCTTTTTACTGCGAGTTAAATTGACATTTATATGCATTTTATTCAAGTAACCTGTTATACCATTATAAAGACCTCACTGATTTACATTAAAAGCTAAGAAATTAATCTAGTGTACTGACAGCATTTGCACTAAATTGCACAGCTTTGCTCAGTTTGTGCGCATTATATATATATATATATATATATATATATATATATATATATATATATATATATATATATATATATACCCACACACCTTTTTCTGACTATTATTTCATGTCAGGCTTTACAGCTCAAATAATGAACATTTTTCTCTTATTAAAAAATGTTTTTAAATTAGTAATGATCACCAGCATAGGTAAAATAATCACATTCATTACATACCTTATGATAACCACATTTGCAAGTGATTATTTTCCCAAATATATCATATGCACAGGTCTGTTTGTGT